>NC_070611.1:56865978-57171378 GCF_027172205.1 Podarcis raffonei
ACCAGTTTTGCCCAGATCATTTTATTTAAAGGATCCTGGGACTTTAAGTCTTAAGGAACCAGGTTTTTTTTTTATCTCTCACAGTACCTTAATTTCAATAAGTCTATTTCCAGTAGAACTTAGTTGTCTACAACTCATAGGGTAACTGTATGTAATTTTCGTTTCTGGAACAATATATACATACGCACGAACACACACAGTATTTTCCCCTTACAGGACTCAATAAGAATCTCTAAAAACATGGAAAGAACAATCATTAAAGAACAATTAAGCATTAATAGAAAACTATATACATTTATAAAATATGTTTAAAATAATTACAATAATACCAGCACAGCACCAACTCTTTCATTAAAAGCAGTCAATTCCCCAAAGCCTGTTGGAACAAGGTCTTCACCTGCCAGCAGAAGGACAACAAGAAGGGAGCCAGTCTAATTCTTCAAGGAGGGAGGTACAGAGTCTGGAAGCGGCCACTGAGAAGGTCCCCACCAAGCTTGTCTGTGAAGGCGGTAGGACCGAGAGAAGGGCCTCCTCTGAAGATCTCAAGAGTCTGGGCAGGTTTGTATGAGGTCTTTCAGATACCTTGGACCTGAGTCATGTAGGGCTTCATAGGTCATAACCAACATTGAATTGTGTCTGGAAACAGACCAGTAGCCAGTGAAGCCTATAACCAGCCCTGGTCAGCAAACTGGCTGCAACTCTCTGAGCCTGTTGAAGTTTCTGAGCAGTTTTCAAAGGCGGCCCCCACTTAGAGGAGGTTACAGTAATGCAAACAGGATGTAACTAAGGTGTGTGCTGCTGTGGCCAAATCAGACATCTCAAGGAACGGGTGCAGCTGGCACACTAGCAACAAACATAATGTGTACAGATTCTTTCAAGTTTTCTAAAGAACATGCTGACATTCGATATCCTCATGTGAAAGCAACTTACGTTCCCCCAACACAAGCAACTGTGACAGCCTTGAGGAATTCGATTTTGCTATTTAGCCCTTTAAATGTTTTGACCAGACTAGTGTCCTGAAAATGTCATATTCTCTTGTAGCACTAGTAGTAACAATATTGTATGTTGAGCTCCTACGCAGACTTACTTGGGAGTAAGTCCCACTGGATTCACTGAGCCTTCCTTCCCAAAAAAAACATACACAGAATCAGGCTATGAACCTCCAATCACAAGTGTCTTAAAAATGAAAACAGGGAATATGGCTTCTGGCTGCTAGGCAAGATATCATTAGGGAGCGTGGAGATGTACATGTTAGAATCTCACTGCCAAGATGGAGGACAAAGACTGTCCTGCATATACCTGCATTTCAGGGATTGCTGCAGCTAAAGAAAAAGTGCCACAAGAATAATAGAAGCAGGGATGGAGCGTTGTTGGCCATAGTACAGGAAGGGAAAATGGAAAGGACTAGATTCAGTTGACCAGTCATTTTTTTTTAATCCAAGAGGAACTGCATTTCCAGAGTGTTAGTGAGCTTAATTTCTCATATCCAACAGCCAGACATTTTTCAAAATACATTGGCAAAACATTTTTTAGATATTATAGTGGAGATTGTCTGTGTCTGTCAACACCAACATAACCCATTAGGTGGAGCTAAAATTATACAAGTATTTATTTTGATGCCTTGAGTATTTTGCAATTCCAATCACCAGGAGAGAGAGTTGGAATGGTTATAATTAAACCATTTAAATATTGGCATTGAGAAAGAGGGGGTGGGTTTTTTGAAAGGGTTGGAAGGTTTGTTTTGTTTCTGCTGGATTTTGCATTTAATCATAAAATGTGCACATCAATCTCCAGTGCTGAAGAAATGCTCAAGTTAAATTGCTATTATCAAAATATTTAGAGTGTGCATCTATGGTATGTAGCAATTCAGACTACTACAAATTAGCTTTCCTTATATTCCAAATACAAGTACTTTGCATTTGTTGCCCCTTGCTTTTCATTGCTCAGAAAGAATACTGGTTCAGCCATGCATGTTCATAACTGATTGGCTGTAGCATCAAATGATGGACTGCATATGTGAAGGACAGCTGGACCATAAAGAAGTCTGATCACTGAAGAATTGATGCTTTTGAATTATGGTGCTGGAGGAGACTCTTGAGAGTCCCATGGACTGCAAGAAGATCAAACCTATCCATTCTTAAGGAAATCAGCCCTGAGTGCTCACTGGAAGGACAGATCCTGAAGCTGAGGCTCCAATACTTTGGCCACCTCATGAGAAGAGAAGACTCCCTGGAAAAGACCCTGATGTTGGGAAAGATGGAGGGCACAAGGAGAAGGGGACAACAGAGGACGAGATGGTTGGACAGTGCTTTCGAAGCTACCAGCATGAGTTTGACCAAACTGCGGGAGGCAGTGGAAGACAGAAGTGCCTGGCGTGCTCTGGTCCATGGGGTCACGAAGAGTCGGACACGACTAAACGACTAAACAACAACAATAAAAGAGGGAGCACCCCTTTGTTCAGGGGTGCTTTTTCTATGGGGTGGATGGAAGACCTGTTGCAGCAGTCTTTGAACAAAGATCAGGCCTACAGGCTGCTGTTTTGCTCCTATACTCCTGGCTGGTGTCTTTGTTTGGCAATCCAAGTGAGCCCAAGGATTTTCCTATAACAAGACCAACATATGGTGAATTAGCCAAGCCATGAGTGACACTCGCTGTAAAGGATTCTCCTGAACCTGTTTCATGAAACAAAGAGGATGAAACAGCTTTCAAGGCTCTTAAAATTGCTCTTTCCACAGCCCCTGGTTGGAGCCTACCATTTTTTCCTAAAATATTCACTCTTTTTGTCCTTGAAAGACAGGAGAGTAGGGTCTGATATATTAACTCAATCCCTGGATCCTTCAAAATACCCTATATAGCATATTTTCCTGCCCAAATGGACCCAGAAGCAAAAGGAGCAGGGGGCTGCCTGCGAGCTGTAGAGGCCACTGCCTAGTTGGTGGAAATGGCAAACAAAGTTTTGGGCCACCCATTTAAAGTGTCCCACATTGTAATAGTCTTCTTGTTACAAAACCACACTCATGGTTTTTCAGCAAAAAGACTGAAAAAATGTGGATCCATTTTGTTAGCTGCCTAAAATTTATCTATTTAATGATGCACAAGCCTTAATCCCGCAACTTTGTTTCCCTCTACTTAGGATGGAAGGGCGGGGGGGGGGATCCAGATAGAACAATTACAGGACAAACCCAGACAAGATCTACTGATGTGGTCCTACATAACCCAAAACTAATCCTTTTGGCAATGGGTCCTCCAGAATTATAAATGGAATGAGAAAATCTTGATATACTGTGGTCAATTTAAAGTTCTAAAAGCCGAACCACAGGACCTTGGGTGTAGTGCACAGATAGCTGAACTGAACGCCCTAACAAAGGCATGCCACCTAGCTGCAAAGACATTGGCAGGCTACTGGTCAACTGTGGAAACGAGGCTTCATTATCACTTTTGGGGCAAAAGTAGCAAATGGACCCAAAGTATTGAACTTGTTAGACACCAACTTGTTAGACACTATCCAGTTAAAAATCAGGATAAATTTTCAAAAGACTCTTGTGTGGACAAAGATGGAAAGACATATTATTGTTTAATATGAAGGAATGGTTGCTGAAGTTGTTGGAGACCAAGTTGTTATGTTTGAGAAAAATTATTGCTGACATTTATTATTATTATTATTATTATTATTATTATTATTATTATTGATCATTAGAGAACCCCTTTTGGTGTTTTAGTGGAAACAGGATTTAATCTATTTGGGTCAGAAGATTGGGAAGATATTGCCTAACAGAAAGTAGGTGATATTCAACGTTAGTCAGAATACACCCATTTAAATCAATTATTTCAAAGAGTCTATTCTAGCTAATATTGGATGCCATCCATCTATATAAGAAGTTGGTGCACCATACTAAAATATGATAAACAATAATTTAACAATGTCAATGACAATATTGTCACCTTGGTTTTTCTATAAAAAACAACCCAGCAAATAGGGAAGCTGCAAAAGGCAGCTATATATATCTGAAGCATTTGTCACCCAATACCTCATTGAATCCTAAAGCTTAGCAGTGGATTTGACCATTACAATGAAAGAGTGAGACCACTGTCTGACCTCCGAATGACCCTGTGTCCTCTTCCTGGATGCTGACTGGATTTGGCTGTTGAGAATGGCTAAAAGTAAACAGCTTGCCTGGCACAGAATCATACATTTAAAAAGTCATTAAAGTGGAGTGCATGGGTTTCTCACTATCCACCTTCCTGCCATTTTCATCACTGCCATTTTTCACTTAGGGGTACTGAGAGGGGTACTCACAGAACAAACTATTAGATTGGATGATGAGAGCCAAGAATCTATTTGCAGTATCATGAAAGTGCCAAATTGATAAAGAGTTTTAGGGTTTCAGTCAAAGAGAGAATTAAGGCATAAAGCATAATCTTCATGGAGAATGGAATCCAAGCACACATTGTAATGCATAGCATTGTCTCTTTTGCCTTAATCATTAGGACATCATTTTCTCTTTGGTATATTGTCATAACTGTCCCAGAAAAACAGGCAAAGTCTTTATTTTTATTTCTGTTTCATGAAAAACTATGCGAGTTGTATAATAGTAACAAACTAGAAGCCAAAGTGGTGTTTGTTCAGTGGGAACCAACACAAAGGATGTTTTTTATGGATGCCATTCACAGAAATGGTTTACGAAGAAGGTCTCATTTTAGTGGACACTATAAGGAAACTATGTAAGAGCTGCTGTAAGAGCTGTAAAGTGCTGGAGTAAAACGCTGATTTTCACCATACTCTATTCTTGTTGTACATAGTTTTGCAGAGGTTGCAGCAATGAATGCTTCACTTGCTTTGTTGGTAATTGGTAAAAACCTGTTTTCACTCTAATGTACCAAATAAGATAAAGTAAGAAACTGCATTATTGAGGCATCAGATCAAGATCTGTATTTTAAAATGAGCTTAAAAAATATATTTGCAGATGCTTGTGTGTTTTTAATGCCAGGCAGAAGACCAGCTGTCTAAAAGACTTTTGGCAGATGTTTATTCTCCTGGAGAAAGGCCCCCTTGATTTATTTATAGCAGGAGCCAAAATTCTCAAAGTTGTAAAAAGGGAATTACAGGCTGAGAGCAAAGGTTACTAGGTTACTGACCCTACAGAATACAATCAAGCTGCAAAAGCACTAATTAAGTTGGTAAATAGTAGGATTCATTGTTTAACAGAATATAATACCATGTGTCTCCCATTAGAGATTTGAGCCACATTTCCTAAGGTTAAAGGGCAAAGAGTTTTTAGGAACAGCAGCTGGCTAGGGAAAGAGGCTTCTCTCTGAAGCTGCTTTAGAGAACTTAGAGAACTTAGCTTAGCTTTTACTAAGTTCCCTTTCTTCTAAAAATCTATATATGTTATGTATGAAATATATTGGCTTAAATGTAAGTATGCAAAGGATTTAGAAAGTAAGAAATGTTAGATTCTTATGTTAGATTCTTATTTCATAGAATCATAGAATCATAGAGTTGGAAGAGACCACAAGGGCCATCGAGTCCAAACCCCTGCCAAGCAGGAAACACCATCAGAGCACTCCTGACATATGGTTGTCAAGCCTCTGCTTAAAGACCTCCAAAGAAGGAGATCTTTCATTGATGGTGTGTGAGAATGTGAACCCAAGATCTCTGACCTCTGTTTAAGATAAAAATTTAAAACCATTAGCCATCTGTTTTGGAGGGCAAAAGGGCAAGAAGGGCAAGAGGTGATCTGGTAATTAAGGTGCCTTGTTGAGGCAAATGTAAGATATATGGCTACTTGTTTGCCATTTATAGATAGAAGGAAATATAGCTCTTTGTCTCCCATAACAGGTAATAGGAAATGGGTGTATCTTTTATGATTGGTTCTAGCAAACAGCCAATAGGAATTTCAACCAGGCTGATTGGACAGAGGCAGCCAAAGGAGGAGCAAGGGGGCTGGGCTGAGGAAATATAAGTGCTGACCATCAGGGCTGGAGTGGGCAGAGCTTTGGTAACCATATACCACTGTGCCTCTCATTTATTTGTCTGACAAATAAATTATTATTTTAATTTCTCTATTGCTGCGTTGAATATTTCATTCCAGCTAAGCGTTAACCACAAGCAGGGTGCTACATTATGATAAAGAAAATTGCATTATGATAAAGTAAGAATGAAAGCTTGTTCTCACAGTGTCTGTTAGCCACACAGGAAAACACTTTGTCTGAGTAAGGTCACCTCGTAGCGAGTCAGTTATGCGTTCTTGCAGTCATGCACAGCATGTGGATTTTGTCTCATCTATACAAATGTAACTTTTTCAGCAGATGCATAAAGCCAGCTCACAACATGGGCAAAGCTTTTCCGCCGCTGTTGTACACTGAAGTTGCTATGGGAGGGGGTTGGTGCAGGGGGTGCTCTGTGTCAAATACATAACAAACAAAAGAGGGATAAAACCCCCAGCAAAACACAGGAACAGTGGGGACTTTAGAAGCCATCCAGATTTGTGAAGCATGGTAGACAATGCGTTAAAACTTATCTGATCTGGGCAGATAACTGTACAACAGCTGCTGGGCTTGCAAAAAATAAAAAAGAGCAGCCACTGGAGATTCTGGTGTGCCTGCAGGTTAGAAGACAGAATTAATGAACAGAAAATCTTCCATGATAGGAATGTTAATTAGTTCAACTAACACTATACACCTGGTTTTCAAGATATAAGATTGAAGGGGAAGGAGGTCAGAGGATCTGTCTTCTACACAGTATGTGTTTTGCCCTTCTATAAGACCTTATTCAGCAACAATTATAGGATAGTTGAGCAACTGGGCTTACTGCAGCTCCAAACAGGAAGTGGAAGAATGGATATTTCACATGAGGAAAGAGATTCCAAGTAGAATGGATATCTCTTTGCATAGTTCAAAATCTACTTTGCTCTTTCACAGCTAATTTTGGCCATCTGAACTGATCTGTTGTATGGGCACAATGGGCCACCAATAATCTTCTGCTTTTAGAATGGAATCTGTGCCCATTTCCCAGAATTAGGACCAATTTAGCCATTTAACAACTTTACTGAAACTTCAAAGCACGCAAGTAACAAATTAAAGATAAACTAAAGAAAGATAATTGATTACATAAACAGTAGTTTAAAAATCATAGTTATAAAGTTATTTTTCTCTACTACTGTTCAGTAAAGAAAGATATAATGATATTACAAGGAAGGAAATGAACATAACCCTCCAAAGGCTACCAGTCATCCAAACCTAAATTAATAATTCTGTGGTTAAAATATTCCTACCAATGTTATAGCAATTAAAATAAAGGTTAAATCAAAATAAGCTAGCAACTGAATTAGAAGATTAACATACTTTCCTCTTAATTTGGTGTAAATTATTCATAGTTACCAGGGTACAGCTTTTAGTCTTAATCTGGAGTAGTCAAGACCACTCAAGTGCAACTTTGAGGCAAAGTTCAGTTGGAAAACTGGTGCAGGGCGAAAGAGTTATCCTACTTCCCCCAGTAGTGTAGCGTGATTCCAAACTACTCCCTCCTTTAGTTACCATTTTTTGTTGTTATTTTTTAAAAAAGCAAGTGATTCTATTCATAGATCTCCTGTCCCACATCTAGTTTGGCTCCCAAATATTAGGCAACATTTCACTCCTTCATTTGCAACATTTTATTAAAACAGCACTGTAACATAATTATTATTCTGGTCTGGTAAAAAAAAACCTAGCACTCCCCCCCCCATCACATTAGATGTAAAAGCATTGGGTAATGAAGGGACAGGTTACCCAAACCTAAAGTGCAGCCACCCGAGCAGGGGCCCAAACTTCCCAAATTCTTTCTTCAAGGATTCATGGCAGATCTTATAGACTGTAAATATCCTGACCCCGCTGACACAAAGACCTTGCAAGATAGGCTGTCAGCCCACGTGCCCAGAGATGGCACCAGGAGTACTCCTATAGTGGGGTGACCTTTCTACCCCAAGATAAGAGTGCAGAAACAGGAATATCTGTTCGTGCTCAAGGATGTAAGCTTACGTATACAAACTTACGACGCTGGATTCATATCCTGTCCCTTCAGTAGTTTGTCTCAAATTGTAATTATTCCCAAAACATGGACACAATGACATCTGGATGTTTGCAAATCAACATTTCAGATTAACAACAGGCAGCTGTTCATCTTCCATCCTTTTCATATTTCAATGAATGCATTACCTCCTCAAGCTCTAAATCTTAACAAAACAGCAACATCTAAATTACTCATTAATATGTTCCTCGCTTCTATCACAAGCCAGAAATGGGGGACCAACTAATCAAGAAATAAAGGATTCAAAAGAACCTCTAGGGATCAAACAGTCCAATTAGCTTCTCTGAGACAAGTTATATTTCTGAGGTCTGCAATCCAACAGGATATTTGCTTTACACCAAAACAAATGAAATCAAACAAGGGAGTGAAGAAAAAGGAACAAGAGTCTTAGCACTATATACTATATCACAAGCTCAAAACAGCTTTCTAAAATACCAAGAAATACAGACAATTGGACATGTTTTATATTGTCATTGTTATGGGAATTCTAACGCCTTATATATATAAAATAAATGTTCATAAATGTACAAGGCAAACACATACATAAGCATACAAGCGTGTCTGAAATAGTACAGAAGAACAATCCTGAAGCCATTTTGACTCTCCCAAATTGATCTCAAATATTTATCTGAGAGGAGGAAGGAAATGGGGAAAGCTTTCAATTTGTCTTTGGACTGTAGGGGTTTACACCTCCCTGTAAAAACAGTCTGGCAAGTATCTGTTAAGCTGAGTGTTATGTATTAAAGTTCTCACCCTGGCCACCAGGAGTATCGTGTATATAGTTTTCACTCAGGTGCATGTCAGTTAATTTAGGAGGGAAACCCTGGGTTGTTGTTGTTACAATGTTGACAGCCGGCTGCCTATAAAAGCAGGCCGGCTGAGCTGTTTGCTGTTCAGTTCAGTTCACTTCACTTCTGTTCCAGCTTACAAATAAAGAGCTGCTTTGGAGAAATCGCTGCGTCGTCTGATATGTTCACCCACAACTTAACACTGAGCACACTATCAATATGCGTAATAGATTCAGGAACTAAGTATTTACCATCTCAAAGGAATGGCCAGGCTACCCAGAAAAGGCAATCAGATAAGGCATTATCAGGTATCCTGGCAGACAAGGAAGCAACACACTCAAATTTCTGCTGGGGACCACTTCTTTCTGTGATGTATGTATGATGTTTTTGGGGGTGGTCGTGAACTACATGGTATGCAATTTCAAAAGTCTATATAAGAGCTTGCACACCGATGTTCTGGGTTCCTCTCCTCCCTCCCTGCGTGGCAGGAGTGGGGGACCCTGTTGCGATAGTTTAATAAAAATCATGCTTACTAGCTGCTTTGCTTCTCAATACTCTCTGGTTGGCCTCTGTTATTTTCTCCTGATATAGAACCTACATAGGGACTCTATATGGGCTCTTGGATACTCCATAAGGGAAAAAGGAGCAGTTTTTTCTTAAGACAGTCACAATATTTTTTTAAAAAAATAAGAAGACAAATTTATTAAAGATGCATGTTGGGTTAAAATAAACGACAGACGAGTGGCAAGTGTCATATGGGAGGCATCTTCCGAGCATGTCTCGGGGAGTCCCTTTTATTGAATATTACAGCATTGCCACATATGTGCTTGTTGCTGATTGGTTAACACAAATACAATGCAAGGGTTGCATATAGAAATTAATCATCAATAGATTAAAGGTTGGGAAAGGGAACACAGAATCGGACAGGCATGAAAACCTCCTTATTAAACTATTACTAGTGATTGATATAGCAAAACTTAAAAGAGCATATAAACTATTACTAGTGATTGATATAGCAAAACTTAACAGAGCATAACTATTGTATACCGTAGATGTGGTCCACCATGCATTAAGAACAGGTCAGGGTACGATGTTTCATGAACTCAATGTGAACTGAACATTCTAGGGTAGGAAGGAATGCTTCAGCTTAGAGTGGTTTGCCAGAGTCATGTGCAGAAGCAAAACTTCCCATCAGATGCATGTCAAGAAGTACAGTTAACACAAGGAAAAAACAATGGACCAATTCAACGAATAAATGAAAAAAACCAAGATATAATAATGTCATAACTTAAAATTAGGTGCTCTACCCCACTTATGGTTTATACTATATGCTCTTAGTATGTGACTGGTGTGGCAAGTTGCTCAATCAAAAATAGCTTTATGGGTGGAGATTCAGCCAAATGAGAGAAATCCTTTACAATTTATGTCTTGCTTGTGCTTCCAATGTTGCTTTGAGCACAGAATAATTTACCTAACTTCACAGCACACTCCGACTCACAAACTTTCATCTTAAAGTTACTAGAATTCACCCAATGTAATAACTAATGACTGAACCATCTAGATTTATACAGATGAGAGAGCACTACTGAGAAACATGAGTGCTGATCCGCCTTTTTGTGTATTGATTTGCTGGTTAAAAATAACTTATGTCAATTCCAGACTGCTCAAACACTGAGGTGGATAAGTCAATTACTGGCAGCTTTTGTACTTGCTATTAACAGCTGAAGAGACACTTTTTGCAAACTTTGCAGCCTGATGTAGGTTCTTGATAAACAGCAGGGCAGGCTTGGCTCTGATTTACAACCCATGATTTACCAGCATTTGCTGCAGGTCTCCTACAACTGCAACTTTGCAACAAAAATTATCCTGCAATTACTATATCACAAAAACACTAAATTAACTTACTTGCCGACAAATATGATTACGGCAAACTCTAAGGATTAGAGGATGATGATGATGGTGGTGATGATTATTATTTTATTTGTACCTTGCCCATCTGACTGGGTTGCCCCAGCCTCTCTGGGTGGCTTCCAGCATATACAAAAACAAAAATAAATATTAAACATTAAAAACATAAAGAAAAATAAACAACTTTCTACCAATATAGAAAATTTTTATTGCCTGGTCACCTGGAAGTGATTTATACTCACACTAGGCAACTGGGCAAGGGTTTATAAACAAAAGATGGTTGTCAAGTGGGGGAGCAGAAAGCTGGAGGAGATGTAAATGGTCCATTTTCCCATTGGGGGGTCTTTGAGAGAACCTTAAGTATCAAATCACACTGGTTCTAACTATTGTTATAAGAATTTTAAGGTCTTAGATATGTAACAAATGTTCATAAATGTAGCAAGCAAACACGTACATAAATATATAAACCACATGTCTGGAGCAGCAAAGGAATACAGTCCTGAAACCATTTTGACTCACAAACTGACCAAATGTTCCTCTGCAAGGAGGGAGAGGGTGAGGGAACCTTCCTATTGTCTCAGGAATTAAGTGATTACCATCTCAAAGGAATGGCCAGACTACCAGGAAAGGCAATCAGATAAGGCATTATCAAATAACCTGGCAGACAGGAGATAAACAAAGCACTCAGATTTCTGTTGTGGACCGCCTTTTCTATGATGTGGGGATGATGTATCTGGGGGGTTGTCTTCGGCTACACCCCTTCTGTATGTATGATGTTTCTGGGGGTGGTCTTGAGCTCCAGGGCAGGGAATTTCAAAATGTCTATATAAGGGGAGGCACACCTTTGTTCTGGGTCCTCCTCCTGTCCTGCGTGTGAGGGGAGCACCCTGTTGCAACAGTTCAATAAAGATCAGGCTTACGAGCTGCTTTGCTTCTCAGTATTCTCTGGTTGTCCTCTGTTATTTTCTCCGACCGATGGAGAACGTACAAAGGACTCTATAAGGGCTCTTGTATACCCCATAAGGGAATAAGGGCAGGTTTTGTTTACAACACTATTCTAGGTGGCTATGAGGGAATATTGCTAGGTCACCACGTGCTCTGGTAAGTAACATGTTATTGGGTCTGGGTATAAAACCTAAAAAAAGGGATTCCAAACACATACCAGGAGCAGTGGGCTATACACCTTGGCATTGCTCTACCATGCTGCCGGTGAGTACAAGGTATGTGTGAGAACTGCAATCAGCATGCCCTTGGAGTGCCAACATGTCCATGTGCATTTGTTTACAGTGTTGCACTGGGATATGTTTGCTGTGCATGTGTATGTTGGCGACTAGCCATGCATGTGTGAGGCAGGGTGTATGTGCATGGTAGATAGTGTGTTGGCATGTGTTTGTGGCCACAGGTGATTTTTACCTGCGTAAGCCCCTGCCACCTGTCTCCAAACAGGGTTTGGATGCAGTAGTTTTTGCACCAGCACATCTCTGGTATCTGCACAAAATGGCAGATTTCCATAGTTTATCTATAATGAGAATGGAAAGTCTGAATTACTAAGAATGCCCATTTAATTTACTTTCTGCAGTGTGCCCTGCATTCACAATATTTACAAACAGCAGAGCAAAAACACTAAAAGGCACTTTCTTTAGGATCTCATGTGAAAACAGTGTAAGCTCTTGAGATACAGAGCCCCCTGTGTGTGCCATGATAAAAATCTGCACCCTCTTTGCTTAGCATACATAGGCAATCTCAACTCACCAATCTACAGAAAATCCCAAGGATTACTTCTGGCAATAAAGAGCCAATAAACAAAGGATCATTCATTAAAAACAAGTAGGCAGGAAGGCTTCCAGCTAAGTTAATTGACCTTTGAGGGAGAAAAGGCAGCTTCCTAAACTGCAAGAAATGATGCAACCAATATGTTAAAGAACTAACTGCTTAAGGCACTTTGAGAAACAGTGAAAAACACTCAATGCAGATGAGGCACTGAATTTTCTGGTGAAAAAAATATTTCTGAAGAAAATAAACATTTGACTATAGAAGAATTCTGATCTGAGAAAGAACAGGGGCTAGCATAACCAACCAACCAACCAACCAACCAACCAACCAACCAACCTCCTTTATTGGTATAAAAAAGTGCATCGTATACATGGATCAGAACAAAGCACAGTTAACAAAACATAGTAGGAGATACTTTAGGATAAAACTGGCCAGACATCATGAGGAAATTTCATAGCATCGCTCAAAAGTCTTGTCACATTCTCCACAATGTCATTACTACAATTGTTCAGCAGATGAGACACTCTGGAAGAATCAGTGCAATAAATCCCATCCTTCAATAAGAGGGCCAAAAATATATTTTTGCATAAAATGGACAATAAAATAAAACGTGTGTGATGGTTTTGACCTGTTTTGTGCCACAACGGCAGTATCTTTCAGATTATGGGATTTTCAAGAATCTACCTTGCAAAACTGCAGGTGGTAAAACATTAAATATTGCGAGGGAAAGAGCTCTGTGTAGGTGGGGAGCATAAAGCTGGTGTAATATGGAGTGTCCTGGCCAAATGAGGGTGGAATTCCCAACCCCAAAGGGAACAGGTTTTGTTGGCTGCACTGCAAAGGGTTTGGAATTCAACATCTAGGATTCTGCACTTGATTGTCTGAAATGCTTCCAATTGTGGGAGCATAAGCGGTGACTCGAGTGATAGGCCACAGGTTCTGATTTTGCTCTCAATGCAAGGGCTAGCATAACATAAAAATGGACTTGATCTCAACCATTTTTTGAGGACCAAACTAGATGTTTCATGACTGGAATTTCCAGCATCTATTTATTTCTCAAAAAACACCTGCAAGGCTGGGATTTAGATTAAAGCTATGTCTAATACATCTTGGAAAAGTCTAATACATCTTGGAAAAGAGGGAACTAACCACAACTTGGATGATTTAGCTATTGTGCAAATAATTTGTATGCTTGTTGTAACATGGAAAATGAAAAAGTGTGTCTATTGTCATGTCTCGGGCATCCAGGTTGGCCACACCTACACAGCCACTTCATGTACAAAGACACTTGTGAGAACTGCTGCTAGAGGAAATTGCTGCTGACTTTATACACCTTTATACACCATCAATGTGTGTGATGGGTTGCCCATAAAAATGAGCCTGGACTGGAGCCAGATCAGAGCACCAAGGAATTGGACAAGCACACACAGAAAGCATAAAGAAAACCTGCAAGTACCACCATGAGTATTTGACGCTGCTCTCTGCAAAACCAAACAGCAGACATGGCCTTGATTGTCTGGAGACTTGATTCATCTTTGTTCTCTTCCACTAGGGTAAAGGGACTGACCACCTGTCTAAACCAGAGGGACAGCACATGACCAACATAGGGGAGAGGGGAAATCCTTTGTGTGCGCTTTTATTATCTGCTTATTAACAGGGACACAGGTGGCACTGTGGTCCAAACCACTGAGCCTCTTGGGCTTGCTGATCAGAAGGTTGGTATTTTGAATCCGCTCAATGGTGGTCCATTGGTCTGTCCCTTCTGCCAACCCAGCAGTTTGAAAGCACTCCAGTGCAAGTAGATAAATAGGTATTGCTGCGGCGGAAAGGTAAAACGGTGTTTCTGTGCGCTCAGCCACTCGTCACAGTGTCCCATTGTGCCAGAAACAGTTTAGTCATGCTGGCCACATGACCCGGAAAGCTGTCTGTGGACAAATGCCGGCCCTCTCGGCCTGAAAAGTGAGATGAGCGCTGCACCCCATAGTCGCCTTTGACTGGACTTAACCATCCAAGGGTCCTTTACCTTTAGTAAAGGTAAAGGTACCCCTGCCCGTACGGGCCAGATTTGCCAGACTCTAGGGTTGTGCGCTCATCTCACTCTATAGGCCAGGAGCCAGCGCTGTCCGCAGACACTTCCGGGTCACATGGCCAGCGTGACGAAGCTACTCTGGCGAGCCAGAGCTGCACACGGAAACGCCGTTTACCTTCCTGCTAGTAAGCGGTCCCTATTTATCTACTTGCACCCAGGGGTGCTTTTGAACTGCTAGGTTGGCAGGCGCTGGGACCGAGCAACGGGTCCCTTTACCTTTACCTATCTGCTTATTGCTAAAATGTTGTGGTATTCTGCTTAAAGAGATTAAGTCATGAATTGATCTAGTTTGGCATAGCATTGTCTTCATTCAGATGGAATCTAAACAAACCTGTGACTACTTTTAATTGGCCTAAAAATGGAAATACAATGCTACATTTTAAACAAACTGTAATTAGAATCCAGTCTACATCTCACACCACTTTTTAACCGGATTTACCTCTTTTAAGTCGTGCACAATCGCCGTCAGTCGTTCATTCTCTGCCTGAACGTTGGTAACAACAGCCCTACTTTGTTTCAATTCATTCTGCATTTCCAAAATCTTCCCTAGGTAATAGGCTTCCTTGGATGCAGACTCCTGGAGGAGTGTCTCCTCACGTGTCTCACCATCTTCAGCTACTTTGCGGTGTACGGAGAATGACTGTCCAAATGCCTGCAAGAGTAAAAAAAAGGACTAATGAATATGCCATATAAATATGCCATTAGGGATGTGCTGTATAATTTGAGAGACTAACTGTCACTATATAAAATGCTACTGTCATTAGAAATAAGAAAAAAATCTGAATATTCGTAGAAGTTAGAATGCTGGATTAGTGCTGGTCAGACTCAGGTTCAAATCTGCACTCAGCTATGAAGCTCACTTGATAACACTGGCCTAGTCCCTATCTCTTAGCCTAGCCTATCTCCCACCTTGAGCACCTTGTAAGGAAGGGTAAGACATAAACCACATAAATGATCAATAGCAGAAGCTAAGCAAAAGATATCCCATACAAATCAGTGTGATCAATTAATTACAGATTGAAAATATGTATGTTTCTTAAACAGGTGTAAGAGATTCCCCAAGCAAACACTATTAACTGAATAACTGCAAAACAGATTTTTCATAAACAATAATAACAATGAAAACAATTAAAATCTATCACAGTTGCAGAACTAGATTACACCAAGCTGGAAACTAAGTTCTGGATATCTTACAAAAATCAGGTCAATTCTCTTTGAAACATGCCCCTCTACAACATTTAGACCAGTGTTTCCCAACCTTGGCCCTCCAGCTGTTTTTGGACTACAACTCCCATCATCCCTAGCTAGCAAGACCAGTGGTCAGGGATGATGGAGACTGTAGTCTGAAAACAGCTGGAGACCCAAGGTTGGGAAACACTGATTTAGACAAACATCATATGGTTTGAACACACACACACACATATTCATAAATATGTTTTTCACCTACATATGTGATGGGTGGAAAGCAATGTTGTAATAGTAGTAGTAAACATTAAACATTTAAAAAACTTCCCTATACAGGATTGCTTTCAGACAGCTCAAGGGTTGGATAACTCCATAATCTCCAACATTTCTCCAATGAAAATAGGAACATCCTAAGGAAAAGCGGGACTTTCTGGGATCAAATCAGAAACTGCGACTGCTTCTCTAAATTATGGGTGTCCCTGGAAAATAGGGACACTTGGTGGGTCTGCTGTTGGTATTTCCAGAAGACACTTGAGTGTTAAAACTAACTTACTAAGATTGTTAAATTTCAACACAACTGGGACTTTTAATGTTGATTTCAAGTTGTTCATTCATAGCAGTGACCAGAGGAGGAATGTGTAGTGCCAGGGAAGAGGCATCAGATGGTGGTGCTCCTGTTTAAACTTAACTGTTATTCTTAGGCATTAATCTTATATGCTATGATCTATGCATAGCCAGCATAAAGTAAGGCAGAGATAAGAAGCATGAGAACAAAGGAACTAGCTCACTTCAAAGACAGCCTTTGGCTGAACTCTGCATGACATCATTAACATTTGTATCAAAGACTATGTAATCTTGCCGGAGGGCTTCTGCAGACACTATATAAGGCCCCAGCTCCAGCAATTCAATGGTACTTCGGCCATGGGCTTTCCAGGAGCACCTGGCACCTCACACTGGCCTGATAAGGGGTGCCATCAGCCGTTGTAGATGGGGTCCCCCATGGCAGGAATGACGCATGGCTGAGCTAGCTTTGCAACTTTATCTTTAAGTATTCCGTTATATCCTTTAATTATCTTTACTTTGTATATCAGCACCTGTTTCTGTGCTTATTATTTTAGTAATTAATAAAGTTTGCTTCTGCTATTTAAAGGTTTGTTGTCCTCCATTTACTGAGAATCGAAAGAACCTGATGCTTAGTGGCTGCTCCTGACCGGGGTAATTATTGAGCAGACAGGACAGAATGATCCCTGGGAGAATACCTTCATCTGCCCCAGCTGCAACAGTATCTCCCATATTGGTCTCTACAGCCACAGCAGGCACTGTATCCTTCCAACTGTTTGACTTCACCTCCAAAGGCGAACTCCTCCATTGTCTCCCAGACAGATGGATGTCAACAAGCTATGAATATTTGTAACTGGGCACCTTAATATCAGGTACAGAGATGGGTCTTTATTGACCGAAACACTGTTAAGATGCACCTCAGTTAATTAATCCCTAGACACACTGTGGTGACATCCCAGTTCTGTATCGTCTGATAGCTTTACATGATGCCAGTCTGCCAGCAATAGTAGCTGTCGCTTCTGTAGCAGTGCCAACACGAGTGCAAAGTCCTAACGAGTGCAACACGAGTGCACGAGTGCAAAGCTTGTGACACAAGTAACAACACGAGTGCAAAGCTTGTGACACAAGTAAGATACCGCAGAACACCACCACAGCATCTTACCCTACATTTATTTAATGGTGCAGTAGCTCATATGAGTAGGTTTACAGACAATATGCTGAGTAATTCTCTTAATTTTAATCAATATAATTAAGCTACTATATCTACCTCCCAGGCTGCTGGGTTGTCCCTGCAATGGTGCTGTTGCAGCATGTTCTCCAGCAATGTGCTGGTACCATAGTCACCAGCTTTCTAGCCTAAGTACAACAACTGAGTGACCGGATGGATTTACCGTAACTGGTTGACAGCTATGAATAATAAACGATTTTACTGTTTCACAAAAAAATATACATTCAAGTCACAACTTAGTGAGTTCCTGTTACACGTGCTTAAAAAAATATCCCTGTACTTTTTCCTGCTGCTTGATATATAGCATAATGAAAACTGTACGAAGGATGAGTTAAAGAGAAATGAAAGTGAATATATCATTTTTCCTTTAAACACTAGTTTTAATGCATATTGCCTTTTGAATATGTAACTACTAGAGTACCACTGAACTGCTAGAGTGGCTTTTTCTTTGTGTCTGCCAAATACCTCTCAATAATGCTAGAGATTATGCATACACACATATCAAGGGTATAAGAAATATCCATATTCTGAGAGCATAACAATATTCATGCAAAAGAGCTGGATTTTTGCCAAACAGTTAAACCATTAACTATTAGCATGCAAAGGTTTAATGGGGAAACATGTCCTTACATTTATGATCAAATCACTAAAGGAAGTTTTATGTGAAAGTTAGAAAAGAGAATTGGCAGAGGAAAGAAGGCTACAAAAATAACATTAATGTTTCTAAATATTATGAATAAAGTAAAATTGTTCTTTATTTGAAAGTCCAACATATAAATCTTCACTGTTCACATTTCAATATTGTCTCAAAGTAGACCTCTGTTCAAAATGTCACATTGCCATGGATCACACAACATGCTAGACCATGGTTTGTTTATCCAAAGTGTATACCACCATATCATAAAACAGCAAGACAGTACAGAACAATAAGCATGCAATAAAACATAATACGCTATTAAAACACAGTACAAAATAATCTTTAAAATAAATGGACAATCAAGAACTGGCCAGGCCTTTTGGCATAAAAATTAATTCAAAGGACATGTGAATGTCAAAAGCGAGCATGTCTGATGGAAGAGTACGCCACAGTATGGGACCATTGACATAGTTGGCCTCTAACGTGGGGGGAAACTAGCACTAGTGCTCTGGATGACCTCGGAGACTGAGTTGGGATACTAGGACTCAGGCAATCCTTAAAGTATACTGGATCGAAATTGTTTGGGGCTTTTCATATCAACACAAGAGCTTTAAACTTGGTCCAGCAGCATATGGGCAGCAAAGGTGTCACAAGCTGCCAGTCATCTGCCCCCCATCAGAAGTCTACTCTCTGAATTCAGCACAATCTGGAATGCCCAGAGCAGCCCCAAGGCAAGTGTCACATAGAGAGCATAGCAGTATTCCAGTCTTGAGCTTACCAACGCAGGTTACCAAAACTATAACAGATAACTCTATCTGGGATTCATGCCAATATATTCTAAAAGGCATGGGAAGCATTTGAATGACATATCTGGCTTCCCAGAATGGCTGTTATTCCAGCAGATACTTGTTATTCCAGGTAGATACTTTCTTTCCTGTTAAGGGAAAGAAAGTATCTACCTTTGTGACAAACAGAAATTCTTATATTCTGCTGGGAACAAATCTATTAGTCCAAGATGAGTTATAGATTTTCTTTTCATAGCAAAATATCCTCCTAGTATGTAAGAGAAATAGATGGTTGGACTACAAATACAACATAACATGATAAATGCAAACTTTAACAAAGCACAGAAAAGCCATTCAAGCTGCTCACCAGATAATGCTCATATCCAACAATGAGCTTCTCAATGACCTGGTTTGTATGCAACAATGGGTCAAATCATGGCTTATTGCAGAAGTAGGAAATATGATCTAGCCAGCAGGTCAGGTCATTATCTCCCATGAACCAAATTTGACAGGAAGTGGGGCTTTGACACAATGATGTCAAATCTGACACAGTGGTGTCAAATCTGACACAGTGATGTCAGGACTTCAAAGCATCAGACGCAGCTTGCAAGAGCCCCTTGTGGTGCTTTTAAGTGCCACTTGTTGTCAAACCCTGGCTCCTGGCTTGTCTTCCTTCAGACAAACTGCAAGCTCTAGCCAAGCTTTGTTCTATAACTTAGCAAAAAGTAGTAGGCAAACCATGAGCCCATTTATTATGGCATAGGCTTTTGCGAATGGGACAGTCCACTTCATCAGTTGCTTCTTGTTGTTGTTGGCATCTGTTTGTCTTGATAGACAATGCAGTCTGCCTCTGAGGATGAAGTCAAATTGCTGCATTAGCAGCACCAAAGTGACCTCCCTGGGTACAAGCCCGGTGTATCCTGAGTTGCCCAGATGCCCTTGGCTTCGCTGATGTGGTCCAAAGGAAAGCAGAGCAAAACAGCTTGGCTGCAGGAGTTGCTGGAAGGAGACGTACAAGGCGCCATTCAACCATCTTAGGGACTCCACTCTGGATTTGTGTAGGATTTACTCCTTAGTCTTTTCTTTTCCCAAAAATATTCTGCAAGGTAGTGGAGGTTTCAGATCAGAGTTTTTCTTCTCCTAGATGGGCTGCCTTCCCAGCTTGATGAACCCCATCTGCTCCTCATCATTAAATGCATACATTAAATATTCTCATGTACAAGTGTATATTTTAGGGAAGAGGGAGTCTTTTCCTGAAAAATTCTAACATGGTTACCCCTTTAGGAATCTATATACCGTATTTTTTGCACCATAACACTCACTTTTTTCCTCCTAGAAAGTAAGGGGAAATGTCTGTGCGTGTTATGGAGCGAATGCCTACGGGTGGCATGCCTACGGATTTTCCTCCTCTAAAAACTACGTGCGTGTTATGGTCGGGTGCGTGTTATAGAGCGAAAAATACGGTAATTCCTATTAAAAAAAACAAACCAAACAAACACTGAAACCATCATGACTATTCTATAAATTGGGGGGGGGGTTCTTTCTTCTGTTTCAGCACAGCAATACAGACAGATGCCAGACTATAGGCAGAGAGACTACTTTCTCCCTGCCCAGCTTGCTCACTTTCCTCCTGTGCTGGGCAGGGGAAAAAGAGGTTTATGCCAGGTGTTATATGGGTCCTCTTCCCACCTGTCAATCTGATGAGCATTTTGCATATAAAAATCAGCAGCTCTGAATACAAATTTAACTTTAACAAGCTTATTTGTAATAGTTGCCACATAACTACACAATCTTGGATGTCTCCCGCCCATGGCAGCAGTCCATTTATTCAAAGCAGCTGTGGGATATTGGGTGGGTGGAGTGGAATTCTAAATACTATTTTCAAGTGCATAAAATTAGTAATGGAAAAATGCTACTTAAAATATTCCTTATCTTCAAAAAAGCTTATTTGAAACTGGCACCACTACAAACATGAAGCACACTCTCTCACACTTACTGATTAGCTGCATATGTTGATTAGCTGCATTTTCATTTTAACCTTTTTTTTTACTTTGGAAAAAATGATGCATAAAACACTGTCTTATTGATACAGCAAGAAAATATAGCAAGAAAAATTATTTTAGAAAATAATTGAACTGGAAAGTTGAAATGGTAGTAGACACTGGCCATGTTCACACATCACTTAATGTGCATAAGAGTATCATGGGGGACTTTGTCAAAAGCTTTACTGAAATCAGGATACACTATGTCCACATCATTTCCCTGATCCACCAAGTTTGTCATTCCATCAAAAAAATAAATCAGATTATTCTGACATGACTTATTTTTGAGAAACCCATGCTGGGTCTTAGTAATTATAGCATCCTTTCTTAAATGCTCACAGACCAACTGTTGAATTATCTGTTCTAGGACCTTCCCTGATAACGATATTAAGTTCATCGGTCAGTAGTTACCTGGGTCTTCCTTTTCCCCACTTTTGGGACAACATTTGCCCAATGTTAGCTGTACACCACTGATATGTATACATGCAGCACTTATTGGGCTTTACTCTCCTGGTAAAAGTATTCAAGCTTTCAAATTATTTTTGAAACATTTTTGATTCGCCCCAATCCCCCCAAAAAATTCTGGGAGTGAATCCCTGCCTATTATCCCTCAGATGACCAGCAAGTAAAATGGAAGAGATGGTACATGCAAAATCCAGTCCATGTACATTTTGGAATCCATCTGAAGCTCGTGCAAATTTGCTACATAGGCTTTATTTTGAAAACAGCCCACCAAGCAATGCTCTTTTATTAAAAACTAAAATGCTAACATAGCAACATATGCTGAGCACCTAGAAAACACGTTTTTCTGCTTACCATTGGTTTTCTGCTTCTGTAAGAACTGTGCAATTAATTTAGAATCTCCACTACTAAATTGTCTATGTTCCAGACAATTTTAGAAATGGAAGCACTAATTTTGTGCTTCTCGCTCTGTGCATGCTTTTCTATCATCAGTATGAATCAAAACCATTTTTATTACTAATTTTTCCTAATGCAATACTCATTCCTGATTGATAAATAAAATCAAGCTAAATAGTATCAAACTAAGGCACATGCTATTTAAAGAATAGTAATGTGGCAATTAAAAGAAAGACAAAAAACAGATCTTCTTCCTTCCTCACTTTCCTTGTCATAACACATCCTACCTTCATGTTTCGTTTTTTATTTATTGCTGCATGTAACAAGCTTTGTGTTTAATTATTTATAAAATTTAATAGTCTCATATGTCATATCTAGCATTACATATGCCAGCAGTCTTTCATTACCAGTTTCCGGAAACCTGGCCAGAAGGTTATTTGTGAGTTCCTTAATCCTGGGGTCTTTTAATAAGAGCATGCATTATAGAAAACAAAAGGAGAAAAGAAAAACAAATCCAAGCTACTGTGGGCTTCGCATGCAGGGGAAGTTCCTAACTCAAGGACGGTTTGATACCCATCAGCTGTAAACTAGACCTGTAAACAACAGTTATTTAACGTGACTAAATGTGCTATAAAACAATAGGTTCTTCACATATTATATGCTTTACACATGAACTCAAATACCTGTTCATTGTGTGCATTACAAATCTTCACTGCTGGCCCTATATATCACCAGATGCAACTACAAAGGATCTGTGTTGGGTCATACCTCCCTACTGGCCACATGACCCAGAAAGCTGTCTGTGGAGAAATGCCGGCTCCCTCGGCCTGAAGCGAGATGAACACCGCACCCCAGTTGCCTTTGACTGGACTCAACTGTCCAGGGATCATTTACCTTTATTTTATCTTACTCAAGGCAGCCAGTGCACATTTACTGACACCTCTGTGAAGCTTTTTTATAATCTTGTGATAGGAATATTTGCTTCTGCACATGACTGTGGCATGATGGGAAGCTTTGCTTCTAAGCTTTGCTTCTGTACATGATGCTGCACAAACCGTTCTTATACTAAGACATTCCCTCATCATCCCAGAATGTTCAGTTCAGTTCACATTGAGTTCATGAAAACATTATACTCTGACCTGTTCTTAATGCATAGTTGACCACATCTACTGGAATGTAATGGTTTAAGTCTTGGTATATTAATCACTAGTTATACTTTAATTAGGAGGTTTTCATGCCTGTCTAGTTCTGTGCTCCCTTTCCCAGCCTTTAATCTATTGGTGATTAATGCCTATATAATGTAACCTTTGCTTTGTATTTGTGTTAACCAATCAGCAACCAGCGCATACGTGGCAATGCTGTAATATTCAATAAAAGAGACTCCTCGAGACTTGCTCGAGAGGTGCCTCCCAGATGACACTTGCTACTCATCTGTCGTTTATTTCAACCCAACAATCTTGATTGTTCTACTTTTGCAGTCACTACTAGAAATAAAAAGCTGATACAAAGGCTTAGTGTTTCAGTTATCTTCGGGTGAGAATTAAAGCACCCAACTAGTAGCCTCAATCTTAAGTGCTTCCTCTGCTAAATTGCTTAATGAACTGGAGTCTATGCAGATTCTTTGGTACGTTTCCACAGTCAAACATGGCAGAGATCAGCATTCACTACATGCCCTTACAGCCTATACAGATCACATTCTTTATAAGTGACACTTTAATGTATGACAACATCATTATTAACCTATCATTTATGAACAGCTAGAGTTGACAACATGATGGGCAAGGCCAAACAGCTGACAAGAGAAGCACAATTTCACCACTTTCTCTACCTCTGAGGCAGATAATTCTACTGCAAATTCATATCAGAAGTGAATGAATGATCCAATCGCAGCTGATACAGAGATGTGGCAGGACAATTTGCTGATAGATTTTATTATTTTTTTAGAAAGCGCCAACAGGAACATCTTTTATGAATGTTGACTATCAATAATTAAACTTATTTCTTCTTGTACAGTATCAGTCTTTCCATAGCGCACTAGTGTGCCCCGCATACAGTTTGGAAATTCCTGATCTAGGCTAAGCATGTCCATTATCTGGGACCCCATCGCTCACTCTGAACTGCACAATAACTAGAATAAACAACTTGCACAAAGCTGCCCCAGTGCACATAAAAAGCAGTCTTATATCAAGCCAGACTATTGGATTGTGTAGCTCAGTATTGCCTATGCTGACTGCCACCATCTTCCCAGGATTTCATATAGGAGTCTTTACCAGCCTTACCTGGAGATGGCAAGGAATGAATCCGAGACCTTCTGCTTGCAAGGCAGATGCTCTACCACTCACTCAGCCCTTCCCTGATATTTGTATGACAGCATATACTGAACCCTCCCTGCCACCTACTAATGCCAGTGCAACTCTGACTTATCAGAAACACAAGATACCAGCATGAAAGCTTCCGATTACAGTGGTGCCTCGCAAGACGAAATTAATTCGTTCCGCAAGTTTTTTCTTCTTGCGAGTTTTTCGTCTTGCGAAGCACGGTTTCCCACAGGAATGCATTGAAAATCAATTAATGGGTTCCTATGGAGACCGCCTTCAGACAGTCTGTCCCCGGACCTCTTCTGAAGGCTGGCGGGGGGAGAAGGACTTTTCTCCCCACCGCCAGCCTTCAGAACAGCCTTCTGAAGGCTGGCGGTGGGAAGAAAAGCCCTTCTCCCGCCGCCAGACTTCAGAAGAGTTCCTGCAGGGCTGCCTAGGCTGCGGATAGCAGCCTGCTGCCCGGCGCGAGGGGCGCTCTGAAGCAGAGCGCCCCTCGCGCGGGGCAGACACCTGCAGCTTGGGGAGCCCTGCAGGAGTTCCCCGCAGGGCTCTCCAAGCTGCGGGTAGCAGCCTGCTGCCCTGCGCGAGGGGCGCTCTGAAGCAGAGCGCCCCTCGCGCGGGGCAGACATTCGCAGCTTGGAGAGCCCTGCGGGGAACTCCTGCAGGGCTCCCCAAGCTGCAGGTGTCTGCCCCGCGCGAGGGGCGCTCTGCTGCGCGCCTTCTCCTCTGTTCCCGGACCTGTCCTGAAGGCTTGCAGTGGGAGGAGGGCTTTCCTCCCCACCGCCAACATTCAGAATGCTGTTCTGAATGTTGGCGGTGGGGAGGAAAAACCCACTCTTAAGCAGAGCGCCCCTCGCGCGGGGCAGACATCTGCAGCTTGGGGAGCCCTGCAGGAGTTCCCCGCAGGGCTCTCCAAGCTGCGGATAGCAGCCTGCTGCCCCGCGCGAGGGGCACTCTGCTGCGCGCCTTCTCCTCTGTTCCCGGACCTGTCCTGAAGGCTTGCGGTGGGAGGAGGGCTTTCCTCCCCACCGCCAACATTCAGAATGCTGTTCTGAATGTTGGCGGTGGGGAGGAAAAACCCTCCTCCCACCCCAAGCCCCGGGAACAGAGGAGAAGCGCTGCACGCCTTCTCCTCTGTTCCCGGACCTCCCACCCCAAGCCTTCAGGACAGGTCCGGGAACAGAGGAGAAGGCGCACTGCGCTTCCCCGCTGTCCCCGGAGATTTCCCTATGGGCTTTCGTCTTGCGAAGCAAGCCCATAGGGAAATTCGTCTTGTGAAGCCGCTAAAAATCGGAAAACCCTTTCGTCTTGCGGGTTTTTCGTTTAGCGAGGCATTCGTCTTGCGCGGCACCACTGTATTTTACTCAAAGAAGCAAGAGACACCTTCCCATTCTCAACAGAGCTTTCAACAGCCATTCTGTGGCATCAGATGCGCCAGACAGGGATGAGGGGAGAGGAAGTACCAGCAGCAAAGCATTAAAAGAATGTGGACTTGTCCCAGCTCAAGGGAACACTTGAAGACACATCAGCTCCCCCAGTTCAGGGGGAGGTATTTGTTGTATTTCAAGACACTCAAAACAATTAGGTTCTTGACAAAGGGGCTTCTGTTTTAATCTACTGCGCAAAGAAAAAGCTTTCCCTCACTACTTCAGCCAACAGACATTTGTCTGGATTAGTCTAAGAACAGACAACCAGCATCCTTTATGTAGTGATGCTTAGGATTTATCTATCTCAGCTTCTTGGGGCATAGAAATGAATTATTATGTTTTAATTCCATGGGCAAAGATAATCTTCATTGCTTTACAATGCCTTTTACCACTTCCCAAAGCCTTGTAAACAGGTCAGATGTGATCCTCTAATATTCCTGAACAAATTAATTTTCAGTCTCATTTTAGCCTTAATCATAGAACCAAGAATATACTGTAGACCAGGGGTAGTCAACCTTTTTATACCTAGCACCCACTAATGCATATTTCTTGATGGTAAAATTTCCTTACCGCCCACCAGTGTTCGATGGAAGGAGGATTCAGCTTTTCTGTGGACTGTGATTTGTTCCAATTTAGAGCTAAAGAGCGGGTTTTCCCTTAGAAAGCAAGGGCAAAACCGCATGGATCAAGCCTAGAAAGTGCAGTTCAAGGGGAAAACTGCTCAGACCCATGTTTTCTAGGCATGGGACTGTAACCAGCGAAACTACCTGCCACTGTACACTGATTAACAAAGCACATCACACCAAAGCAGCTTTTTGTTTGTCAATGAAAAACTGAGGGCAGTATTTAATTATTTTTTGTGGTAGCACAAGGGGATTCATCCCCACCTCCTCCCCCCAAGTGAGCCTTGCATACTTCTGGAGAAAGCCCAGAACAGACCAGGAAGGCACAGAGGGAGATGAGAAGAATGTTCTGCTGTGAGAAATCCATGTTCTGATGGAATGCTCAACGTAGTGCTATGCTGAAAACAACTCTGACTTTTTAGGAGCTGGATTTTCTTGTAAATGATTTACACTATAACTTCTTTAACAAGTATCTTGGGAGAAAATGCTATCATGACCACAAGTTTTAATCAATAAGTAAGTGTGATCAATTAAAAAAAAGTAAGTTAAAACTAGCTAACAGCCTCCTGCAACAGATACTGTTGGACTCCTAAAAGTAACAGTACTCAAGTAAGGGAGTTTGGACCTCAAAGGAAATTCTCCCCCTGCTGCCATCTCATCAGTACCTGATGAAAGAGTGCTAGCAGTGAACGAGCTATTCAACTTATGAATATTGTATCTTATTTATTAATAGTAGTTAATTATGTTTTTATCACATATTATTCTCTAAAAGTTAGCTAGCTACATGCTGAAATGGTACAGCTTGTGTCTCATAGTGTCACCTGGTAGAGGATATCTGGATAGTTTTAGAAGTTATCTGTGTTGGCCACTTGCCATATATAAAGCAATCCTTCACGCTTGCAAGAATGTTTGAATGTGGTATGTCAGGGTCACTGAAATCCATATAGCAGGTGTGATCAATGTGAACATAATAGTATATAAGACAGAACCTTATCACAGACCAAAGCTGTTGCGTATCAGTGAGCTCCATCTTTAAGGGTCTGTCTGCTGCCCAGGAAGACTCCCCTGTGTGAGTGCCTGAGGGCCCTGCTCCTTCCTGCCACTTACCATCTGGCCGGGGGCGGGGCCTGGGGCCTCATAAGGACTGCGTGCGGCTTGCTGCCTGCTGCCCAGGAAGACTCCCCTGTGTGAGTGCCTGAGGGCCCTGCTCTTGCCACTTACCATCTGGCCTGGGGCGGGGCCTGGGGCCTCATAAGGACTGCGTGCGACTTGCTGCCTGCTGCCCAGGAAGACTCCCCTGTGTGAGTGCCTGAGGGCCCTGCTCCTTCCTGCCACTTACCATCTGGCCTGGGGCGGGGCCTGGGGCCTCATAAGGACTGCGTGCGGCTTGCTGCCTGCTGCCCAGGAGGACTCCCCTGTGTGAGTGCCTGAGGGCCCTGCTCTTGCCACTTACCATCTGGCCTGGGGCGGGGCCTGAAGCCTCATAAGGACTGCGTGCTGCTTGCTGCCTGCTGCCCAGGAGGACTCCCCTGTGTGAGTGCCTGAGGGCCCTGCTCCTTCCTGCCACTTACCATCTGGCCGGGGGCGGGGCCTGGGGCCTCATAAGGACTGCGTGCGGCTTGCTGCCTGCTGCCCAGGAAGACTCCCCTGTGTGAGTGCCTGAGGGCCCTGCTCCTTCCTGCCACTTACCATCTGGCCTGGGGCGGGGCCTGGGGCCTCATAAGGACTGCGTGCGGCTTGCTGCCCAGGAAGACTCCCCTGTGTGAGCGCCTGAGGGCCCTGCTCCTTCCTGCCACTTACCACCTGGCCTGGGGCGGGGCCTGGGGCCTCATAAGGACTGCGTGCGGCTTGCTGCCTGCTGCCCAGGAAGACTCCCCTGAGTGAGTCCCTGAGGGCCCTGCTCCTTCCTGCCACTTACCACCTGGCCCAGGGCAGGGCCTGACAGGCCTCACCAGGACAGTTGTTACTGCCAGGGGGGCACAGAGTGTTTTTAGAGTGTTTTTAAAATGTTTTTAAAAATTTTCTTTTGGATTTTTTGTATGTGGCGGGTGGGGGTGGGATTGATGTTTGGTTGGGCTTGGGGAATTTTTTTATTTTTATTTTGATGTTTTTGTAATTTTTACATTATTATTTTTTGTTTGTTTGTATTGTTTTATTGGTTTTGTTTGTTTGTTTAAGGTGTTATTTTGTTCTTAGGGGGAGGGGTCAGGGCTGCTGGGGAGTGGGCCCCAGCCCACAAAATGGCTGGGGCATGTTCCACAGGGGGGGATGCACTGGGACAACCGATCTCAGTGATCACGGGTAGGAGGAGGAGTTACGCTAAGACTAGACCACGTCATTACAGAGGGGGCAGGTTTAGTCGTTGTCTGAGGACTATTACTGCCTCCGGGTCTGGTCCTGACCGGATGGATACTAGAATCAGCAAGGGATACCCACATGACCTGAAGGTGCTGCTGTGCAATGCCAGGTCAATGATTCATAAGACCACTGCCATCCATGACTTGATCATGGATGGAGGACTTGACCTGGCATGTGTAACAGAGACTTGGTTGGATGAAGCAGATGGGCCTGTCCTTGCCGCTGCTTGTCCACCAGGTTTCTCTTACGCACAGCAACCCAGGTCATGTGGGCGGGGAGGGGGGGTTGCAGTGATTTTTAGGAAGTCATTAGTTTGCACCAGGCGTCCTATTGGGAAGACCCAGTTTTCCGAGTGCATGTTCTGGAAGTTGGGCAATAGGGGCAGTACAGGATTCCTTTTGGTGTACCGACCTCCCCGCTGCACCAAGGATTCCCTGCCCGAGCTGCTTCAGGTCGTGGCGGATGTTCTCCTGGAGACACCTAGCTTGGTCGTCCTAGGGGATTTTAACATCCATGCCGACACGACCTTACAAGGGGCCGCTCGGGACTTCGTGGAAAGCATGGCCTCCATGGGGCTGTCCCTGAATAAGTCTGGCCCAACCCATAGCTGCGGACATGCCTTGGACCTGGTGTTTACCTCTATGGATGTTGGTGATCTGACACTAAGTAAAAGCGAAACGAAAGAAGTGCCATGGTCAGATCACTTCCTGGTGCAACTGGACTTCTCTGCGACCCATCCCCTCTGCAGGGAGGTGGGACCAATTCGGATGGTCCGCCCCCGCCACTTAATGGATCCAAATGGTTTCCAGAGAGTGGTAGGGGATGCTTTATCCCATGTTGATGGCCTTTCAGCTGATTCCCTGGTGGCCCGCTGGAATGTGGAGTTAACCAGGGCTATTGACTGTTTGGCTCCGAAGCGCCCTCTCCGATTGCATGGAGCCCGGACAGCCCCGTGGTTTTCCACGGATCTGAGGGCAATGAAACAATCGTTGAGACGGCTAGAGCGCCGGTGGCGGATAACTCATTCCGAATCTGACCGGACACAGGTTAGAGCTCAACGTCGAGCCTACCAAGTGGCGATAGCGACGGCGAAGAAGAATTTCTTCGCCGCCTCTATTGCATCTGCAGAAAACAGCAGCAGGAGACTTTTTCAGGTGGTTCACAATTTAGCGGAACCACCTGCAACATCGGGGCCCAGTACGGGCCACATGTTCTCCTGCAATGATTTTGCAAAGTTTTTTGCAGATAAAATCGCTCAGATTCGGGAAGAAGTAGACTCCACCGTGGGAGCAGGGCCGGGGCGGGAGAGTGCTAGAGTTCTGTCTAGTCAAGTTGAGTGGGATCAATTCCAATCTGTTACCTCCGAGGATGTGGACAGGCTGCTTGGACGAGTGAAACCAACCACCTGTCTCCTGGATCCTTGCCCATCCTGGCTTATAAAAGCTAGCCGGGAAGGACTGGGCGATGGGCTTCGTGGGGTGGTGAATGCTTCCCTCCGTGAGGGAGCCTTCCCAGACCCGCTGAAAGAGGCGGTTATTAAACCGCTTCTTAAAAAACCATCTTTAGATGCGGCCACGATGGCCAACTATCGCCCAGTCTCAAATCTTCCATTCTTGGGCAAGGTGATTGAGCGAGCGGTTGCCGAACAACTCCAGGCACGCCTGGAAGAAGCGGACCATTTGGATCCCTTCCAGTCGGGATTCAGGCCTCATCATGGGACTGAAACTGCCTTGGTCGCACTGGTTGATGATCTCCGGCGGGCTAGGGACAAAGGTGAGAGCTGTTTCCTAGTTCTGCTGGATCTCTCAGCGGCGTTTGATACCATCGACCATAACATCCTTCTGGACCGTCTTGAGGGGCTGGGAGCTGGGGGCACTGTCATACAGTGGTTCCGCTCCTTCCTCCTGGGCCGTGTTCAGAAAGTGGTGGTGGGGGATGAGTGTTCAGACCCCTGGGCTCTCACTTGTGGGGTGCCTCAGGGTTCTGTCCTCTCCCCCATGCTTTTCAACATTTACATGCAGCCGCTGGGAGAGATCATCAGGAGGTTTGGGCTGGGTGTTCATCAGTATGCGGATGATACCCAGCTCTAACTCTCTTTTAAATCAGAACCAGTGAGGGCGGTGAAGGTCCTGTGTGAGTGTCTGGAGGCGGTTGGAGGATGGATGGCGGCTAACAGATTGAGGTTGAATCCTGACAAGACAGAAGTACTGTTTTTGGGGGACAGGAGGCGGGCAGGTGTGGAGGATTCCCTGGTCCTGAATGGGGTAACTGTGCCCCTGAAGGACCAGGTGCGCAGCCTGGGAGTCATTTTGGACTCACAGCTGTCCATGGAGGCACAGGTCAAATCTGTGTCCAGGGCAGCTGTTTACCAGCTCCATCTGGTACGTAGGCTGAGACCCTATCTGCCTGCGGACTGTCTCGCCAGAGTGGTGCATGCTCTGGTTATCTCCCGCTTGGACTACTGCAATGCGCTCTACGTGGGGCTACCTTTGAATGTGACTCGGAAACTACAACTAATCCAGAATGCAGCAGCTAGACTGGTGACTGGGGGCGGCCGCCGAGACCATATAACACCGGTCTTGAAAGACCTACATTGGCTCCCAGTACGTTTCCGAGCACAATTCAAAGTGTTGGTGCTGACCTTTAAAGCCCTAAACGGCCTCGGTCCAGTATACCTGAAGGAGCGTCTCCACCCCCATCATTCTGCCCGGACACTGAGGTCCAGTGCCGAGGGCCTTCTGGCGGTTCCCTCATTGCGAGAAGCAAAGCTACAGGGAACCAGGCAGAGGGCCTTCTCGGTAGTGGCGCCCGCCCTGTGGAACGCCCTTCCAGCAGATGTCAAAGAGATAAACAACTACCTGACATTCAGAAGACATCTTAAGGCAGCCCTGTTCAGGGAAGTTTTTAACGTGTGATATTTTACTGTATTTTTGGTTTTTATGGAAGCCGCCCAGAGTGGCTGGGGAGGCCCAGCCAGATGGGCGGGGTATAAATAATAAATTATTATTATTATTATTATTATTATTATTATTATTATTATTCTCTGACGGGTTCTCAAAAAAACAGAAGGGACATAAGCATAATTAATCTTGCTCTACAGTTTCTCTTAGCTGTTGCATAAAATCTTTATCCTTCACCACATCAGTGTTAATTGTGTACGGATCTGGAAAAGTAACCCTACTTTTGGCAGAACACTTCTACTGTGCGTTCAGAAGATTTCTGATCTGAAGTGTTTCCTCGCAGAAGTAAGGGATGGGTTCCAACGGCATATAGTTAAAAATAGAATCTACTCCAAATATAGCGAGAGATGATGTAAAAAAGTAGAACATTTAAATAAAGATGCTGTCCCTCTAGCTCTTTTGTTCTTGATCTCTCTTTCTCCCTATATATATGCACAAAAAGAATATGTAAATGTATGTATAAATAAAAAATGTATCCCTGCATCACTAGGTGTAAAGCAAAAAAGAAGGCAGGTTTGTGGTGCCGACAGCCATGGCAAAGGCAGGAGCCCCTTCTCAGGCCAACTTGGGAGACAGACAGCCGCTGCAGCATTGGGGAAGGGGAGTGAGGGGGGAAGCTTGGAGAGGATGTATTTTAGAAGATTAGGGTAAACTGATTTCTGGATGCCTTAGATTGTGATTATAAAAGATGTATTACATGAATTTAGGATGTTATTTTCCCTTTTCTTCCCTTCCCTCTAATCCATTCTATCCCGTCCCCCCCTTGTAACAGCATTTTTCATGTTGTTCATATTTTGTCCTTATTTCAAAAATTAATGAGGTTTCTTCTTTTAAGAAAATGGCAAAACAGGATGCACTGCCCCTGGCCCTGCACAACAGATTATTATTCTTGTTTTTATTCTTAAAGAAATTAATATACCACTTTTCACTTCAAGGAGAAATGCCAAGATGTTTCTTCTATGTAACTTCTAAAATATACAGGAGACGTGGGCTTAACCAGGACTTTTGTTAGGGGGACAGAACCAACGTGATTGGTCAGTTAGTTAAGTATTTCTATTGTTTTACTTGTTCTGGGGAGTCAGCTTCCCCCCCCCCCCTGCTCCACCCACAACAGGAGCCCTTTTTGTCTCTAGGCTCTAATATATACATGTAAGTTTAAAACAGTAAAAGTAGTTCCATGTTACATGCTGTAATTGGAAGTGCATCCTGCTTCTACAAAGGTTGAATATTACTGGATAGATTGTTCATATAGCTGAATTATTGCTGTATATCCTGTGTTTGAAAGACAGAGAAATATCAAGACTGATGTGGGAAATTGCTCCACATGAATCATAACATGTGTATTGCCACATAGCAATTACCATTTTTAAAGGTCATATAATATGCAGGGAGCGATGACTTTTATACAGAAATACATGTTACATATGTAAACATTTTGGGTTTTTTCCCTTTTGTTAAATTTTGGTAAATAGCATATGTAAACGTTTTGTTAACTTACATCATAGTTTTGAAAACAAATCTCCAAAGCAAGCCAGATAAAGGCCAAACCTCAGCTAGAAATGCAACTTTAGACCTCTTATATAGGAAACAATCTTGAAAAAAATGTTAATTTCAGTTGGGAAAGGGTTAAGATTGTTCTGCTGAATTGCTAAAACTGGTGACACTGTACTGCACTGGGATATACAGGCAAGGGCAATTGCTCTCTATGGAAATGCAGTATCTGGGCAGTAGACAGAGCAGTCCTAAGGGAGGAATTTGATGAGAATCATGGCAGAACCAAGGAGTCTGAACTTAGTGCTTATTGCTTGTTTTATTAACAAAGCAAATCAACAGAAATGGGATGAATTAATGAGCTGAATCCCAGTGAGAAGGTTAGAAAAGCCATCTGTCTATATGTAAGCAAACAGATAAAATGGAACAGCTTGAGACCAAATGGCAAAAAAAAATAAAAAATGGGTTGTGCACCTGCAAGTACATCATGGGTTGACATTATGCATCACGTTAACATATATGTTCATTTTTCTAATCTTTATATTTTGGCAAATGGTTTGTCTGTCTTTCTGTCTGCTGTCTTTGCATTCAGATCCCTCTCTTATCATCACTAAACTTGGCATGAAAGTTCCTGAGGTGGAGGCAGTAGTTTCATCAATGTTGTGATGCCGGCTGCCATTTTGAATAAAGGTGGCTGTTCAAAATGTGACTTTGGCATGACTTTGCCCAATTTTGACATGGTGGGTCCAACTTGGATGCCTCTGAAGATATCATCACCTCATTTGGTGGGACTGGGCCAAATTTGTTGTGACGGAACCAAATTGTACCAATTTGTATGGCTCTAAAGAACCATCCCAATCTGGCATGATGGTTCCAACCTGTGCCAGCACAAGGGCTCCCAAAGGTGATGTGGCAATCTTCATCTACATTTGGATACCAGGTGCCATTTTGAATCAAGATGGTGGACTGAAACATGACTTCAGTGTGACTTCATCCAAGTTGGTGTTAAGCATCCAAACAGCACTGATTAGGATAAATCTGAGGATATCATCACCCACTTTGACATAGCTACGCCAAAATTGGGGAAACGTTTCCAATCAGTGCCAATTTAGATGCTCTGAAGATATTGTCAACCAACTCAGAATGAAGGTTCCTGAGGTGGACAAAGCAGTTTTTGTGCATGTTTGGATGTCAGACACTATGTTGAATCAAGATGGTGGACCAAATAAACCATAATTTAACTTTAACAGCCTCCCTCCCAAATTGATTCAGAACAAGATCAGGTGTCCCACAGGTCAGGTTGGAGCCCTCAGTTTGTGTGTGTGTGCATGTGTGTACATGCAGAGCCCTAAAACTAACACATTACAACAGCCATATAAAATTCATATAAAAATTACCCCCCCTTTTTTTTATTCCCAGGCAGCACCAGGTACTTCCTGCTAGTGACAATTTTTAAGTTGAAGAAGAATCAATTTTATTGTGAATTGCTCTTTAGCTTGTTTTCGCTGGGACAGTATGTATGAAGAAAGTAACAGGAAAAGGCCATGGTTTGTGGTAAAACTGTCTGATTGCTAAAAGAAGAGCTTTGCTTTGTATTTCTTAGTATTGTTTTTATTCAGGATCCCTACCAGAGAAACAAACTGCTTGACTGGATTCTCTTGACATAAGGATTAATATACAAACAGTTGTCCATGCTTACCCCACAAAGTCAAAACAAAAAATTTTTTTCCTTCCAGTAGCACCTTAAAGACCAACTAAGTTAGTTCTTGGTATGAGCTTTCGTGTGCATGCACACTTCTTCAGATACCCTGAGATTATCTATGGCTCTCCTTTCAGCATGGTTTAGATTTTGTTGTAAGCGATGGTGTTTTCTGGTCACATCTGTTTGGATTCTGTGGCGGAAGCAGTCAATGTACAAGTCCAGTGTGGTATTGCGTCCATCAGAAGGGGTCCATGTGGAGTCCCTTTTTGTGTAACACTTTTTCGGTGGTAGTTGGTGGTCAGTGTTCTGTTGGGAGGGTGGTTGTTGTTCTCCAGTGGGTTGAGAGGTGTTGTGTTGTGAAGTTGTTGCTTGTTCTGCTTTGTCTTGTTGTTGTGTGTGTTGAAAATACTCCTTCAGGCGTAAACGGCGGAAAAATGCTTCCAAGTCCCCGCAGAACTGAATCATGTGTGGGGATTTGGCAGGGCAGAATGACAGTCCACGTGAAAGGACTGATTCCTCAGCTGGGCTGAGTGCTTGCTGTGAGAGATTGACAATATTGTTGATCTTGTTTTGATTAGTAGCCTGTAGGTTGGAAAGGTTAGAGAGTTTCTTGTTTTTCTGTTTTTTCAGTAGCTCCAGTTGAGAGTGGTAAATGTTTTGTTTTTCCTTTTGGAACTCTTGCCAAGCTTGGTGGTTCCTGATAGAGTTGTCCAATACAAGGAGTTCCTCCTTTATTAGCTTCTGTTTAGAGTAGAGAACGCTGATCAGATGTTTGAGCAGCTTCTTAGAGAAAGTGTTGCATAGTTTTCTTGCATATTCAGTGGGATACGTGGATTGTAGAGGGTTCTTAATTCTAAGACCCTTGGGTATAATGTCCAGGTTCTTGCATTTAGTAAGAAAGAAGATATCAGTCTGTACCTGTGCAAGTTTCTTGGTGAGGTTGATGGGCTTCCATTTCATGCGGCTCAATGTGGTGCCTTCCATAGTTCCAGTTACAGATAGGTAGCCGTGTTGGTCTGCCATAGTCAAACCAAAAAAATGTTTTCCTTCCAGTAGCACCTTAAAGACCAACTAAGTTAGTTCTTGGTATGAGCTTTCGTGTGCATGCACACTTCTTCAGATACTTCATTTTTTGTTTTGACTATGGCAGACCAACACGGCTACCTATCTGTAACTGTACTCCACAAAGATTAGGCTGAAGACTGCCTGAAGACAATACACATGCCCAAGAAGTTGGGTAATGTAATGTGCCATAAAAGGCCGTGTATGCCATGGAAAGCCATGATTGGTTGTTTTAAATCTTTCTGTGTATGTGAATGTGTAACTGTACTTCCTCTGCTCCTTCAGAGTATGGTGTGGTATAACTTGCAGTGCATTCCTCTTTGTGTGCAGAAATAAGCTAAATATTTGTGTGCACAGATCAAGAAAAGTGCCTCATCAAGCAGCACTTTTGCACAGTAGATAAATAAAAGTGCTGCATCAAGCACTTTTGCACAGTAGTCTATGTGCTACTTGGCTCCCATCCGGAGCAGACAACATTGTATTGTGTGGAATCAAGAACGGCAACATGGATGTAAGCTGAGTGTTGAGTAACACATTTAGCACAGGGCAGTGACTGGTCATGGCAGCGTTGTCTGGTTGTAGTGAGTGGGGGCCTGATGACGGGGGGGGGGGAGCAGTGTGATCATGTAAGAAAGCTTCTGTTTCTTTTAGTAAAGAGAAGATAGGTCTCTGTCTTATTCCAGGTCAGACGATGGTCTGGTTCACATATCACACTATGCCAAACCACGGGATAGAGTGAGCATGTGAACGTATTTCAGCCGCTTTGTTTGTGAGCATATTGTAGCGAGTTTTGTTGCTGCACTGCACTGCACTAACTTATGGTTTGGCTTAGTGTGTTGTTCAAATCAAAGGACATTGTTTATTCATAAGAGTTAAACAATAAACTACCAAGCATTTCATCTTCCTCCCATGGCTCTTCAGAGAGAGAGGGAAAGCTAAAATGAGAGTGGCCTATGTATGTGAGTGAGAGAACTATTTCTGCATGTGTGGTGAGTGTGTAGACGGCATGTGTGGGTTTGTTTGCATTGGGAGTGTATTGGCCATTCCCACCTCTGGAATTTAACCCTTGGAAGGTGGTTGACTTTCAGTGCAGCCCTCAGACTGAAAAAGATTAACTATCCATGGAATGCGTAGTGCACCTCTCCAAGAGACACCATAATAACAGGTCTAAGTGGGGAGAACGGTTATCTCATGGAGATCCAGGAAAATGTATATAGGACTGTGATGTCAGCATTGATGGAAAATAATCTGTCATATTGACATACTGTTAATGGACTCTGCATCTCTAATGGAATATTGATTTCACTAATGTCCTTTCATCCTGTCATCTGAGAGTATAATATCCTTGTTTGTTATGCAGTACTTCAGTTCACACAAGGTAACACTCAACGTAACTGTTCGTTGTAATTCAGTAAGAAAATTTGTTCTCCGTTTTGTATTCAGAAGTACTTACTAATATTGTGAAAGGCATATATCCCAGAAGGGAAAAGCAATCCGTATCTACTCTTAACAGCTGCTCAATGAATGCTGGAAAGGACATTATTATTTTGTTACTGTTAATTTTTATTAATGCACCATCAATGCACATGACACTGCATAGAGTACCATAAAAGATATCCAGGCCCTGCCCTAAGCAGCTGCCCCAAAGTTCAATAGAGAAGGATATAACAGGGAGAGAGGAGGGAATGCCAGAATAACGAGGGAATGATAACGAGGGGCTGAACCAAGGACTTTGTGGAAGAGGTAGGAGGCATCAGAAGGATGAGAGGAAGGCCACATTGGTCAGATGTGGCTAACATTCAGGTGTTACTAAAATACAATTCCCATTACCCCTAACTATGCTGACTGGGACTGATGGGAGCTGGAGTCTAACAACATTTGAAGGCCAACAGGCTTGACAACCTAACACAGGTCTTCTAGCAGGCATAAAGGTAAAGGGACCCCTGACCATTAGGTCCAGTCGTGACCAACTCTGGGGTTGCGGCGCTCATCTCACTTTATTGGCCGAGGGAGCCAGTGTACAGCTTCCGGGTCATGTGGCCAGCATGACTAAGCCGCTTCTGGCGAACCAGAGCACCGCACGGAAACACCGTTTACCTTCCCACCTATTTATCTACTTGCACTTTGACATGCTTTCGAACTGCTAGGTTGGCAGGAGCAGGGACCGAGCAACAGGAGCTCAGCCCGTCGTGGGAATTCGAACTGCTGACCTTCTGATCAGTAAGTCCTAGGCTCTGTGGTATAACCCACAGCGCCACCCGCGTCCCCGCATATTAGGTATAAGAGGCAACAAAGAGGATGGCCAGAGTCGTCTATTGGAGGAACTCTTTGGACAATTCAGGGTGGTTGGTCTGCAAGAGCAAAAGCTTGGATAAACTGGAATTTGACAAAAACAGATAAGGTGGTAAAGATCAGTAATAAGAACAATAAGTTTGTGCTAGATATTAAAGTGGACAAGATTAAAGGTAGGGGTGGGCAGACTTCAAACTTGCAAGATCTACCAACCAGAGCCAGCTGTAAAATAGTGGCAGAGAAGAAGCACAAAGTACAGTTGTACCTCAGAAATCAAACAGAATCCATTCTGGAAATCTGTTCGACTTCCAGAATGTTCGACTTCTAAAGCGCGGCTTCTGATTGGCTGCAGGAAGCCCCATTGGACATTTGGCTTCCAAAAGAATGTTTGAAAACCAGAACACTCACTTCCAGCTTTTGATCATTTGGGAGCCGGAACGTTCAACTCCCAAGGCACTCGGGAGTCAAGGTATGACTATACTCATAGAATTAAGGAACAATGTTCTCAGTGCCAGAACGGAGCTCACAGTCATGTCACACAAATCCATTCCTGATTCTTCATCCCATGCTTTCATCCTCTCAGATGCCTAATTTAGAAGCAGGGAGAAGCTCCTTTGTCATTGTTATTATTAAACATTTGGTAGTCAGAACCCTTGTTGACCTATTCCGGATAACTCAAAGATCTAACAGTAGATAGCTTTCAACCTTCCTTCCACCCCCTTATTTTAAAAACAGAATCACATGGTCTGAATGATGAGTTAGCTTATCTTACTGCAGAGTTCTGAATAAGTGAAAACACAATATGGAGGTGAGAGGAAAATGTTTTGATACCTTTTACCAATTGTTTAATAGAATAGTTATATCCTGTCTTCCTATCACTTACATATCTAATTTCCGGAGTGAATAGCCATGTTAATCTGTTGTGGCATTTTAAAGGAATAATTATAAAGGTATAAGTTTTCATGGACTTCTACTTCATCAAATACATGAAATGCAAGAGAAACCTGCTCTGGATTCTGCCTGATAGAATGAGTACAACAAGAGCAGGAAGAAGAAAAATCCAGGAGATGATTTATTTGCCGAGGGAAAAGACCATAGGCTCTCCCCTTGTACTACAAAGTCTGATTCTACATATGTGAGAAGGCCAGAGACTGCTGCAGTTATTTGGTGTTGAGGGAAAGTCTCTCTGCACTGGAACTGAGAACAGAAAATAGGCATTGCTTAAGAGACAGGGAGAGAGTTTTTATGAATAGTTGCTGAATAAAAAATGAGGGAGGAGCCACAGAAAGAGACAGGTGGTGGGATTTTAATCTGTATGGAAGATGTGCAACCACTTTGTAGTCACTAGTGGAGGCCAGAGAGGTCCTCCAAATGTTGCTGGAGTCAAACTCCCATCAGCCCCAGCCAGCATGAACACTGGTCAAGAATGATGCAAATTGTAGTCCAGCAACTTCCAGAGAGACACAGATTCCCCAACCATACAGTAGGTCCTGCTTCTTAATCATAAGGCGGGGGGAGAGAGAAAGGGAGAGGCTTTAGTTGCTCAGAGGGGAGGGGGGACACTCAGCATATACTCAGAGGCACTCTCTTTATTCCTTAACTGTTGTTCCTTAACTATGTAAGAATCTGTGTAATGGATTCACTAACTGATCTGTGGCCAGCTACTTATCGCTGTACCTCAGTGTTCCGCACCCGTAAAAGAGAAGTAATATCATTTTAAATGGTAGAAATGTAATATAGTACACAGATGTACTGTGTATTTTGTGTGTTCAACTTGCTTTGGAAACTTGCTTTTCCATGTTTGTCATTTGTTGTTTGCATGTACTTTCAGTTTTGGCACATTTGAGACAAGATTATGCTGGCCCTGATACTGCTTGCCAGACTTTGCTGCTAGACCAACCATGATGACCTCTCCATTCATCCTTTACTTTGGCATTCTGTTAGCTTTTATGTTCAGCATGTTGTTGTGTTTCTGAAATACAGCAATGATGCCAAGCAAGTCATTGAGAAAAGTCATTGGAGGTTCCAGCTTTCAGGTCACTAGCAATAATGAGCTGTGATGTTTCAAGAACTTAGTGTATTTCAAACCTCAAGAAGAAGAGGAAAAGGGAAGGTTGGAGCCTGATGGGCTAGTGAGCTATGAATACAATTAAAAAGGTTCCTTGGTTCCCCATCACCAAGAAAGAGTCTGATATGGTCACTTGGCAGCTTAACTTTTAAGCTAGTTCCTAAACAGAGACAAAACAAATATTCAAAATCAATCATGCTACGCACTGGCAAACAGAGTATCTTGAAGTCCCAACTACCATTTCTTTAAACAATTTGGGTGCCCAAATATTGTTATCATCCTTTGTATTGTTACACACCACCCCAATTTCTATAAGCAGTGCAAGATTCCAGGGGTTGCAGGTACATTTACCAGGGTCTGTGTTCCCTTTAGGATATATGGTTTACTTATACATATATACAACCTGTGTTGTATATTCACACCCCCAAGAGGGTCTTGTTGCTTTCATTGCCACAGTCTTGGCTTCCAAGAGACCCAAAACATAACATCTGACCCTCTCTGCAGACTAAAGCAGATGGATCACTTTGTATTCTGCCCCCCCTCCAGCTTGCAAAAGGGATACTTTATCCTGTTCACTTACCTAAAGGGAACACAGACCCACTGCAATTCTACTCCTTCCTCCTAAAACTCTGACCTTTTGTATCTGCTATCTCTTAATAGGTTGTTGGCTCAGCCATCATCACCCTTTGTTATTCCAACTAGCTCTAAGAAGCTGGTCTTGATAAATTCCAACTTTTACTAAATCTAGTAATTATTGGGAGGATCTGACACCCAAGAGTTTAGGGGATTCTTGCCCACCACCAAAACAGTATATTTCAGTACAACTATACCTACAACAGACATCAGGTTCCCTAGCATGGAATGGCAACCTTTTCCAGAAGATTAATTGTGATTTTGAGGAGATAGTGATCTTGTAGCACCCTGCTTGTGGTTAACGCTTAGCTGGAATGAAATATTCAACGCAGCAATAGAGAAATTAAAATAATAATTTATTTGTCAGACAAATAAATAATAGGCACAGTGGTATATGGTTACCAAAGCTCTGCCCCCTCCAGCCCTGATGGCTCTTCAGTTTACACCCCCCCTTTCCAAGCCAGCTGCTTTCCCCATTAGCTCTTCCCAAAATTTATTGCCCTTTAACTCGCTCAGTATACCTTAAACCTTAGGAAAATATGGCTAGAGTCTGATGGGAGGCACATGGTATTATTTTCTGTTAAACAATAAATCTTACTATTTACCAACTCTTAATTAGTGTTTTTGCAGCTTGATTGTATTCTGTAATATGTAGGGTCAGTGTAACATTTGCTCCCAGCCTGTAATTCCCTTTTACAACTTTCTAATTCCTCCTGCTACTGCTATAAATCAGGGAGGCCCTTGTTCAGGAGAGCAGGAAGATAAACAACTGCCAAAGTACTTAGCCAGCTGGTTTCTGCCTGGCATGAAACATACAAACATTTGCAAATATACCTTTAAGCTCATTTTAAAATACAGGCCTTGATCAGATGCCTCAATCTGACATGGTCATCTCTTGCAGGCCTCTGTTTATCTATCTCTTCCAGGCCTCTGTTTACTTCCTCTCTATCCCTTGTAAAAATTCTTTTATGGCTGCTTTTGATGTACGGTCTGGTAGAAGGCCTTTTTATCATCTTTGACTTAGAGCAGAGTGGCTAATAGCTAAACCTGCACTGCCAGTATCTGCACGGAACAAGGCACATCCATCTATAAATTAGATGGTTTTGGGGCACAACTGAGAGAAGCTTGTGAAACCTGAGACTACCTGGGGTTCACCTCGCCACTTCTTCAGGGCTTCCCAGGGGTAGATCAAAGTGCTACTTGGTAACCCAACCATCGGCTGGGTGAGGACTGCAGGGCCTGCTCCCTTCCAGGGCCTTTTCCAACTGGCCCAGGGGGCGTGGCCCAGGCCCTCTCTCCCAGCTATAAAGGGACTCCTGCTGCAGTGAGGCCTCGGACCATCGGCTGGGTGAGGACTGCAGGGCCTGCTCCATTCCAGGGCCTTTTCCAACTGGCCCAGGGGGCGTGGCCCAGGCCCTTTTTGGAACAAACTTTTTGGGAAGGGTGGGAAGTGTTCTGCCATTGCTTCCCTGTTCCAGGTGGTTAATGTGCTTTAAAATGTCCTCAAGCAGTCGGTGGCAATTTAAATTTTTATTTCTTTTTTTCCTTTTTTCCTTTGCTGGGGGTGGGTGGGATGGATATTTGGTTGGGGATTAATTTTAGTATAATTGTTCTGTTCTTTTTTGTTGTTGTTGTTTTATTGGTTCTGTATAGTTTGCGTTTTGTTTTTAAGGGGCGGGATCAGGGCTGCCTGGGAGTGGGGCCCCAGCCAACACGATGGCTGGGACAAGTTCCACAGGGGGGGAAGCACTGGGACATCCGATCTCGGTGATCATGGGCAGGAGGCGGAGTTACGCTAAGACCAGATCATGTCATTACCGAGGAGGCAGGTTTAGTCGTTGTCTGAAGACTATCCCTGCCTCCGGGTCTGGCCTTGACCGGATGGATACTGGAATCAACAGGGGAAACCTACATGACCTGAAGGTGTTGCTGTGTAATGCCAGGTCAATGATGAATAAAACCACTGCCATCCACGACCTGATTGTGGATGGAGGATTTGACCTGGCATGTGTGACAGAGACCTGGTTGGAGGAAGCAGATGGGCCTGTCCTTGCCGCTGCTTGCCCACCAGGTTTCTCTTACACACAGCAACCCAGGTCATGTGGGCGGGGAGGGGGGGTTGCAGTGATTTTTAGGAAGTCACTAGCTTGCACCAGGCGTCCTACTGGGAAGATCCAGTTTTCTGAGTGCATGTTCTGGAAGTTGGGCAATAGGGGCAGTACAGGATTCCTTTTGGTGTACCGACCTCCCCGCTGCACCAAGGATTCCCTGTCTGAGCTGCTTCAGGTCGTGGCGGATTTTCTCCTGGAGACACCTAGTTTGGTTGTCCTAGGGGATTTTAACATCCATGCCGACACGACCTTACAAGGGGCTGCTCGGGACTTCGTGGAAAGCATGGCCTCCATGGGGCTGTCCCTGAATAAGTTTGGCCCAACCCATAGTCATGGACATGCCTTAGACCTGGTGTTCACCTCTAGTGACGTGGGTGATCTGACACTAAGTAAAAGTGAAACAAAAGAAGTGCCATGGTCAGATCACTTCCTGGTGCAACTGGACTTCTCCGCGACCCTTCCCCTCTGCAGGGAGGTGGGACCAATTCGGATGGTCCGCCCCCGCCACTTAATGGATCCAGATGGTTTCCAGAGAGTGGTAGGGGATGCTTTATCCCATGTTGATGGCCTTTCAGCTGATTCCCTGGTGGCCCGCTGGAATGCGGAGTTAACCAGGGCTATCGACTGTCTGGCTCCGAAGCGCCCTCTCCGATTGCATGGAGCCTGGACAGCCCCGTGGTTTTCTTCGGAGCCGAGGGCGATGAAACAATTGCTGAGACGGCTAGAGCGTCGGTGGCAAAAAACTCACTCCGAATCTGACCGGACACAGGTTAGAGCTCAACTTCGAGCCTACCAAGTGGCGATAGCGACGGCGAAGAAGACTTTCTTCACCGCCTCTATTGCATCTGCAGAAAATAGTAGCAGGAGACTCTTTCAGGTGGTTCGCAATTTAACGGAACCACCTTTACCACCGGGGCCTTGTAAAGACCCCAAGATCTCCTGCAACGATTTTGCAAAGTTTTTTGCAGATAAAATCACTCATATTCGGAAGGAGCTAGACACCACCGTGGGAGCAGGGCTGGGGCGGGAGAGTGCTAGAGCTCTGTCTGGTCAAGTTGCATGGAATCAATTTCAATCCGTTACCCCCGAGGATGTGGACAGGCTGCTTGGACGCGTGAAACCAACCACCTGTCTCCTTGATCCTTGCCCATCCTGGCTAATAAAAGCAAGCCGGGAAGGGCTGGGCGATGGGCTCTGCGGGGTGGTGAATGCTTCCCTCTGTGAGGGAACATTCCCAGATCCGCTGAAAGAAGCGGTCATTAAACCGCTTCTTAAAAAACCATCTTTAGACCCGGCCAGTATGGCCAACTATCGCCCAGTCTCAAATCTTCCATTCTTGGGCAAGGTGATTGAGCGCGTGGTTGCTGAACAACTCCAGGCACGCCTGGAGGATGCGGACCATTTGGATCCCTTCCAATCAGGATTCAGGCCTCATCATGGGACTGAAACTGCCTTGGTCGCGCTGGTTGATGATCTCCGGCGAGCTAGGGACAAAGGTGAGAGTTGTTTCCTGGTTCTGCTGGATCTCTCAGCGGCCTTTGATACAATCGACCATAACATCCTTCTGGACCGTCTAGAGGGGCTGGGAGCTGGGGGCACTGTTATGCAGTGGTTTCGCTCCTTCCTCCTGGGCCGTGTTCAGAAAGTGGTGGTGGGGGATGAGTGTTCAGACCCCTGGGCCCTCACTTGCGGGGTGCCTCAGGGTTCCGTCCTCTCCCCCATGCTTTTTAACATCTATATGAAGCCACTGGGAGAGATCATCAGGGGGTTTGGACTGGGTGTCCATCAATATGCAGATGATACCCAGCTCTACCTCTCTTTCAAATCAGAACCAGTGAAGGCGGTGAAGGTCCTGTGTGAGTGCCTGGAGGCAGTTGGAGGATGGATGGCGGCTAATGGATTGAGGTTGAATCCTGACAAGACAGAAGTACTGTTTTTGGGGGACAGGGGGCGGGCTGGTGTGGAGGACTCCCTGGTCCTGAATGGGGTAACTGTGCCCCTGAAGGACCAGGTGCGCAGCCTGGGAGTCATTTTGGACTCACAGCTGTCCATGGAGGCGCAGGTCAATTCTGTGTCCAGGGCAGCTGTCTACCAACTCCACCTGGTACGCAGGCTGAGACCCTACCTGCCCGCGGACTGTCTCGCCAGAGTGGTGCATGCTCTGGTTATCTCCCGCTTGGACTACTGCAATGCGCTCTACGTGGGGCTACCTTTGAAGGTGACTCGGAAACTACAACTAATCCAGAATGCGGCAGCTAGACTGGTGACTGGGGGCGGCCGCCGAGACCATATAACACCAGTCTTGAAAGACCTACATTGGCTCCCAGTACGTTTCCGAGCACAATTCAAAGTGCTGGTGTTGACCTTTAAAGCCCTAAACGGCCTCGGCCCAGTATACCTGAAGGAGCGTCTCCACCCCCATCGTTCTGCCCGGATGCTGAGGTCCAGCGCCGAGGGCCTTCTGGCGGTTCCCTCATTGCGAGAAGCAAAGCTACAGGGAACCAGGCAGAGGGCCTTCTCGGTAGTGGCGCCTGCCCTGTGGAACGCCCTCCCATCAGATGTCAAAGCGATAAATAACTACCTGACATTCAGAAGACATCTTAAGGCAGCCCTGTTCAGGGAAGTTTTTAATCTGTGATATTTTAGTGTATTTTTGGTTTCTATGGAAGCCGCCCAGAGTGGCTGGGGAAACCCAGCCAGATGGGCGGGGTACAAATAATAAATTATTATTATTATTATTATTATTATTATTATTGCTTGCTGTTTGGAATAAAATCTGTAATCTTCTCACTCACTTGTGTTTGTATTGCTTCTGAACCTAATTTTGAAAGAACCATCTTGCATCTGGCAAGACAGAATGAGAAACACATTTTTAAAAAATCCTACTATCCTTGGAATCTAAGAGGTTTCTATTATTTTTCTTCATTATATGCTTGTGTGAAGCTATGAGCATGTATCTTTCAAATGAAGCTCCAGTTAATTCATAACCTTATTAGATTACTTTGCATTCATGGGTTAAATTCTGAGGTCACTGCCTCTAAATACTGAACGGACATATTGAGATTTCAGTGAAATACTCTGTACACATATCCTGCTTCCAGAAAATTCTATAAGCATCAGTCATCTTCTGTTCACAAATGTATTGCCTTATTAGTAAATTTTGTGGGTCTCTCTCTCACAAGTATACACACATCAAAATTACTTCAGGAATAATCTAACATTTCCCAATTACCTACTTGGATTGGAAATGAGCCTCTTTGAAATGAATGGGGCTGTGCTGCATATTGTGCAAGTTTCTATATAGCTTCTTATTTCATTCATCCTCACAACCTCTCCATTAGCCAGAATACTATTTCTTGCTGAGAGAGCAGAAACAGGAAGGGCTACAGAATCAAAGTTCTCAGATCCTAGTCCAAAACTGTGTTGTGAACTACACCAGCTCTCAAACTGTTATGTTTCATACTGATAAAGGAAGGTGTTTGCTATAAAAATAAAACCATGAAAGCCCTCGCACAGGGAACCGTTGCCATGGAGAAGCAACATTAAACGCACCCATTGCTCATCAGGAACTGAAATGACAAAGAGCAACCCCCAGAGAACGGAATTACCTCATGCAGCACAATCATCACACCAGCTAATTAAGAAGTGTTGGTAGGTTACCAACATGGTTGGGGTTTTTTTTTACACAAGATTCATTTTCCGGAGGGATGGAGTTAAAGCTTTATCAGGTTCCCAGCAACACTACAAATGAAGCTGGCAGAGTATAATGGGATAAATATGGGCAATAGAGGTAGATTTTATGAGAAACATGCATATCCTTAGTGGGTTTGTTGTCTTTTTAAGAAAAAAAGGTGCCTGTACTCACCATGAAGTTGTTATAGTAGGTGCCACACTTTTAACATTTGGGGGGTGGGGGGAAGATGCTAGTACTGCGTACCCTTGAGTACTCCCAGAAAAAAAGCACTGTCCTTACTAAGGAGGGAGCTGCCTAGATTCTGCTCCTCCATTCCCACAATCCTTTGTGATACACTGTGGCATGGACAATGGACAGGGCCCAATCCTCCTGTTGAAGGACTAGAAGCTGTGCCACGAGTCCTTGCTACTGTGTGCTTCTACCAACAGATCAGTTTGTATAAGACTATAAGTGATCCCTTCCTTCCTCACATTCCATTCAGTGTCAAAGCAAAAAATTTTTTTCCTTCCAGTAGCATCTTAAAGACCAACTAAGTTAGTTCTTGGTATGAGCTTTCGTGTGCATGCACACTTCTTCAGATACACACTTCTTCAGAAGTGTGCATGCACACGAAAGCTCATACCAAGAACTAACTTAGTTGGTCTTTAAGGTGCTACTGGAAGGAAAAAAAATTTTTGTTTTGACTATGGCAGACCAACACGGCTACCTATCTGTAACTATTCCATTCAGTGCTTATGGTTAAAAATAGCTCCTGCACCACAACTACTATCTAATAGCATTTTTAGAGCGAGGTTTGTACACAACAGATTTGTTCTTTTATTCTCTACAAGGGACTGAAAAAAAAGTTATGGATTCAGATCAAAAGCATGATATGAAAAAGTTAATAGGACAACTGAAGTTACAAAGAAAGGATCTACTTTTGCCCTTGGACATGTTATTTTCCCATGCAGGATTTACAGTCTTCTTTCATGTTGGATTCACAGCCCTTTTTTAGATGGCAAAACTTAGCTGGCTGGAAGGTGTCATCTATGAACAATTTGTCAGCAGTATTCAGCACTCAAAACAACTGAGTTTATTAAAAAATTATATTTCACATCTAGTATGCCTAGTACTGTATTCTTCCTGCTTGTCCTCAAAATGAGGCATCTGATCAAGATCTGTATTATGAGGCATCTGATCAATATCTGTATTTTAAATTGAACTTAAAAAATATATTTGCAGATGCTTGTTTCATGCCAGGCGTAAAGCAGCTGGCAGCTGTTCATTATTCTCTTGAACAGAGGCCCCTCTGATCTATAAACAGTACCTCAGGGTTGTAAAAGGAAATTACAGGCTGGGAGCAAAGGTCATACTGACCATACATATTACAGAATACAATCAAGCTTAAGAGGTGGTAAATAGTAAGAATTATTGTGCCTCCCAGAGCCACATCTTCCTAAGGTCAAAGGGCAAGAGCTAATGGGAACAGCAGCTGGCTAAGAAAGGAGATTGTAAACCGAAGAGGCTTCTCTCTGAAGTTGCTTTTGGAAAGTGTTTTTTTTATTATAATAATAATAATAATAATAATAATAATAATAATAATAATAAATTTATTATTTATACCCTGCCCATCTGGCTGAGTTTCCCCAGCCACTCTGGGCGGCTCCCAATCAGTGTTAAAAACTGTACAGCGTTACATATTAAAAACTTCCCTGAACAGGGCTGCCTTAAGATGTCTTCTGAATGTCAGGTAATTATTTATCTCTTTGACATCTGATGGGAGGGAGTTCCACAGGGCGGGCGCCACTACCGAGAAGGCCCTCTGTCTGGTTCCCTGTAGCCTCACTTCTCGCAATGAGGGAACCGCCAGAAGGCCCTCGGCGCTGGATCTCAGTGTCCGGGCTGAACGATGGGGGTGGAGACGCTCCTTCAGGTATACAGGACCGAGGCCGTTTAGGGCTTTAAAGGTCAGCACCAACACTTTGAATCGTGCTCGGAAACCTACTGGGAGCCAATGCAGATCTCTCAGAACTGGTGTTATGTGGTCCCGGCGGCCACTCCCAGTCACCAGTCTAGCTGCCGCATTCTGGATTAATTGCAGTTTCCGGGTCACCTTCAAAGGTAGCCCCACGTAGAGCGCGTTGCAGTAGTCCAAGCGTGAGATAACTAGAGCATGCACCACTCTGGCGAGACAGTTCGCGGGCAGGTAGGGTCTTAGCCTGCGTACCAGGTGGAGCTGGTAGACAGCTGCCCTGGACACAGAGTTAACCTGCGCCTCCATGGACAGCTGTGAGTCCAAAATGACTCCCAGGCTGCGCACCTGGTCCTTCAGGGGCACAGTTACCCCATTCAAGACCAGGGAATCCCCCACACCAACCCACTCCCTGTCCCCCATAAACAGTACTTCTGTCTTGTCAGGATTCAACCTCAATCTGGTAGCCACCATCCATCCTCCAACCGCCTCCAGGCACTCACACAGGACCTTCACCGCCTTCACTGGTTCTGATTTAAAGGGGAGGTAGAGCTGGGTGTCATCTGCATACTGATGAACACCCAGTCCAAACCCCCTGATGATCTCTCCCAGCAGCTTCATATAGATATTAAAAAGCATGGGGGAGAGGACAGAACCCTGAGGCACCCCACAAGTGAGAGCCCAGGGGTCTGAACACTCATCCCCCACCACCACTTTCTGGACACAGCCCAGGAGGAAGGAGCGGAACCACTGTATGACAGTGCCCCCAGCTCCCAGCCCCTCTAGACGGTCCAGAAGGATGTTATGGTCGATGGTGTCAAAGGCCGCTGAGAGATCCAGAAGAACTAGGAAACAGCTCTCACCTTTGTCCCTAGCCCGCCGGAGATCATCAACCAGCGCGACCAAGGCAGTTTCAGTCCCATGGTGAGACCTGAATCCCGATTGGAAGGGATCCAAATGGTCCGTTTCCTCCAGGTGTGCTTGGAGTTGTTCAGCAACCACCCACTCAATCACCTTGCCCAAGAATGGCAGATTTGAGACTGGGCGATAGTTGGCCAAATTGGCCGGGTCTGAAGATGTTTTTTTAAGAAGCGGTTTAATGACCGCCTCTTTCAGCGGGTCTGGGAAGACTCCCTCACAGAGGGAAGCATTCACCACCCCGCAGAGCCCATCGCCCAGCCCTTCCCGGCTCGCTTTTATCAGCCAGGATGGGCAAGGATCAAGGAGACAGGTGGTCGGTTTCACTTGTCCAAGCAGCCTGTCCACATCCTCGGAGGTAACAGATTGGAATTGATCCCATGTAACAGGACCAGACAGAACTCTAGCACTCTCCCGCCCTGGCCCTGCTCCCACGGTGGAGTCTACCTCCTTCTGAATCTGAGCGATTTTATCTGCAAAAAACTTTGCAAAAGCATTCCAGGAGATCTTGGGGTCCCTACCAGGCCCCGGTGGTACAGGTGGTTCCGATAGATTGCGAACCACCTGAAAAAGTCTCCTGCTGCTGTTTTCTGCAGATGCAATGGAGGCGGCGAAGAAGGCCCTCTTCGCCGTCGCCATTGCCACTTGGTAGGCTCGACGTTGAGCTCTAGCCCGTGTCCGGTCTGATTCAGAATGAGTTTTCCGCCACCGGCGCTCTAGCCGTCTCAACAATTGTTTCATCACCCTCAGCTCCGGGGAAAACCACGGGGCTGTCCGGGCTCCATGCAATCGGAGAGGGCGTTTCGGAGCCAGACAGTCAATAGCCCTGGTTAACTCCGCATACCAGCGTGCCACCAGGGAATCAGCTGAAAGGCCATCAACTTGGGATAAAGCATCCCCTACCACTCTCTGGAAGCCAATTGGATCCATTAAGTGGCGGGGGCGGACCATCCGAATCGGTCCCACCTCCCTGCAGAGGGGAAGGGTTGCGGAGAAGTCCAGTTGCACCAGGAAGTGATCTGACCATGGCACTTCTTTCATTTCGCTTTTACTTAGTGTCAGATCACCAACATCCATAGAGGTGAACACCAAGTCTAAGGCATGTCCACGGCTATGAGTTGGGCCAAACTTATTCAGGGACAGCCCCATGGAGGCCATGCTTTCCACAAAGTCCTGAGCGGCCCCTTGTAAGGTCGTGTCGGCATGGATGTTAAAATCCCCCAGGACAACCAAGCTAGGTGTCTCCAGGAGCATATCCGCCACAACCTGAAGCAGCTCGGGCAGGGAGTCCTTGGTGCAGCGGGGAGGTCGGTACACCAGTAGGAATCCTGTACTGCCCCTATTGCCCAACTTCCAGAACATGCACTCAGAGAACTGGGTCTTCCCAATAGGACGCCTGGTGCAGACTAGTGACTTCCTAAAAATCACTGCAACCCCCCCTCCCCGCCCACATGACCTGGGTTGCTGTGCGTAAGAGAAACCTGGTGGGCAAGCAGCGGCAAGAACAGGCCCATCTGCTTCATCCAACCAGGTCTCTGTCACACATGCCAGGTCAAATCCTCCATCCACAATCAGGTTGTGGATGGCAGTGGTTTTATTCATCATTGACCTGGCATTGCACAGCAACACTTTCAGGTCATGTGGGTTTCCCTTGCTGATTCCAGTATCCTTCCGGTCAGGACCAGACCCGGAGGCAGGGATAGTCCTCAGACGACGACTAAACCTGCCTCCTCGGTAATTACATGGTCTGGTCTTAGCGTAACTCCTCCTCCTACCCGTGATCACTGAGATCAGGTGTCCCAATACATCCCCCCCTGTGGAACCTGCCCCACCCAGTCTATTGGCTGAGGCCCACTCCCAGGCAGCCATGACCCTTCCCTTTAAAAAGCAAAATACAAACTATATAATAATTTAACAGAATAATAATAATAATAATAATAAAAACAAAACAGAACAAAACAAAACAAAACAAAACAAAGCAAGAAACAATAGCGCTGACTAAATGCTTACCCCACCCCAAGCAAAAATAAAATAATGAAATAATATAATATTATAAAAAACAACAACCACCATTTAAAGTGCTGCAAATTAAAAGCAATTAAAACATTTAAAACCATTTTGTCCATTGCTGCCGGTAGCTGCTCAGGCCTCTAAACTGTAGTGGTAGTGCAGGCCCCGCCCCCTAGGCCGGATGGAGTTGGCAGGAGAGGGAGCGGTCTTCCCAGCACTCACACAAGCAGCAACAGCTAAGTTCCTTTCCTTCTAAAAAGCTATATATGTTAATGTATGAAATATATTGGCTTAAATGTAATTATGCAAAGGATTTAGAAAGTAAGAAATGTTAGATTCTTATGTTAGATTCTTATTTCATTGATGGTGTGTGAGAATATGAGCCCAAGATCTCTGTTTAGATAGAGCCATGAGCCATCTGTTTTAGCCATCTGTTTTGGAGTGAAGGGGTAATAGGGCAATAGGGCAAAAGGTGAAATGTTAATTAAGGCGCCTTGTCTAGGGCAAAAGGTGAGATGTTAATTAAGGTGCCTTGTTGAGGCAAATGTAAGATATATGGCTACTTGTCTGCCATTTATAGATAGAAGGAAATATAGCTCTTTGTCTCCCATAAAAGGTAATAGGAAATGGGTGTATCTTTTATGATTGGTTCTAGCAAACAGCCAATAGGAATTTCAACCAGGCTGATTGGACAGAGGCAGCCAAAGGAGGAGCAAGGGGGCTGGGCTGAGGAAATATAAGTGCTGGCTATCAGGGCTGGAGTGGGCAGAGCTTTGGTAACTATATACCACTGTGTCTCTCATTTATTTGTCTGACAAATAAATTATTATTTTAATTTCTCTATTGCTGCGTTGAATATTTCATTCCAGCTAAGCGTTAACCACAAGCAGGGTGCTACAAAAACAAACCTGTGAAACAAATCGACCGCTATTATTCCTATTTTGCAATAAGGAAGTAGATTACGAATGACTTATTTCTCTATCAGAATATATATTAACTGAGGCATAGAATGTAGGATTGGGCCCCACACTCTGCACACAATGGCAATGCATATTTCCATCTTGAATATTGCTGTTGTGTAAATGGTGCATAATTAATTCATTTTCTTATGCTATTTCTCTAGTTTTATAGCCCCACATCCTAAAAAAGTATCTTCTCAACATTTAGGTAGGTATCATATTAGGGGTGGCTGGACCAGCTCCACACAGTAGGCGATCATGGCTAGTCTAGTCAAACAAATGCAGTGGCATGCTGGATAGAGAGTAAATACTTTTTCTGATTTTAATTACTTATTTAGGCATGCTTTAGTCCGCCCTTCCTTGACAATGAGCTCAGAGCAGGGTACATTAAAACAGAGTAGAATACAAAACAATCCAACCATCTAAATACAAAGGCATATGAAACACCAGGACAGAAATAATACAGGAATAAAACTAACCCACCAAAACTAACCATCACCATGTTCCTGAGAAAACATATGTTTTTCAGTTGATGGCAAAAACAACAACAACAACGCAGTAGAGTCAAAACTAGATGTTCCTTGGAGAAGAGGGCATTCCACAGTTGAGGTGCCACAGCAAAGAAGGCCCTTTGACTGATAACAGCATAAGTGATTTCATTCTACTGCGGGACAAGCAAAAGCGCTTCCCCTGCAGATTGTAATTTCTGGGCAGGGTGATATAGAAGAAGGCACTCTTCCATGTATTCAGTTCCCAAGTTATTTAGGGCTTTAAAAACCATTAAAAACACCTGGAATCTTGTCCTGCAGAATAAAAGCAGGTGGTGCAATTCTTTCAGGACTAGTGTTATGTGGTCCAAATATGCAGATACACTCAACAACGAAGTGGCCATATTTTATATGAGCTGCAACTTCTAGACAGTCTTCAAAAGCAGCCAATCTAGAGTACAAGGGCACAGTGCCTAGGCTTTTTCTGTCCAAAAGCTATAGCTGGTGAATGAGCTAAAGCAGATGAAAAACAGTCCAGCTCATCAAGACAACTTGTGCCTCTAGTGACAGTGATGGATCTGTTAGCACCCCAAAGCCACAAACCTGCTCTTCCAAAGGGCATGTGACCCCCTGTAGAACAATTTCTGTTCATTTCGCAGGTTTGGCAACTACCCACCCACAAGGTCTCCATTTTGTTGACATTCAGCCTCTGCTTTGTTTCATTTTGCATCAACTTTTTATCCATCCAGAGTCTTGCACATGCCTTTATTTCTCTCACCAGTGTCTACTCCTGGCTTGGACCCAGCTAGCTTCAATCATGGTACTCCTCAAAAAGTCCCATTCCATGGTGTGAGGAAAATATCTTTCTTTTCTTACTCAACCTTCCTCTCCCTCTTGCTACCTCACCAACACCTTCCTATTTTTCTTCCACCCCTTTCACATAATCTTTTTTCCCTTATATACTGGGGTAAAGGATCCCAACTCTTTCTGTCCCCCCTCCCTCTATTTATTTCCCTTGCTCTACCAGAGTTTCTTCCTTCCTGCCTGCCATTGTCCAACCCTTCAGGGTCTGGCTGACCCTTTAGATCAGCTTTTCTCAACCTGTGGGTCCCCAGATGTTGTTGGACTACAACTCCCATCACTCCCAGCTAGCAAGGCCAGAGCTCCGGGATGATGGGAGTTGTAGTCCAACAACATCTGGGGACCCACAGGTTGAGAACCACTGCTTTAGGTGCTGCTGTTAATAGCAAATCAGGTAAAGTCTGGGTCAGTCCCCAAGGAGTTCACTCATTTCCTGTTATAGCAAGAAGTAGTACATCCATCATTAGAATGCAATGCTGTAAGATCATTGCTATAATTTGTGTGAGCATGCACAGAATGTTTACCATTTTGAGTTCTTACTGACAGGATAAATCAATTATAATTATAGCTGTCAAATGAAAGATTCTGTCATTAAATAAATACCATTGAGAACCTATTGAATCCCATGTATTATACCATCATGTATTACATATTTTTTAATTAGCAAAAGAAAACATTGCATCTCAATTGCATGAGTTTTTCAGCATTTATTTGAAAATGATTATCAAATTAGTGGTCCCCTTCATTTGAACGAAAAGTAACATCCAACAATGAAGAAACTTAATTGATGGATTATCACTAAGCCCATTTGAAAGAGCATTAGGTTTTCTATAATCTTTTTTCTTAGCAGAGCTAAGATTGATTTCTAAATTCAAGTCCTGACATAATCATCCAATTCCCCACATCAATACAGTTGCAATCCTAAACAAAATGAATGCGAGCAATGGTATATATTAGAACAGGGGTCCTCAAACTACAGTCCATGAGCCAGATCTGGCCTGCCAGGGTCCTGAACCCGGTCCACCTGGGCAGAGCCAGCACCACTGCATTATTCCCAAGGGAACGAGGCGCAGGATCACCGCTGCTAGATTTCCCCATTACAAGCTCTGAAACGTGCTTGCAACCAGGGTACCCTCCGAGGGGCTTGCTCATGAACAAACAAGACGGGCGTTCATCTGATCCGGCCGTGTCACAGTGCCCCTACCTTGGCAGCCGCCCCCGCCACTTGCGGGTCTCCTCAGAGGCATACATAAAGGTTCTCCCCACATCAATCTGCAAAATTCAATAGCAACCATATTTGGGGGTGTTAAAAAACTGAATTAAGATAATATAAATTAGAAGTTTTATAAGCAAATTGTAGTTAGGAGAACTTACCTAATAATTTATTTTCAATCTTTCTAATACAGGGTCCTCAAACTTTTAAAAGAGGGGGCCAGTTCACTGTCCCTCACACACTGTTGGGGGCCGGAAACTAGTTTGAAAAACATATGAACGAATTCCTATGCACACTGCACATATTTTATTTGTAGTGCACAAAAAGATCGCAATCTGAAACTGCTGCCGGTCAGTGTAGGCAATACTGAGCTAGGTAGAACAATGGTTGGAAACTTGCTTAGGGCAAAAGCGTAGGAGGCTGAGGACATCTGGAGAGCTGTGGCTGGATCAAGTCAAAGGCTCACTTAGTCAAAAGTCTTTAAAGGTTCTTGCCCACTGTTGTTCAGGGTCTCTCCCTCCTTGGAAGGAGGAGAGGGAACTCTGTTGCAACAGAAAAATAAGTATCTGCCTTGCTTTCCACTGGATCCTGCCTCCATCCATTCTTCTGTGACCGATCATAGACTTAGGGGACCCAAGAGTTCCATGGGGAATTGGGCAGCAAAAGCCAAACCCCAATTTTTACATCAGGGTTACGTTCCAGAGATAAAACCTAACACCAAAATCATGTATAGTCAAAACACACTGGGTGCAATGGTGGGTGAGATTCTCCAAGTATTTTTTGCCTGGATGCCTACCCTCTTTTTAATGCTAAGTAATTCCTTCTCCCATTCTCCTTTCACATTCAACTGTGCCTATTCCCAACAGCCAGTTTCTTTCTTTCCTCCTACCAAATTCTGTCAGTCACTTCCAAAGCAACTCTCATCTCTCATCCTCTTCCTTTCTATTCCCTTTTTTTTTTTTTTGTATCATCATCTTATTTTCTTGTTTCCTTCACTACCTCTCTTACCACTTTCTCCTAAACATCTCTCCTTCAACACATCCCCTGCCCCTTTCCAGCATGCAAGGAGTTACTGGTGCTGGCATGAGGCCAGCCAAATTCTATGGCATGGCTAGGTGAGAAGGCAGAGAAGTCTGCCTTAATGTGGTCCAGAGCCAACTGCAGTAGATGTATGTAATGCTGAGTTAATCTGATTACCCTTTCCTTTCAGCCACTGTGCTAATGTACAGTAGCTGAGTCACCAACTCCAGCAACCAATCAAACATATTTAGTAGTGATGTGTTACACTCTGGGGAGAGTATTTGTTGACTTCTCATCGCCTAAAGCTGACACATACCTCAGTGATAGGAAATCATAGGTAGCTAGAAGAGAATGTTTTATCACTACCAGCTGATGAACAGCCTTCCTAAAAGCATGCCCTCCAAGGACAGATGATCGTCATTTGCTTGTGCTATTGTGACAACATGAACACACTCATACAGTGAAAAGTTACCACCAAGCCTGGGAAATGTTCGTTCAATCTTTCATGAAGCAGCAGAAGTTGACTTTAGGCACCATGATTTGCAGACACTGGAGTCATGGAATACCAAAGTGCATAAAAACAAAAGTCAGAATTGGACTTCGCTCTGTGGTGTATGAAGCCACTGGAGTCTTACACAAATCCTTTTTTAATTTTTGTGTACAAGATGGAAGTTCTGTTGGCAGGGACAGTTTTAAGGCACTTACCAAAGGAAGCTCAAACTAAACAAAGAAATATATGCATCTAAATGAATGTAAGCAAGGAATGAGTGTGGAGGAGGGAGGGGAGTTTGACAGATTCCAGAAGAGGCACCAATTCACTCTGAAACGTTACAAACCTTAAATTTATTCTTACATATGAAGATTAGGTTCCTTAGGATAAATGTGTAGCAATATCATTTGATAGTCTATGGTCTTCAAAGAAAGGAACAGCAGGTCATAAAAGAAATATAGGTGGTCTGCATATCAAAGCACTAACTTTCCCACAAATACAAGTAATAATATTTAAGCTTGAGCCAACCTAGCTGGCAATTGCCAGCAATCTATTGCAATGGAAGTAGTAGTAGTAGCAATAGTAATAGTAATAGTGATAACCAAACAGCACACACTTTGATTTCTCTATTATTTATTACTTTTGATTAATGTGATGTCTCAATTTCTTATGTTTTTGCCTTTTCAGTGTATTTTTTTAAAAAAATAAAAATTGATTTAACACATATTAAAAATCTTAGTTAATATATTACTATACAGTTACATTTAACCTTGCCCTGCTAGACAATAAAGCTTTTCTGAAAATCTCCCATGTGTATTTAAGATACTAAGAAAAACTTAATTATAATTCCTTATCCTGCAACTGCATAATATTCTTAAGTTGCACCAGTTCTCTTACCTTCGTATGGCACTCTTATATGTTTTGTAAGAGAGCAATATAAAATAGAAACCTCACTTGTAAAATCTGAACTTTTGATTACGCTGCCATAACAGATTTATGCGTGGATGAAAAAATCCTATTTCAATTACACCAAACTAATTCCATTAAAAATCCACAGGGTGGCAGCAATTTGAATAAGCAATGCTTGAGTAGGTTCTAGACAATGCATTATTTAAAACATTTATATCCCACCTCTTCAAGGTTTGAGGTGGCTTCCAAAAGAAAACAAACAATAAAAACAATTAAAATGGCCAGAAAAACAAATTACATTCTACTATGCATTTTTGGAAAGTTGTTTGTCTGTTTGCTATGCATTTGAACACCTCTTAAAATATCATGACCAGATTTTGCATGATAGCTCCTGAGATCAAGGAGCAGGTTTTCGTCAATGTTTGGATACAACTGGACACCGTTCAAGAAGCCAGACTGAACCTTTCGAAACTGACCTGATTTTTTGGTTTCTCAGAATTCCCAAGCAACGCTGGGTACGAGGCTGTTAGTAAGCTATAAATAAAATATAATCCACAGTATGCAAAAGACAGGGATGCAATGCCCACACTTTCGGAAAAGATAGTTTTGCATCCTTTCTGAAATGCAGCAAGACCAGAGCAATTAAGGAATTTATCAGACAGATGGTTTCACAGTCTTGAAGCAAATGCAGCATGCCCCTTGCCACATATTTATGTATTATTATTAATTCATTTATATCCAATATTTCTTCCATAGGATTCCATGGTGGAATATGTTTAAACAAATATTGATTTGCAGTGCTTCTCATCCCAGCCATTATAACCACTTTCCTCTTTATATTCTCCTTTTCTAAAAAAATGTGATGTCCAACCACTTTTCAAGATATATTTTTGTTCATCTCTCTTGGTCTGGGGGATGAGATAATTACTGACCTTGCCAAGTTTGTATATTTTGAAATTCAGGTATGACTAAGGTAGGGTTGCCATATCTTGAAGAGCAAAAAGAGGACAGCCCAAGATGCTGCCAGTCCGAGCTGGGGAAAGAGGTACACAGGCACAGGTGTGCGGGGCCACCGTATTCACAAACCTCTTTCCCTGGCTCGGGCTGGCAGCAGCTGCAGTGTGTATGCAGAGCAGGCCAAGCCCAAGCAGCCTGAGCCCAAGCTGAACCCCCCCAAAATCTGGAAATTTCCTTTAAAATGTAAAAATCTGCCCAGGTGGGCAAGTTGGTCCCCCAAAAGAGGACATGTCAAGGTTTTCCCAGACATATGGGAAGCCCTAGGGTCCTTTTTCCCACCCCTGCCTAGCACAGCAATGTTTGATAACTGCACAAAGAAGAAAGTACAGTGGTACCTCGGGTTACATATGCTTCAGGTTACATACGCTTCAGATTACAGACTACGCTAACCCAGAAATAGTGCTTCAGGTTAAGAACTTTGCTTCAGGATGAGAACAGAAATCGTGCTCTGGCGGCACGGCAACAGCAGGAGGCCCCATTAGCTAAAGTGGTGCTTCAGGTTAAGAACAGTTTCAGGTTAAGAACGGACCTCCGGAATGAATTAACTACTTAACCCGAGGTACCACTGTAGTTGTCTGTGAGCATATACAGTAATACTTCCATGAACGTCCGCCTCATCTAGCGTCTGTTCCCGAGAGTGTCCGCAGCAAACCTGCGTGCACAGACGCTTTGCCCTGCGTCCTTTTCGGCTAGCAGCCAGGGCTCTGGAACGGATCCCGGTTGCAAAACAAGGTACAACTGTACTGTGTTATTGAGGCATCTGATCAAGACTTGCATTTTAAAATGAGCTTAACAAATATATTTGCAAATGTTTGTATGCCAGGCAGAAGACCAGCTGGATAAAAGACTTTGGCAGATGTTTATCCTCCTGGACAAAGGCCCCCCTGATTTATTTATAGCAGGAGCCAAAATTCTCAAAGTTGTAAAAAGGGAATTACAGGCTGGGAGCAAAGGTTACTAGGTTACTGACCCTACAGAATACAATCAAGCTGCAAAAGCACTAATTAAGAGTTGGTAAATAGTAGGATTCATTGTTTAACAAAATATAATACCATGTGTCTCCCATGAGAGACTTGAGCCACATTTTCCTAAGGTTAAAGGGCAAAGAGCTTTTAGAAACAGCAGCTGGCTAGGGAAAGAGGCTTCTTTCTGAAGCTGCTTTGAAGCTTCAGAGAACTTAGAGAACTTAGCTTTTACTAAGTTCCTTCTTACTTTGAAAAGGCCTTTCCTTCTAAAAATCTATCTGTGTTATGTATGAAATATATTGGCTTAAATGTAATTATGCAAAGGATTTAGAAAGTAAGAAATGTTAGATTCTTATGTTAGATTCTTATTTCATTGATGGTGCGTGAGAATGTGAACCCAAGATCTCTGATCTCTGTTTAAGACAGAATGAGCATCTGTTTTAACCATCTGTTTTGGAGGGCAATAGGGCAAGAAGGGCAAAAGGTGATCTGGTAATTAAGGTGCCTTGTTGAGGCAAATGTAAGATATATGGCTACTTGTTTGCCATTTATAGATAGAAGGAAATATAGCTCTTTGTCTCCCATAAAAGGTAATAGGAAATGGGTGTATCTTTTATGATTGGTTCTAGCAAACAGCCAATAGGAATTTCAACCAGGCTGATTGGACAGAGGCAGCCAAAGGAGGAGCAAGGGGGCTGGGCTGAGGAAATATAAGTGCTGGCCAACAGGGCTGGAGGGCGGGCAGAGCTTTGGTAACCATATACCACTGTGTCTCTCATTTATTTGTCTGACAAATAAATTATTATTTTAATTTCTCTATTGCTGCGTTGAATATTTCATTCCAGCTAAGCGTTAACCACAAGCAGGGTGCTACATTATCTTTAAAAATAAGCGCATAACCAGGATCCACAGTCCATAGCCAGGAAGACTACATATATGGCAAATGCTAGAATAATAGTTTGTGACTAAAGAATGGAGAAAATAAGACACACATTTTAGACACAAGGTGAAAAAGCAGAATCACAGTGACAAGTCCCTCTTGCATACATCTTGTTTTTGCAGCTGTAGGTATACAAGCACATTGCAGTTGTGTAAGGAAACAATCCTGTTTCCTCCTGCGCTATTCAACATATGTAAATTAAGTTGTGTGAGCAAATTAAGTTATGTGAATGTAGCTAACATTTGGTAATAGCCAATGAAGTGGTAAGACTCTCATCCTTTTATCCAGTGGACCTAGCAGAGAATTTCTGGCATAAGCCAGGCTAATTTGAAGAATGACCTCAGTTTTTATGACCTCATATAAAACTGAGTTTCATATTGTATCAGGAAACTGAAACGTTTTGATTTTCAACAAGGGTTCTTTACAAAACAAACATTTGTAAGAACTGTAACCCTGTCTAGGCACAGGCAGCTCACTTCCAGCTCCCTGGTTCCTGTGCTCTCAGACCACCTGTCTCATGGAGCAGAGCTCTGTACCCAGTTACTTATAAGCAACAGTATATCTAAGGACACAATAAGAAGTAATGCGGCAGGACTCCATTTGAGTCCTGTTAATTTCTTATAAATCAGGAGGTAAAGGCCACCAAAGAAAAAGGCCTCTTTAAATACTAACATTATGGCTCACAGTAATCCACGAAATGAACAGTCAACATAATAACACTTGTTTTATATGCATCCTTTCCTTCCTTTATTTCCCCCAGATGGCCCTTTGTCTTTTTCACACTTTTCAGTCATATGTTTTCATCACACTGCTTGGTATTGATTGCTCTGTGTTCAGTCAGCCATGACAGAGAGGCCTTGATGCTCAGTTCACAGCAATATGTGAAAGGGAAGGGTACCTTGAGGAAAATATACTAAGTTGCAAACATGGGCACAGCTCAAAGCCCCCTGGCCACGCTCCCTAATGCACTCTCTTCCCAAACACATTAATTTTGTCTGCAAGCCAGACAACAATGGGATTCCTTCCCATTTACCCTTCCCTCCAGCTTCCTGTCCTCCCTCTGCTGCCTCCACATTTCCCCACCTTGGGGTAGGGACCGTTTTTATTACTCTGTATAGCTCCACTGATATTTATGATTAATTGGAATAAACTCCACGTCGGATAGTTTACATACATGTGCAAAATATCTGTTCATCTTTCTTTCCCCTCCTCAGTTACCAGGCTCCGCTGTGAAGACTTCATTTTTACACTAATAGTGTCACAAAAAAGAAACTGGTTTGTTTGCTTAGTATTTCCATATACAGTGGTACCTCAGGTTAAGTACTTAATTCGCTCCAGAGGTCCATTCTTAACCTGAAACTGTTCTTAACCTGAAGCATCACTTTAGCTAATGGGGCCTCCTGCTGCCGCCGCGCTGCTGGAGCACAATTTCTGTTCTCATCCTGAAGCAAAGTTCTTAACCTGAAGCACTATTTCTGGGTTAGCGGAGTCTGTAACCTGAAGAGTATGTAACCTGAAGCGTATGTAACACGAGGTACCACTGTATAAGTTACCTAATTTAAAAAATAGTCTATGGATAACATACAGCAGCAAAAAGAACACAGAAAACATAACAACTAAACCAGCCTAGCAATAGTTCAACAATACAGTGGTACCTCGATTTACGAACTTAATCCATTCCGGAAGTCCATTCTTAAACCGAAACCGTTCTTAAACTGAGGCGCGTTTTCCCTAATGAGGCCTCCCGCCACCGGTGCCCGCCCTTCCACCATTCAGATTCCATTCTTAGACTTCACAAACCGGGACACTACTTCCTGTTTTGCAGAGTTCGTAAACCGAATACTTCATAAACAGGGCTGTTCTTAAACCGAGGTACCACTGTAATATCCCACTACAAGTTGTAACATAGAATAAAACAGATGCAAATGTACCACTTTAAGGACTCACAGGCTAAGAAACTCCCTTGAATAAGAGGGAGGTTGCCCATGTTTTTGCATGACAAAAATTCATATCTGTTCAAGAAATATCAGACTTTAATAAACTCTAGCTTGGAGCCAGACTTCTTTTACAGCTACGAAACTCAGGAGCTAACCTTGCAGCCTAATAAAGGTTCTTATACTGGCCACCAGTCATCACTTCAAGCCATCTTCAAACTGTCATCAGCAACAAAGGCCTAGGACTGCCAATGACACTATTTTGTTTTCTGCAACAGCCACAAAAATAACAGCACTTGGAAAGTTCCAGTTGATGTAAAGGACATCATACACTGCTGCAAATGAGACAAATCAAGCTTTCAAAATTAGCATAAGTATAAAAGCAGTTGATTAGGAAAACTATTGTTTTTGCTGTTCTAATATATATATATATATAAAACATTTGTCAATTGACTCTGTTTTCACAATGGCCAACCAGGATTTGAGCACAAGAGCACTCTCCCTATCTTTATTTTCCAGCAACTGGTATTTGAAGCATTGCTGGTCACAACTGTGGAGGCAGACTATAGCCACCATGGCTAGTACTAGTTAATATTCCTCTCCTCCATGAATTTATCTAATCCTTTTATACAGCTATCTAGGTTGGTGGCCACCACTGCCTCCTGTGGGAGTGAGTTCCATATGGGGTCAATTCCCATTCAGGCTTTAAGTTCACTAGAAGGCATGGGACAAGTCACTGGCAGAGTTTGATGCAATGCAAGACCATGGTTTAGTGTTACGTCACCAAACATAGTGTCCTCCCAGACTTGTGCACTGCCCCTCCCCTCTCATGGAACTAGGAACAGTAGTGTGAAAGCTTTTGCTTTCCCCTAACCACAGCTTTTCATTTCATCTGAATGGGGGGTTGTGGCTTAACACTACCTATGGTTAGTTTAAAAACAAGTCAACTTCAAATCATGGGTTATGAAGCTAACTTGTAGAAACTAACCACAGATAGTGTAAAAGCCACAATCCACCATTCAGGTGAAAAGAACAAGCTGTGTTTATGTGAAAGTGAAAGCTTCTGAATTCCTCTTCCTGGCTACATGGGAGGAGGGAAGGGGAGCAGACAGCTAGGCTCCTTCATGTAGCAGTAAACCATGGTTACGCATTACATGCAATGTGGCCATGAGTTCACAAGAGGTACACATGAAGAGTCTGCTTTTCCAGTGAACTAACAAATAAAACTATGATAACTGAAGGAACAGCCGCAAAAAGACAGCTTCACAACGATTTGGTGCAATTTTATTATGCTTACAAATCTCCCTGATAATAATCAACCCCCTCACCAACAACATATAGCTCAATATGGCTAGAACAATCCTATAAAAGGAAAAGGTTTTGAGCCCCCAGGTTCCCTTTCTCTCATCACAGTCATAATTATATTCATAATTATTTTCATATTCATACTCACATCTGTATAACCATCCCTGCTGCAAACTTACTGGACTCTTCAAGTTTTTATTACATGATAACTGCTCCTCAAATAATGTTGGCAAATGTACCCAATAAATGTTGCATGATTTTTAAAAAACTCATTCATAGATTTTTGTGCTTATTTCTTTTTCTCCCTTCCCCCCTTCCTCCCGTTTTGTGTTCTCTTTTCTGTTTTTGCTGTTGTTGCTGATGACCGCTATAATATCTAAATCAGACATTTTTCTTATTTGCTAGGTATATTCCATAGAGAAATTATATAACTGCCACACATTGTCAAATAGTTATACTGTTGTGTTGTTAGAATTGAATAAAAATTATTTAAAACTAAAATGAGAAAAGCCTGCTAGATCAGATGAATGGCCAATCTAGCCCAGCATCCTGTTCTCACTGTGGCCAACAAGATGTCTGTGGGAAATTCATAAGTAGGATCTGAGCAGAACAGCAGTCTACCCTCCTGTGGTATCTCAACCTACCTTGCAGAGCTGTTGTAAGGTTAACATGGGATAATCCCATGTATCCCTTAAGCTTGCTGGTGGGATGCAAATGTAATAATAAAAAATATGGAAAAACTGTGTACTACATTTCATGATTGTAGTTTCTCAAGAATGTCCTCACAGGCCATGTCTTCACAGTCTACAGCTACGAGCTGTTTCCTTAATTTTTCTAAAGCTCTCTCTGTAGTGGTCATTTCAGTGAATATGCATACATTTAAAAGGAAATTCCTGATTTGCAGTTGGAAGGAGAAAGGAAAGGTGTTTCAATATTTAGACTACGGCAGTTAATAATTTATGAAATACTCTGTGACTTCCTTAAACTAAGATAATTAATCATACCCGGACAAAATTATCCTGACTACACTAAGCAGAAAATAATATTTAAACAGAACTTCTCTTGTTAATGCTGCAGAAATTTAATAGCTCTTTTCCTGACTACAAAAATCAAGCACTCTATTGATGCTATAACATATTACAGGTCACTTGAACTTTAGTGAAGTATTTTTAAGCAGTGCACATCTGCTTGTGTTGTTGATTAAAATAAATGCAGGGGGGAAATTAGACAATGATAATGTACACCAGCAGAGGACCTGTCTTTTGCGCTACAAGTGCCAAATGGTTATCAATAATTTTAGATTTTTACAGCAGAATCATATGCATGTCTATTCAGAAGCAAATTTAACAGAGTTCATCTAGCTCACTCCAAGGTAATATATATATAGGATTGCAGCGTGGGCAACTCCCCATTTGCATGCGATCAGCACATGTGCGACACATGCACTGTTTTCAGCACTGCAAGGGGGCAAAAAGAGGCAGAACATGGTGGACTTATGCGCATCCTGCTGACAGGGATGGTGCCTCAGAACACAACCCCTGCATAAATGGGGAGTTGCCTGTATAGAGACAAGACCCAAACCCTGAGGCAAAGATGGATTCCTTGACGGAATTTGTTTATTATCATTGGTAAAGAGTAATCTGCACCAGCAGCAGAGTAGGAAGGGGCAAAGCTGCCTTCCCAACACTAGCATCTCTGCTATTTACCTGGACAGGTGACTGCGAGGTTGGGGCCATGTGGGTATTCACCCATATAACCCCGCCCTTGCCACAACCTCATATGCAGATATGAAGTATTGGTGCCAGTGTCAGGAGGGCAATTCCACCACACCACACATACTGTTACTTATCTGTAAAAGGGCCCCTGATGTATTTCATGGCATCTCTACAATCAAAATATCAAAAAAAAATGCTGCAGAGAAGTGTCTGTTGAAAGCTAAAATAACGTCTCTAAACTTGTCATAATGCTGTAACACCAGGGTAGTTGATAGGGGAAGGAGAGCTCCATTGTTACCAGAGGGAATTATTTTAACCATAAATTGAATCCCATTTGCTTCCCACTCCAAAATCTACAAAGTTGACTATTCTGCCATGTCTATTACTGCCTGTGCGATTGAGTGTTTTAAATAGGAAAAGTTTTATACCATTATATGCCTTTCCTGTCTGAGATCCCTACTGATGTCATCCACTGTTCAGGCTGCATGCATTAGCCACTGCTTTGGCAAGAGCCAAGGTGATGCTGACTCACTTCCCTGGCTCTCTCCCAGCCTCCTCTGCTGCAGCTCACCATCCTCATTCCCCAAGATGTTCTCAAATTCATAATCTTCCTGTCACTTGCAAAGCTGCACTACCTCTCTTTACAAATGACATGAGGTGGAGGGCAGAATCAATTGCAGTTATTTAAAGCATTTCACACTATCTCGTTTCTGATTCCTGCATGCATTGCAGATGAACAGTACACTGCTATTTAAGTGTGCTATTTATCCTGAGGAACCTAAACATCAAAGGCAGCATAACCAGCCTTCAATGTAGTCACTGTATCCCTGAAATTCCAGGAACATCCCTTGAACATGGGATTAGGACACTTAACATTTGGGTTAATTACCAGAAATCTACAGGACACAGGTGGCGCTGTGGGTTAAACCACAGAGCCTAGTGATAGGAAGCTTTGCTTCTACACATTTGCTTCTGCACATGAGTACAAACATCTAAGCTGAAGCATTCCTTTCTCACCCATCCCAGAATGTTCTGTTCACAATGAGTTCATGAAACATCATATCCTGACCTGTTCTTAATGCATGGTGGACCATATCTATGGAATACAATAGTTATGCCCTGTTAGGTTTTGTTATATCAATCATTAGTAATAGTTTATATGCTCCGTTAAGTTCTGCTATATCAATCACTAGTTATAATTTAATTAGGAGGTTTGCATGCCTGTCTAGTTCTGTGCTCCCTTTCCCAGCCTTTAATCTATTGGTGATTAATGCCTATATGTAACCTTTGCTTTGTACTTGTGTTAACCAATCAGCAACAAGTGCACATGTGGCAATGCTGTAATATGCAATAAAAGAGACTCCCCGAGACTTGCTCGGGAGATGCCTCCCACATGACACTTGCTACTCGTCTGTTGTTTATTCCAACCCAACAGCCTAGGACTTGCCGATCAGATGTGCTCCCGTTGCTCGGTCCCTGCCCCTGACAACCTAGCAGTTCAAAAGCACATCAAAGTGCAAGTAGATAAATAGATACCGCTCCGGTGGGAAGGTAAACGGCGTTTCCGTGCGCTGCTCTGGTTTGCCAGAAGTGGCTTAGTCATGCTGCCCACATGACCCGGAAGCTGTACGCCGGCTCCCTCGGCCAATAAAGCGAGATGAGTGCCGCAACCCCAGAGTCGGCCACGACTGGACCTAATGGTCAGGGGTCCCTTTACCTTTACCAGAAATATCGGGTAGCTTCACATGGGGGGTGAGTTTTACCATGGGTTGACCACATATTTTCTGCTGCATTTGAAAAGTCTCTACATTTCTGGAAAAATGGGGTAAGCACGTACCTTAGACAATCACAGCAAAAAATGAATAGATCAAGTTTGTGCAGCTACAGTCATGGGAAAAAGAGTCATCTGTTCCTTAGGTGGTCTTAAAATTAAGTAAATATAACTTCATATTACACCGTGTCATGATTTATTTAACAGAAAGAAAGGCAACATGGAGAAGCCACAGCTATTGACCAGGATAAAAATCTGAAGTCTGACTGATTCAAGGAATTTAAAAATTGTGCCCCTTTTGCAGAATTATGGAATAAAGGAAACTCACTTTCTAGTTATGACAGCTCCTGGAAACTGATGCACACTAAGAAATGATTTCATCCCTAGCCACACAAAAAAGTAAGAGAATCGAACACATTATCTGTCACAAACTGTTATACCCCAATTAAGCCAAGTCAGTTGAAGCTTTTAATTCCCCAATGTCTTCTCTGGCAGTTTTTTAGATTCTTGAATCCCATTCAAATCGCATAGATGTTATCCCCCATTAAGGCAATTTCCATCTGAACTGGCTGTCAAAGACCTATTTAAATACTCTTTCTCCCATTCTAATAAGGTGATCTCTCCAAGGATGCCAATCTCATTAATATATTTGGAAATAAATAAAATTAAAAATGGTACCCTCTCACTTTCTCTCTTGCATTCATACAAGAAATAAATACAGTACCATGAGAAAGGTTTAAAATTGCATTTAGTATCATATATAAAAGTGCCCTATACTGATTTTTGTGTAACTTTTCAAAAATGTTTTCCCCCCTTGTCTTCCTTCTATGCAACCCAACTTGCAAACATAGCTTTGAAAATATCACACAGAGGCGGTTCACAATGGGGCCATTTCATCTGACTGAAATTGGCAGAATAACTGCATTATTTTGCTCTCACTCATAAGTCTCCTGCTTTTTTGTGTGCCTACTGAAGTTTTGCTCCTAAAAAGCTATGAATCTCAGCCTTTTTTGCTAAAACAAAAAAGTTATTAACTCTTAGAGCTACAGATATCTCCCTCAAGATACCAACTGCATCACCCCAAAAGTACAGAAGGCTTTATTACAAAGAAAGCTAAAATAGTTGCATTTATTTTTTAAAAAATTGTTTACATACTGTGGCTACCAATTCAAAGGCTTTGGTTCACATATATTGAACTCCTTTACAAGCCAGGTTCTCTCCATTCACTTCAATGGCCAAAACAATTCTGTTCTCTGGGCAGTTTGTTATACTGCTGAACTGCTTCTATAGTTAGGAATAAATGTGGAAAAACTGCTTTGAAGTTGCTAGGAAAGATATTTGTGTGCACACAAGTTCAACTGTGATAGTCCCAAGATTGAGCTATTTGCTGCATATACATAGCTAGGTATTTATTCCTTGACCTCACAACCAGATCTGGCTGCAAGTAATAATATTTTCCAGGTCTGTGTGTGTTTTTAATTACATTTCTCCCATTTGGGAAGATGGAAATGGGGAAGTGAGAACACAGCAGAAATATGAAGGAGTAATTATATACCAGATTGTGGAAGACATAGCAACTCATTTTCTAAATATAATATGAGATATAAAGGGAAAGGGTCAGATTTATCCTTGATGGAATTATGGGTTTTAAAAGGATTAAAGGGCCAAACTGAACTTGACATTAATTGTGCGAATGCAATTAATGCCATTATAAGACATAATACATAAATCACATTAACTGCATTCACACAATTAATGTAATTTTTTAAATATAAAAATGTAAATAGCAGGTGCACAAGGAGCAATTGGATTGAAGTGGTGGAGAAGTAGAGTTTAAAGCTTCCCTGCCATGCCATGGTCTGAGTAAAATTCTCATCTCTGAAGATGGTTTTTTGGAGAAAAGCCTCAATTGCTGCTATTTATTCCTGTGACTACTATTTACATTTTATTTTAAAATGTGCATGTTAATTGCCCCACCCTTACACCATTGCAATGCCACAAGATGTGATGTTAAATCAGTGCAATAAAACACTCAAGACATTGAACACAGGCCAGTGGAAGTGAAATGACATGTGAACATTGACACAACTAAATATGTTGGTATAAAGGTAACAGAATCCAGGATGTTTCTTCTATTGAGTTAATTCTGCCTCCATTAGAAAACAGTAAGATAGTGCACACCTTTGCATAGATGAACCTGTCTGAATCCTCAGGAGACTGGTTCTCTGGTCCATCCCTGGTGGATGATCAGCTGGTGGGTACCAGCAATATGACATTCTCAGTGGTAGCTCCCCAGTTATGGATCCCCTCCTCAATGAATTTGAAGAAGCTTCCTCACTTCTAACCTTTAGATAATCTTTGGAAACCTTTTAGTATTTGACTTCTGTTACTTAAATGCTCTGCAGTTTCAAATAATGCTGGTGTTAGTGATGTCAGGTTTTTTTAAAAATTGCCAGTAATTTTGAGAAGTGTTAATTACATGTGTCCAATTTATTGTGTTAATGTATTAAATTTTTTATATATTGGATGTCTATATATAGGATAGAAATAAAAAGAACAGTAAAAGAAATTACTTATCTTTGTCACTGTAATCTGCGTATTTCATTTTTTTTACTATATAAACTCCATTTTGGTCTCCCATATAGCTCCAGTTCACTGTAACCCTACTCTGCACAATGCTCTTCCATACAGAATGCAGATATGGTTACACTGGAGACGAAACACTGAGACTGGGCTTCCCTTTTCTCTGGGTTGCTCTTAACCTTTTAACCTTGCCATGCTGCAGTTTTTACTGTCAGAACAATGCTACATGCTTCTTTTGGAAGCAAATGTACAAAAACTGATCGGTGTCAAAATACATTCGGGGTAGGAAAACAATTATGGTTCACAGCCACTTGCCACTATGACAGTAGATAGTACATACAAACCTAGAAAAATATAATCATGTCTCTCTAATCCATCTACAATCAGTTTTTCCTAATTATCATTATTTTAAGAGGTTTTTTTTTAAAAAAATAAAAAGTAGAAACATCTGTTTTCTTTTAAAATGCTTGCTCCACCCCAACACATGCACAATTTACATTTTCCCAATTCATTTAATCATTAATCATTAGGGGACGTGGGTGGCGCTGTGGGTAAAACCTCAGCGCCTAGGACTTGCCGATCGAAAGGTCGGCGGTTCGAATCCCCGCGGTGGGGTGCGCTCCCGTTGCTTGGTCCCAGCGCCTGCCAACCTAGCAGTTCGAAAGCACCCCCCGGGTGCAAGTAGATAAATAGGGACCGCTTACTAGCGGGAAGGTAAACGGCGCTTCCGTGTGCAGCTCTGGCTCGCCAGAGCAGCTTCGTCACGCTGGCCACGTGACCCGGAAGTGTCTGCGGACAGCGCTGGCTCCCGGCCTCTAGAGTGAGATGAGCGCACAACCCTAGAGTCTGGCAAGACTGGCCTGTACGGGCAGGGGTACCTTTTAATTCATTTAATAGAGGATGATACCCATACCTACAACTGTGAATCAGAAGGATTACGAAAACATGCATGACTCCCTGCCACAAACCTATAAACTGCAGATCTTTAAAAGCAGTTCTTCTGTTGACTGATCTACAATGGAGCCAATGGAAATTACTATGGGATTCACATAGAATTCACATAATTTTGCTGCTGGAGCAGCATCTTACTAGAATCACAATGATGAGGCTATAGCCCTGTGGTTAACAAGAAAATGAATGGAGAAAGAGAGGGGGACAGTGATCCATGCATAGAAGACAATTAATCCAATATTGCATTTTTAAAAGCTCAAGGGTACAGTACATTTCCACTGAAACAAACATGGCTTCCAATAGAATTCAGGGAAATGTAGATTTTGCTACTTGTATACTTTTGAACCTGCCTAGAAAATATTTATTTATTTATTCATTCATTCATTCATTCCCCAGCCACTCTGGGTGGCTTCCAACAAAATATTACAAATACATTAAAACAATTATTTTGTAATAAGCAGCTTGTAATAAGACTGGTCTTGTGAGAAACCAGTAGGAGAACATTTCAATCTCCCAGGACATTCTATACAAGATCTCAAAGTAGCTATCTTATTCCAAAAAAAATTCAGAAATATACTGGAAAGAGAAGTTGCTGAATTGCAACTTATTACCAAACTTAAAACCATGGAGAGACCTGGTCTGAATAAAGACATTGGATTCTTATCTCATTATACATGATAAAGCTATTTTTAGCCATCTCACCCCTTGCTTTTTCCTGTAAGACCAATTGAAGTTGTTAACAGTTGTCAACAGTTTACCACCCCATCAGCCAATCACCCATTCCCACCACCTTTCTGAGTAATTCCCCTCTATATATAAAGGTCTGGTGACTTCTGTTTCAGTGTATCTGAAGAAGCGTGCATGCACACGAAAGCTCATACCAATAACAAACTTAGTTGGTCTCTAAGGTGCTACTGGAAGGGGGGGGGGAATTATTTTGTTTTGACTACGGCAGACCAACACGGCTACCTACCTGTAACTGGAGTAGAGGAGACACTGATGTGGACGATAGGACCAGTGCTAGAGGAGCCACCCTGACAGGGTGAAAATTGGGTTGCCCCTTCAAGGTTGCCGCTCAAGCAAAGGGTAAAACCCTGAATTCTTTGTTGAGCAATGGTAAATAGTGTGAGGTAGAAGGATATAAAAGTTGCTGAAAACCATGCAGGGCGAGAGCCTGTGAAATAGAGGGTGGGATGGTACGTACGACCCCATGTGGGAAATGGAGTAGAACAGGTGCAATTTTTTTTATTTTTTTTTACCAGTGAAATAAACTTCACTGGTAGCAACAGATAATTTTTGAACTTGAATCTTGCAGTTAAGCATTCAATTTGTATGCAACACAATAAACAATGAATTCAGAAATCACACTTTAGCTGCATGACAAATAAAATAGTTTAGTTTTAAATATGTTTCAATAAGCAACATGTTTGTACCCAGTTCATGAAAACTTTATTCTGACATACAACCTCACACCAGTCATGATTAGAATGACCTTGAATAATTTTCCTTTCAAATGCAATATGGTGAATATCTGAATATGGACTCTCCCCCACACACAACAGTTTTGAACTATTTGGCATATTATTACTACTACTACTACTACTACTGCTGCTGCTGCTGCTGCTACTACTACTGCTACTATTACTACTACCTTGCCCATCTGGCTGGGTTGTCTTCTCAAACAGGATTTTTGTCTCTTGATCACAGGATTGCCACTAAGTTTGTATGTCATCCTCTAAAACATAATCTCTAAACTACCTTATGAACAAGAACAGAAATTTTACACAGTACTGAGCACTTTTTGAGTAGAATCTGAACTACCATTATAACAACCTTAAAGGTTAGTCAGCATTCTTAGCCCCATATTTGAGAGCATGTCACAGCTTTCCAGACTCTTGCATTGTCATTCAAGTTTGGTTCAGACAATAACTGTTGTTTTTGAGGCTGTTAGTATAACAATGTTTTTGCCTTTCCTTAGTATGTAGAAGAAAGTGTATTGGTTGCTAGTCATGGAACTACAATTTACATTATTTCTAACCATTGGCCATACTAGCTGGGGGTTATGGGAGTTTGATTCCAGCAACATCTAAAGGTCCATTGGTATCCCAATAGTGTCATGGCTCAGACAGTCCTGAGATGGAAAAGGGTGTTCCCTTCCAGAGCAAAGGTTGCAGGTGACCCAAACATATCACATTATAGCCCAATCCTTCTCAGCTTTCAGACAGAATCATAGTTTCATAGAATTGTAGAGTTGGAAGGGATCCCAAGGGTCATCTGGTCCAAGTCCCCGCAATGTAGGAATTTCAACACATGGTCTCTCATACAATTTGAAACCATACTGGAGCCTGCATAGGTTTGCAAATGTGCTAACAGTTTTATTGCTGCACCACTAGTAATACACATCCCACTCATTCCAGCAAAGTGCTCCAAAGGGACAGGGCGAATGGACAGACTTGAAAGATATGGGACAATAACATTCCTCTTTAAGGACGTCATTCCTCACATACTATTATCAGCTTCTAAAGACTTGCATTCCTTTTAACATTTCATTCAGTCTTCCCTAAAGCTGTAAAACTGCCTTACTGCATCCACATTGCAACCTTGAAAGCTGTATAGTCAGCAAAACAGTATCTGTCTTTTCACCCTCTTACTAATTGGTCCAGTTCTTTGAAAACCTAAATGCAATAGAATGATTCCTCACTCTTCAAAGAATGCTCTTAGATCAAGGTAGCAGACATAATGCCTGCCTAGCTTACTGGAATTCATATTCCTTATTAGATCATTGATTACCATATTCCTTTTTCTCTACCACATATCACATCAGGTCCACAAAACACAAAACTAATACTAACACAAACAACCCAAACTATTATACCAATATACCAACATAACGTATTGGTATGCACAATCTGCATCAAGCAGAGCATGGTCTAAAATGATTAGTATGGAAATAAATATTTAGGGCAATCATGTCCTAAATTACATTACATTTTTACTTTCCTATCTCAGTATTATGTATATTTTAATGCACTGTGGCTTGTGGTGGTGACAATAATACCGAACCAGGGAACAAGATGAAGGATTTGTGGATTGCAATTGGGTGTACTACTCTGGCCCCTGGTTGCCATTGACAGTGCTCCTTTGACCCTAGGGAGATTCAGTGCAAGGGAAAGAGCCTTGTGGCTATTCAAAAGGAAGTCCCTCTGAGTTCAATAGGGGCTGCTCCCAGGTATAGGATATAACCCAGGTATAGGATTATAGCCTCAAGAAATCAGGAGTATGTCATAGGGAGATGGACCCAAAAGGAAAAAAGCAGGAGCCTGAGATTGCAGGCCAAAGAAAGAAAGGGTGTCTGGGAAAAGAAAATTAAGGAAGTAGTCCAGAGTAATAAGGGGAAAGGAAGACCAAAGACTGGAAGAGGAAAGAAAAGTGGTCTATCAATACTGTTAAATAAAAAATAGCTGGAATTAACACAGCATGAACCTTGCTCTTCTGAAAGGATGTACAGCACTTATAAGCTGGCAGGACAGTAATGATATTGTCTAGTATTGTAAATAAGTTACAATAAGCTGGATGAACACAATTATATGTATCCTGTAATAAATATGGAGTAATGTCCACTGTTGGGATGGGGGTGGTGCTGTGGTCTAAACCACAGAGCCTAGGGCTTGCTGATTGGAAGGTCAGCGGTTCGAATCCCCGCAACAGGGTGAGCTCCAGTTGTTTGGTCCCAGCTCCTGCCAACTTAGCAGTTCGAAAGCACGTCAAAGTGCAAGTAGATAAATAGGTACCGCTCTGGTGGGAAGGTAAACAGTGTTTCCATGCGCTGCTCTGGTTCGCCAGAAGTGGCTTAGTCATGCTGGCCACATGACTCGGAACCTGTCTGTGGACAAACACTGGCTTCCTCGGCCTATAGAGTGAGATGAGCGCCGCAACCCCAGAGTCGTCTGCGACTGGACCTAAGGGTCAGGGGTACCTTTACCTTTACCTAATATCCACTGTAGCATCTGAAGTAATCCTCATTCATTAATTTTGACTGGATTGCAGCATAATCCTGTAAATACTATCCCAGACTGTAAGTACTATAAGAACTACCTAAGACCGCTTGCTGGTTGTATCTCATCTACTGTAAACACAAGGTCTACATGAGGTTCCACTGCAGAAGAGGGGAGCCGCCCAGGCAATGTCATTATCTATTTAGAGACACTTAGAGCTGCAGTAATGTACTGGTATTTGCATTTTTTTGCAAACTGGTTTTACAAAAAAGAAAAAAGATTAATTGCTCATCAGTATGACAGTTATATGCTGTACCTCTGGTTACGAACTTAATTCATTCCAGAGGTTCCTTCTTAACCTGAAACCGTTCTTAACCTAAGGTACCACTTTAGCTACTGGGGCCTCCCGCTGCCACCGTGCAATTTCTGTTCTCATCCTGGGGCAAAGTTCTTAACCTGAGGTACTACTTCCGGGTTAGTGGAGTCTGTAACCCGAAGTGTTTGCAACCCGAGGTGCTTTTAACCCGATGTACCACTGTTTCTCCACCTTCATTTTACATACAGTGGTACCTCAGGTTAAGTACTTAATTTGTTCCGGAGGTCCGTTCTTAACCTGAAACTGTTCTTAACCTGAAGCACCACTTTAGCTAATGGGGCCTCCTGCTTCTGCCGCGCCGCCGGAGCACAATTTCTGTTTGCATCCTGAAGCAAAGTTCTTAACCCGAGGTACTATTTCTGGGTTAGCGGAGTCTGTAACCTGAAGCGTATGTAACCCGAGGTACTACTGTATAGGGAACAGATGCTGAAAATGGATTTCTATCCGCTACTTAGAAGATGAGCTGAAAACTAGTTTGAAACTGTGGCTTGGCAAAGGTTTCAAAAAATGTATGAGATACCTGGAATACAATACTGTAAATTATATTAAATTATATATATATATACTATATTACAAAAATGATTCACACTGGGGAACCAAAAAGAAATAACAATACCTGGAACTTGTATATAATACGTATTCTCTCCACTGTAGATATGTTAAGAACTCCAAAAATGAACCACCACTTTTAAATTGTTTCACTATCCATTACCACCTTTTTCTCACAAGGCTTCTTTGCTATTAATAGCTGCATATCAGGCAGAAATTCAATATGTAAAGGTTTACACGTCACTATATTTTTATGCTTGCAAAAACTGCTGCTCTTGAATTTCTAGCTGTCACATGGCTCTTTTTAAGTGACACTAAAAAGTTGACAAATCTAATATTGGAAGTCAACATAGAGTCATGGGATTCTATCAAAATCATCTCAAAATAAAAGCTATGCAAGATTTCTATATAGCATTAATTTCATTTTAAGGGGGTTTAAACAATGTCCTTCCAGTGTAGACAGAACTACAAGATAATTTTCAATTCTGATGAGGCTTCTCAAGACTTAATTCAGTACTGTTTTAAATTGATCATGAACCAAACCAATCTACTGGAGAATCCTTTGGAGGGAAGCAATTACAGTTTAGATAAGAATATAATTCAGGCAGGGCCCAATATATTTAGCAGCTTCTTTATGATATCTTATTACTGGTGCATCAAGCTATAAACACACTAATCTTCAAAACACTTGCTACTTGTAACTGGGCAAGATCTTAAATAGTTCCTCGCTCAGTTTCCTGCTTGATGGAAAGTATCAACCATCTTCATGACAATCCTGTCTAGTCGTCTCTCCTGTTGAACTCGTTATGACTGTACAGGTATCCCAAATATATTACTTGAACATTTACATTCATCAGCAATAGCTCTACCTCAAATATTAAGACTATTACTTCAAGTGACTATTGCTTAAATTGAGAAAAGTTAAATTTATTATGCATTGAAATTTGTATGTCAAACTTTTGAAAATTTAATTAAAATTTATTACAAATAATTACTATTGCTTAAGGCATTACTCTAAGTCTCTAAGCAATAACTTGTACCTCCCTTATATGCTTAGGGCAGAGGGGTTATGTTGATTTTTATTTGTTATATAAAAATAAAAATCTTTTTTAAAAAAATAATACCTGTCTCAAACAATTTTTCTCACATATTGAGATTCAGAAAGTTTTGGGGAACAAGACCAAGTCAAGCTTTCATTATAGTTGACACAGAATACCAGTTGTTGTGGTTCAGGAAAGTCTCTGGGAATTTGTTGTACCAAGAAAGTTGAAATTTACTGTGGATATTTTGATCATATTGTGGCACATATATTTACAAACATAAACAAAAAGTAATAGTTTATATACTCAGGTGTCCCAAGCAAATGCAAACTGCATTTACAAAATCTTACTAAACAGAGTGAGATGTCTCAGGAACTTTTGAAAAAAGCAAAAAGCAACATAGTTTAATTTATAGTATGACATATGTAGCAATATAGCTTTATAAAATAAATAAAACAGTGATTCCTCATGTCTACAGAATTCATCTCAAACATAATCCAGCATAATAGAAACACTTTTAAGTTACACTGATTTCAGGGGAAGATTTAAAGCATTAAGTGCTGAATCTTATTAGATCCTGTCCATTATACTTTACCTTTTATATAAAGATGTTGTCTATGTGCCATGTGATCCTATGAATATTTATGTGGAAACAGGTCATATTGTATGCAATCAGGCTTACTCCTATACCCCTTACTCCTTCACCCTTTGATACCTATTATCATGTGTAAGTGAAATATCATGATTCCTGGACACAAAAAATGAACATATATCAGAATTCTGAACTTGATCAACTTAATAGAACTTAACAGAATTCAGAACCCTCTGGAAATAGTCAAATGCACTAAATATAAGCCTTTGTTGCATCTCTTCTCAAAACACACAAATAGGGAAAATATAAAGAACCCAATGAAACACAAAGATTAGCTATACATATGAGTTGTATGTGATTGTCTACCTATGTTAGACAAGCTTAGTTGCTTAAGATCAAGCAAATCTTTATGTGCTGGTACAGAAACAGATTTTGAAGGAAAGATGGTGGATGCCACTGACAGGTGAAACTACAGCAAACATATCAATAACCTCAAAGTCTGTCAACACAAAGTCAGCACACACAGTTTGCTGTAGATTATATTGTTATAAAAATATGTGGGGTTTTTTTTAAAGGTTAAATGTTCATACCATTTTTCTGAATAAGAGCCAAGCCACCCACTTACAGCAATAAATCAAAATGCTTGCATAAAAATATCTGAAAGCCGGAAGTTTTTTCTATGCAAGTTTAAGCAATGCTGGGATTTTAGTCAGTAGTTGGTTTAAAATATCACATCCATAATCCATTCTTAAGCATCTTCTATGATCAGGGCTGATCCTTGAGTCCTGTGATAAATCACACCTTGCAATTTCAGTCTCAAGCAAACATAGCTCCAGGATAACTATAATCATCCGGCCTACAATACAAAGCCTTATCAGACGCAGCAGTTCAGAGGACAATTCTAAGCAGAAGAGATACTGAGCTGCTTTTCCATCCTTTTTTTAAAGAAATGTAGTGAGGGATGGAGTGAAAAAGTGGAGGATGGGGGGGGAACCAGCACACTGGGGTGGGGGGTAGGGAAACACACCACAAATCTTCAAAGCCAACTCACCTCTCTCAGCTGCTCCAGCTCCTGCTTAAGGACATCATATTCCGCTTCCAGCTCATCATATTGCTGCTTGAGGGTGAGTTTTTCTTCCAAGACCACCAGCCCATATTCCGCAGCCTGGATCTTCTCGTGGGTTGTTTCCGTGAGCTCTTTGGTCAGCCTCTCGATCTCGGACTTGTAGTGATCCACCGTCTCCAACACCTCTTCCGCAGCCATAGCCTTGGAGGTTGGAAGGGTGGGGGAGGCAAAGAGAAGGATGGATGGCGAGAGTGAGATGCAAGGGGAAAGGGAGGAGGAGGAGGAGGGGCGGGCGGACAGATGGAGGGATGGAAAGATGCAGGAGGCACAGGGCAGCCGGCGATTCTCCCCGGGAGGCTCCTCCTGAGAAGCAGCCAGCTACATCGGCTTAAGGCTAAGGGAGGGGATGCGGCGCACCATGAAGGAGCGGAAAGGAGGAATTCAAAGCCCCCCCGAGGCTGCTGCACCATTTGTCCTTCGGCTCCTCGGCTTCGTTTTGCTACCTCAACCCGGCATCATAACTGGCCCTGGAGACCGAGGAGGAGAAGGGAGAGGGAGGCAGAGGGGGATTTATTTGTTTATTTTAACCCCCCTTTTTTCCCTTCCTTTTTTTTTTTTTTTGCTTATTCAGAGGCATTGGTCCGCCATGTCTCCAGGGTAGCTTCACTGCAGTCTCTCAACTCTCCACCTGCTCCCCCTCTCCCGGCCGCCGCCGCCGCCGCCGTTACTGCTGCAGCCTGTGGGGGGGAGAAGGGGTTTGGAGAAAATAAATATATCAATTAAAACAGACCTGGCCGTATCGGTCACCTGCCCCCCCCCCAGGAAACAAATAATGGGAAGCGGGGCGGATGAATTTATTACCATAGCAGAGCAGCCAGAAAGGCTACCGACAGACACGTCCTGAGGCCGCCTCGCCTCGCCTGCCTCTCTCTCTCTCTCCCGCTTAACCGCCTCTCCTCCCTCCCCTCCCCTCCCAGCCGCCGGGAAAAAGGGACAGATGGGGAGATGACAGCGCCGCCTCCGCCGCCGCCGCCGCCGCCTCTTCCTTCTCCTCCTCACGGCGGCGGCGTCTCTCTTCCCGCGCTCTTGGACGACGGCGGGGCGGAGGCTGCGTGTCTACCGCACAGTCCCCCCCCCCCTTTCACGCTTCCCACAGCTCTCCTCGAAAGAACCAACACACGACTCACACACACTCCCCTCTTCACTGCCAATGCTGAGGTGGTGCTTGTGCACACACTTCTGAGCTTTGCCATATATTTCCCTCAGGTTTCCTACTAAGGTTTCTAGAGGCATCCTGCAAAGGCCTTGTTTTAGACCACACCATTGCCTTTGAACAATGTTCAGGGCCGGCCCTACCCTTGGGCAAGGCAGGGGTGCCTACTTGAATATGATATTGGGCGGGCAGGTAAGCCCCACCCAATGTAATATATCACAAGACGTGGTACATGCACACCATACGAAGGGCGATTCCGATCAACTTTGGGGGAGTCTGGCCTCAAATGTTTCATTGGTTGGCTCCTATGAGACAGAATGAGGAAACCCCTCTCCAGGCAGCAGGTGCTGGGGCAGCAGCTGAGGGGGCCGCCGGAGGCAAGAGTCTTTTTTAAGCCTCCAGATGTTCCACTTGGTTGCTGTGCCACCTTTCCTGGACCCCTCTCCTCACAAATCTGTCCTGCTGCTGTAGCACCCTGCTTGTGGTTAACGCTTAGCTGGAATGAAATATTCAACGCAGCAATAGAGAAATTAAAATAATAATTTATTTGTCAGACAAATAAATAAGAGGCACAGTGGTATATGGTTACCAAGCTCTGGCCTGCCCTCCTGCCATTATGGCCAGCACTTATATTTCCTCAATCCAGCCCCCTTTCTCCTCCCTTTGGCTGCCTCTGTCCAATCAGCCTGGTTGAAATTCCTATTGGCTGTTTGCTAGAACCAATCATAAAAGATACACCTATTTCCTATTACCTTTTATGGGAGACAGAGAGCTATATTTTCTTCTATTTATAATTGGCAAATAAGTAGTCATATATCTTACATTTACCTCGACCAGGCACCTTAATTACCAGATAACCATTGGCCCCTCTTGCCCTATTCCCTGCAAAACAGATGGCTAATGGTTCTAATTTTTATCTTAAACAGATATTTTGGGTTTACCTCCTCACGCACCATCTATGAAAGATCTCCTTCTTTGGAGGTCTTTAAGCAAAGGCTCGACAACCATATGTCAGGAGTGCTCTGATGGTGTTTCCTGCTCGGCAGGTGTTTGGACTCGATGGCCCTTGTGGTCTCTTCCAACTTTATGATTCTATGATTCTATTTAACATTTCTTACTTTCTAAATCCTTTGCATAATTACATTTAAGCCAATATATTTCAAAACATATATAGTTGTTTTTTTTTGGAAGAAAGGGAACTTAGTAAAAGCTAAGCTAAATTCTAAATTCTAAAGATTCAAAGCAGTTTCAGAGAGCTGCTTTGCCTGGTCTAGCTGCTGTTTCTTTGCCCTTTTAACCTTATGAAAATGTGGCTCAAGTCTCTAATGGGAGGCACAATAATTATTACTATTTACCAACTCTTAATTGTGTTTTGCAACTTGATTATTCTATAATTTGTATGGTCAGTGTGACCTTTTGCTCCTAGCCTGTGATTTCCTCTTACAACCCTGAGGCACTGCTATAGATCAGGGGGGCCCTTGATCAAGAAGATAAACAGCTGCCAGAGTATGGTTTCTGCCTGGCATGAGAGATACAAACATTTACAAATATATATATTTGTAAGCTCATTTTAAAATACAAATCTTGATCAGATGCCTCACTGCCTCAGGAGCAGTGGAGGACTCTATCTCCCATCCCTAGTGTAAGATTCAGTTGTCAGTCCAGATACCACCTGTACATGATGAGAAGTGGGCACCATATAGTGCTTTGCCTCAGGGAAAAAAATGTCTTGGGACAGCCTTATAGAGCATCATTGGTGTCCCATGATAACACAAGGATCATCCAGCTGAATTGGGCCAGTGGCCCATCGAGTCCATCATCCTGCTCTCCTAGTGGCCAATCCGGTGCCCATGGAAAGGCTTTTGTTGTCCCCCTTCACACTGGGTCCACAGAGATTCATGTATTTAATTGCCCCATGCTAACAAATGTTGTTGCTATCATAATTAGTGTCTATTGTAACCATCACTATTATTATTTCAATACAATGGTGGTGTGGAAGTGGTCTGCTGTGAGTTGAGCCCCAAATGACCTGCATCATATCTCACCTCAGCTATTAACTCACGAGATGCCCCGCATTTCACCTCAATCAGTCCACCAATATATAAGGGAATAATAAATACCATACTGACCTATGCAGGGCTGTTGTAAGGATTTATGAGATAATGTGAAAGCTCTATGAATGTACAGTATTTCATTTTTTCAGTCTCGTGCCTGATGTTGGGGATCTGGCGATGGCACAAATATTTCAAGATAATAAATCATGGTGGGGTGCCTGTGGCACAAGCATTTCAATTTCATTTTGTTTCCTATCTTTAGGTACCAGGCGAAAACATTCCTCTTTTCCCAGGCCTTTGGCTAACTAAACAATCTATGACTTTTTTAAACCGGGGAGAAAGTTATTGTTTTAATTTTTTACTATGTTGTGTACAGTATTTTTGTTTTTATATTGTAAACTGCCTCGTAATCCTCAGATGAAGGGCAGTATAGAAATTTAATAAATAATAATTATACACACACACACACACACACACACCTTTCTGCCTGCTGGGTGCTAATTTATAATTTTTTCTTTCTGTGGTTGCTCTGCTCAGTTGCTGCATGTCAGTCAATATTTAGGATTCACAGCAGAAACTTATGCATGGTTACTCAGATGTCAGTTTCACTAAGTTTGGTTGGCCTTACAGGTGAGTGTGCATAGGGTTGCAGACTTAGACGCCTTCCTAGGGTCTCTAAAATTGAACTAATGATTGGTATTGATGCATCTTATCTCTGGGTGTACATATGTTGATATGTGCACACTACAATAATACACCATGCATTGCAAAGGTGATGTCCTGTAACCCTGGCCTACCTGGCAGCAAGTCAGTATGGCAAGCCCCTAGTCTAGGGTCAATCCACATGTCCAGAGTCCAAATCAAAGCACAGTCCTGCAGAGATCCTCGAGCATTCAAGTTAAGGTCCTTCACCATGGGCATCTGAGCAGACACAGCACCTCAGCTCTGCCGCTCTTTTATTCTATGCCTGCTGATTGAAGCATCTGGGCTGGATGAGGCTTGCGACCCTAACCTGAGCTTACTCCAGCTGAGGAATCACACACCTTCTGCCAGAGCTAGCAAGCTCCACCTGGCCATCTAGGGAGCTGGGCTGTGGGCCCATGTCTGCCTCAGCCTCCTAGAGTGCTGCTCCCTTTGCCTCAGAGCCTGCCATGTTTGTGGAGACAGGGGCCCCTCTGACTCTGGAGAAGGGTCCTACTGCTCTGGTTCTTGTGCACTGATCCCTGTCCCCTCGTCACCCTCTGTTACCCCATGAGTACTTTCTACACCAACCTCTTCTTCCCCTTTCCCAGCTTTCCCCAGTTCCAGCTACACCCCTCACCAGGATCCTCCTTCCTCCTCCCCATTGTCCTGCCAGTTCTTGACAGGTGGTCATTTTGCATAGAATGGCTTGTGCTGAGCTGTGTACTGTAAGACAAAGATGTTCTTTCCAACTATATCTATTTTAAATTTTATTTCATTCCATTTATCAGTTGGAAATAAAGGTACATGGTCCCTTCCCCCACACATTTTCTGCTCACAACAATCCTATTAGATTAGGTTGAGAGGTTGGAATTGGCTCAAGGTGGCCATGTGAGCTTTATGGGGAAATTGAGATTTGAACCTGATATCTGAGTGTGTTACTATGTGCATTGGGTAGGCAGGGTGGGGACAACACAGAGCTCACACAATAATCCTTGGTATCAAAACTGGAATGCTAGAAGTATATAACCTGGAAAGTTCCAGAGAGTAGAAAACACTACAAATTGATTTTTGTGTGCTTCATTGTGTGGGGACTACAGAGTGGTATGTGTTGGAGTTGTGTTCAGAAGTCTGGTTTTGTACTTTTTCCAGATAAAGTAAAATATATTCCACACGATCACCTCCATCTCACTATGCTGCCAAGCAGCAGGGGAGAGATGCCATTGTGTGGTTCTCTTCAGGTGACTAAATGTATTGGGCCAGCCGCAAGCTTTCCTAATTTTCAGACAAGGAACAGTCCCAGGTCATAAAACAATATGAAACCTGCAAAACAGATTACCCAGTGCGTAAGTGATCAATAAGCAGCGATACCTTTTTCAAACTGCCTTCAATTATGCAGGGGGTGGGGAACAAACAAACAAAACCATCGACAATCTGTCTTCAGCCTTTGATTACTTCCATCTGGGCTCCGAAAATACCATGGCAACCTCTTCATAAGATTCTACATCACATCTAATATTTCTTTCCGAGGGATGCTACCCAGAAGCCATTCTTCATTATGTCCACTGATAAATTATGTGTATGTCTTAACTTGGTTTTGTAAATTAAACAACAAAACCTAAATCATGTCTCTAGCACATACTTATTCTTTTGACAGTGAAGTAAAGCTGATAAATTACTATGGTGCCTTAAACCTTTTGGGGTTTTCCCCCCCTGTTCATGTAATAATAGCAGTGGGTACAATACTGACTGTGCTATTCTAAATAGGAAGCTGAAATTCATTCCATCATTTGGCTCAGTGGCTTTGAGAAGAACACAGCCTATAGAGTTCACTTGCTATTCCACATGCTGGTTGCTATGGAATAATTGCCTGGTGCAATCACAGAGGAAACATTTTAGAATATATGATTTCCATAAAGTCAGTCTGGGAAAGTAAGAAATATCACTCAGTTGAAATAACATACAGTTTTGGCATTGACACAACACTTTATATTTCAAGTTCTTCAAACCTTGTCTGCAAAGGTAAATAGCACAGGGCTCAGAAAGAAATAGGTCTTTGCAGCCAAATGAGATTTTGTCCAGTGGATGAGGACAGTAAATGGCTCCTTAAAGGAAAGTAGAGTTTCATTTGGCCTTCAGAAAGGCATGATAAGACCTTAAGCTACAATAAAGGCTTAAAGATTTGTGGTAGTTTAAGATCTTAAAGACTAAGGTGACTTTGTTGGTATTGTTCCCAAACTGTTTATGTAAAAAACAGTCTGCACTTGTCATTCCAAACATTCCAAAATGGTATCTTTATCAATAAATCAGTTCTAACAATTAGTTCCCATAAAGAGGCATTCATTGCACAGCCTGGCAATGCACAGCTCCACTTGTACTTCCACCAATGGTGTTTCAAGCTGAGTACACATAACATTAGGCACAATCCATATGTATCCCAGAGTTTATTGAGGGGGCAGGCATTTCCCCTCAAACCTCAAATCCAACTGATTTGAAAACACAAGTTTCAGTTAAACACAAGTTTCAGTTAAACTGAGGTGTGTATAGTTCAGACAGCCTTTGCACATGTGCATATGACAGTGCATGCACAGACAGCAACTTCATTGAACAGGAGTTCAGGGCAGTTGCAGGCGCAGGATAAAACTGGCCCTATGTCTTGGGTGAAGACACCCCAGCCACCTCTCTGGCGTGCAGCCTTCAGGGTTTTCTTACAATCAAGCTATAACAGGAAGCTGGACAAATTCAGTGCACACATGGAAGCACATGAGTGCACACTCAGGTAGCTTGATCCAAGCCATAAACAAGTAGGATATTATCCTTCCAACTCCTTTTTCTAGGGTCCTAATTTATGGTCTTATCTCGCTTTTCCAGTTCAAAAGTTTGGTATGCACAAACAAAGTTTTTCCCTTTATTAGTTGATTTATGTTTTTGTTCTGCTCCAACAATCTTGATTGGTTGGGAAAGGCAAGGACTTTTACAAGACTTTGGGAGGGGATTCTCTGAGCCTTCAAAGTTTCTTGTGCCATTAACTGTTCTGTCACCTTCTCTTTATACCACTAACTTATTTTCTTTGTCCAGATAAATGTGAAGTTCGCCTTTGTAGACCAGGCCAAAAATCCATGCAGATTGACACACCAAACGCATCTAAAAAGCCTTTACTGCAGCCAGCACAAAGCTGCTGCTGGTGAACGTTACATGCAGCTGGAAAGGGTGCTAGTGCTCAGTGTGCACCTCTGAGGCTGGACATGGAGCTGTGTGGCTCCAGGGTGAGATCACTTCAAGGGTGGGACTCAGGTAGTGAAGCTATGACACTGTTAGAGCTCTCATCCTGGTGGCTTACCCAATACAGCTCAGTTAAGTCTACTCGCATAGTCTGCAGTGTTGCTTTTCTAAGAGCCAATATAAATAGTTTAATAAAAATTAACATTGTTCAATGACAGTTTAAAATACCAAAACCAACCAAACAAAATCTATTTTAGCCATTGTTGGAGGTCTCTTCAGGAGGTCATGGTGCAAGTTCAATGGTTTGGGCTTCTCTCTTTTCTTCTCAGTACATGCAGGTTTTTAAATAGTTCTTGAAACAGATGGGGAAGAGCTGCTTCATTTGAATTCTCTGAGGCCAATTATGGTCTGTACTTAACGTTTCTTTCCAGGCAGAACACATACAGAAAACACCATCTTATTCCCTGTAGCTTAACGCATGGAATATGTACATCAAGAACAAACCAGGGTGCATAAATATAGAATTCTTACCACTTCTGGCTCAAGATCTCAGAAAGCAAAAGGGAAAGGCAAGATGCTATATCTAGATATTAGCTTCCTTACCGACGCACGGCCAGAGTCTGAGGTTGGGCTAATTTGCAAGCATGTCACACAGCCACATTAAGAAGCCTGTCAAAGCAGGTACATGTCTTGAAACTGAATGATTTCGACATGGGAATTATTCAGAATTGGGAACGGAGAAGAAGGCATGTCAGATTGCTGATCTTCCATGGCAGCTGTTTTGCTATTCTTTGAGGTCAGCACCCAGCAAGATGGAACATGAGGTACTCAACAGTAGGAAAGATTTGTGATCTATATATGTATATACTAAAATTTGTATTCAGCCCTGTTCTGCTGCCTCGTGGGTAACAAAACAGGATTATGTCAGGAAGATGACTTGCACTTTGGACTTCTGCCTCTCTGGACTGATAAAACTAGCAGGGAGGGGACAGCTGGCTGGACCAAGGAGGTGATTAATGCCTCCTTGCAAGAGGGGGTGGTCCCTGCCTGCTTGAAGGAAGCACTGCTAAAATCTGCTAAAATCACCCCTCAAGAAACCCTCCATGGAAAATCTAAGTAGATTTGTTTATTTTTATTTTTTTGTGAACCACCTTGTGATCTTCAGATGAAGGGCAGTATTTTTTTTAATAATAGTGATAATGATGTCCATCAAAAATCTAACTACATATAAAACTGGACTGCAACACCCCATAAGGAAAGAAAATTAAAAGTTGGGAGGCCTTATCCAGAGCAAATAGTGAGACCGACTGAAATGGAAATACAGCTCTGTATTTCAAAACAACCATACTAGATAAAGGGCGTAAATAGAAAGGGCAAACATGACTAGTGAGATCATGCAAAGTTACTTCTGGAAGGGACTATGGATTCATGCACGGGAGGAAAAGAGATCTGGTCCTTAATAGCTTATGCCACAATAAAATAATAATAATAATAATAATTTTTATTTATATCCCACCCTCCCCAGCCGAAGCCGGGCTCAGGGCAGCTAACAACAATAAAACAGTACAAAAGTACAGCATAAACAACACTCTAAAATCATTCATTATAAAATTAATTAATTCAAGCCACTGGCAACCATTGGGCCAGAGCTCCGTGAAGATTGCCGAGGGAGGGAGTCAGGCTGTGCCCTGGCCAAAGGCCTGGTGGAACAGCTCTGTCTTGCAGGCCCTGCGGAAAGATGTCAAGTCCCGCAGGGCCCTGGTCTCTTGTGATAGAGTGTTCCACCAGATCGGAGCCACAGCCGAAAAAGCCCTGGCTCTAGTTGAGGCCAGCCTAACTTCTCTGTGGCCTGGGACCTTCAAGATGTTTTTATTTGAAGACCGTAAGTTTCTCTGTGGGGCATACCAGGAGAGGTGGTCCCGTAGGTACGAGGGTCCTAGGCCATATAGGGCTTTAAAGGTTAAAACCAGCACCTTAAACTTGATCCTGTACTCCACCGGGAGCCAGTGCAGCTGGTATAGCACCGGGTGAATGTGATCTCGCAGCGAAGACCTCGTAAGGAGTCTCGCTGCAGCATTCTGCACCCGCTGGAGTTTCTGGGTCAGTCTCAAGGGCAGCCCTACATAGAGCGAGTTACAATAATCCAGTCTGGAGGTGACCGTCGCGTGGATCACAGTGGCTACGTCAGGGCGAGAGAGGTAAGGAGCCAACTGCTTAGCTTGGCGGAGATGGAAAAATGCTGCTTTTGTTATAGCTGCAATCTGCGCCTCCATGGAAAGGGAGGTGTCGAAGATTACACCCAAACTCTTAACGGACAGTGCTGGCACTAATTGCGCCCCCGCAAGAGATGGGAGTTGCCCCCCCAATCCCATATCACCCCGTCCCAGCCACAGGACCTCTGTCTTCGAAGGATTTAGCTTCAACCGGCTCCCACGTAACCATCCAGCCACAGCTTCCAAACATCTGGTCAGTGTGTCTGGGGCCGAGTCAGGATGGCCATCCATCAACAGATAGAGTTGGGTGTCATCGGCATACTGATGGCAACCCAGCCCAAAACTCCGAACAAGCTGGGCGAGGGGGCGCATAAAGATGTTAAAAAGCATTGGGGAGAGAATCGCACCCTGAGGCACTCCACACACCAAGGAGTGGCGCGATGACAATTCCCTCCCAAGCGCCACCCTCTGTCCCCGACCAGAGAGAAACGAGCGCAGCCATTGAAGGACTGTGCCCTGGATCCCCACGTCGGCAAGGCGGTGGTCCAGAAGTTCATGATCGACCATGTCGAAAGCTGCTGACAGATCTAGAAGAATCAGCAGCCCCGACCCGCCTCGATCCAGCTGTCTACGAAGATCATCTGTTAGGTCATCCAAGTGCCAGAATTCTCTTGGTGGGTTTTAGCTGAACAGGTTAACCTAGCCATCCCCTGACATTTGCCTCAAGGATTCCTCTTATTCCGAAATGATATATAATGAAATGAAAAGGATGTTTAAAATAACATGTTTTTTTTAAAAAAAAACCTGAAGCTTTTCTTTTGGGAATTATAGGGACACAACTACCAAAACTGTGTAGAAACTTATTCATGTATACTTGTCCTGCTTGGCAGGGGTTGGACTCGATGGCCCTTGTGGTCTCTTCCAACTCTATGATTCTATGATTCTACTACAGCGGCAAAAGTGTTACTTGCCCCAAAATGGAAAGAAGCAGAAGTCCCAGCAAAGGAAGAATGGATACAAAAACTTATGGAATATGCAGAAATGGCAAAACTTAAAGGAAAAATAAGAAATCAAGATAACAAACTTTTTATAAAAGAATGGAAATGGTTTATTGAATATTTACAGATAAATTGTAAACAGATAAGAACATTGGCAGGATTATTGTAATAACTTGCAGTTTCATAAGAGTATATATTTGATGAGTAAATGAGCAAATTAAGTTAATTTGGATATGCATAAGATATTAAAAATAAATTTAAGGAACCATGGAAAGGGTGGGAGGAAGTCAAGTTTTGAAATGTCAAAAGGATTGTAAAATCAGTGAAATGTATAAACCTGAAAGGATGCGGGTGGCGCTGTGGGTAAAAGCCTCAGTGCCCAGGACTTGCCGATCGAAAGGTCGGCGGTTCGAATCCCCGCGGCGGGGTGCGCTCCCGTTGCTCGGTCCCAGCGCCTGCCAACCTAGCAGTTCGAAAGCACCCCCGGGTGCAAGTAGATAAATAGGGACCGCTTACTGGCGGGAAGGTAAACGGCGTTTCCGTGTGCTGTGCTGGCTCGCCAGATGCAGCTTTGTCACGCTGGCCACGTGACCCGGAAGTGTCTGCGGACAGCGCTGGCCCCCGGCCTCTTAAATGAGATGGGCGCACAACCCTAGAGTCGGACACGACTGGCCCGTATGGGCAGGGGTACCTTTACCTATAAACCTGAAAAGTATAATTTTTTATATAAAAAGGATCCCTCTGATTCCAGAAGTTCTTATGGATGTTTATTAAAGATGGGAGCCCACTGAAGTATGATTGATTCAGGGCAAGGGCTGAAGCTCCGTGGTAGAGCAGATGCTAGCATGCAAAAGGTCCCAGGTTCAGTCCTGGAGTGTCTAGATAGGGTTGGGAAGGAATGGCCGTCTGAAATCCTGGAAAGATGCTGCCCGTGTCAATGATATTAAGCCATATGGACAAATGGTCTAACTCAGTATAATGTTCCTTCTGAGTTAAACATGCTTAGAATTGTGCCACATGTCACTTAAGTGTACATTAGGTTGCACCCACTATAAGTAATTCATTTGCCAGATAGTTAGCAGCAACTCCCATCTTTGGACAGCCACTTTTGGGCCTCAGCCATCACCACCACCACCACCATTTACTTCACTTTCACTCCTATTACAACTAAATTACTCTGTTGCCAAAGGCAGCAAATTGGAGCCAAAAAGCCTTTCCACCAAAGGTTTCTTCTGAAGCACCGGTACTCTGGTAGCAGTGGTTTTTCACTTAACATTTAATATTGAAATAAAATGTTTAATGTTTGCTCAATTAAGTTCTTTTTCCGATAGTTAAAACCAACATTAAAACAGGTCAGAAATCAACTTTACAGTTTTTGTAATATTCAGCTTTACTGGAAGAGTAATAAATACTGTCACTTTGCAGCAAGATGGCCATTCACCAACAAAAGGCTTTGATACACAGACTTTAATGTAAAATACATATTTTCATTTCACCATGCTGATAAAATGCTTCTTGGCATTTGACATTTGACATCCATCCTCAACAATATGAGGAGAGGAAAGAATTCTAGTGTTATGAGAATCTATGATCCTGCAGGCTTGATGCAAAAACCCAAGTAAAAGCCTTGAGAGTATTTTCCTATCATGAGCTTCTTAGGTTTTTATCCTGAAGAATGTGAGATTTGTAACTCTCACAGAAAATACTTTTTAATAAACAGGTGTCTCCTGAAAACCTCCTTTTATGTGGTGTTTTTGGCTGCCCTTCTATCAGTTGAATAACCTGTTCAGCATAGCATTATAGTTCCATTTTTATAGACTGAAGAACAGTTAAAATCCAAATCATATATGTAGTAGGTAACTTTCTAAACCCCTTAAAGCATTTTGTAACCATCAGTATCATTCTACTTAATACATTCCACTTGAGATGTGGCTAACAGAGAAACAGACCAGACAAAAAAGGAGGAGGAGTGGCGTTATATGTCAGGGATGTGTATACCTGTGAAGAGATCCAAGATTTAGAACCTCAAAGCCAAAGTGAGAGCATTTGGGTCAAAATTAAGGGAGAGAAGAATAACAGTGACCTCATTGTGGGAGTTTACTATAGATCCCCAAGCCAAACGGAGGGCATAGATGATGCCTTCCTGGAACAGATGGCCAAGCATGCAAAAGGAAGGGAGATAGTAGTAATGGGGGACTTCAATTACCCGGATATTTGTTGGATGTCAAACTCAGCCAAGAGCATAAGGTCAAACAGATTCCTCACTGGCCTTGCAGACAACTTCATTGTCCAGAAAGTGGGAGAAGCAACAAGAGGAACAGCCATTTTAGATCTGGTCCTAACCAATGTTGATGACCTGGTTAGTGGGGTAGAAGTGGAAGGATCATTAGGCGCGAGTGATCATGCTCTTCTGAAGTTTACTATACAGCGGAAAGGAGCAGCCAAGCATACTATGACTCAATTTCTTGACTTTAAGAAAGCCGACTTCATAAAACTTAGGGAAGTGCTGGGTGAGATCCCATGGACAGTAATACTAAAAGGAAAGGGAGTTCATGATGGCTGGGAGTTTGTTAAGAGAGAGATAGTAAAAGCACAACTTCAGGCAATACCAATGAGACGGAAACATGGAAGGTGCCTAAAGAAGCCAGGGTGGCTATCTAAAGAACTTTTAACTGAGTTAAGATTAAAAAAGGATGTGTACAAAAAATGGAAAAGGGGGGAACCACCAAAGAGGAATTCAAACAAATAGCCAGCACGTGTAGACACAAAGTCAGAAAAGCTAAAGCACAGAATGAACTCAGGCTTGCTAGAGAGGTTAAAAGCAACAAAAAAGGCTTTTATGGGTATGTTCGTAGCAAAAGGAAGAACAAAGAAACAGTGGGGTCACTCAGAGGAGAAGATAGTGAAATGCAAACAGGGGACACAGAAAGGGCTGAACTCCTCAATGCCTTCTTTGCCTCAGTCTTCTCCGATAAAGAAAACAATGCCCGACCTGAAGAATTTGGAGCAAATGATTCAGCAGAGGAAACACAGCCCAGAATAACTAAGGAGATAGTACAAGAATACTTGGCTAGTCTAGATGTATTCAAGTCTCCAGGGCCAGATGAACTGCATCCAAGAGTATTAAAAGAACTGGCAGATGTGATTTCAGAACCACTGGCAGTCATCTTTGAGAATTCCTGGAAAACAGGCGAAGTCCCGGCAGACTGGAGGAGGGCAAATGTTGTCCCTATTTTCAAAAAGGGGAAAAGAGAGGACCCAAATAATTACCGCCCAGTCAGTCTGACATCAATACCAGGGAAGATTCTGGAGCAGATCATTAAGCAAACAGTCTGTGAGCACCTAGAAAGGAATGCTGTGATCACCAATAGTCAGCATGGATTTCTGAAAAATAAGTCATGTCAGACTAACCTGATCTCGTTTTTTGACAGAATTACAAGCCTGGTAGATGAAGGGAATGCAGTGGATGTAGCCTACCTTGATTTCAGCAAGGCATTTGACAAGGTGCCCCATGATATTCTTGTAAAGAAGCTGGTAAAATGCGATCTTGACTATGCTACCACTCAGTGGATTTGTAACTGGCTGACTGACCGAACCCAAAGGGTGCTCATCAGTGGTTCCTCTTCATCCTGGAGAAGAGTGACTAGTAGGGTGCCACAGGGTTCTGTCTTGGGCCCGGTCTTATTCAACATCTTTATCAACGACTTGGATGATGGACTCAAGGGCATCCTGATCAAATTTGCAGATGACACCAAACTGGGAGGGGTGGCTAACACCCCAGAGGACAGGATCACACTTCAAAACGACCTTGACAGATTAGAGAACTGGGCCAAAACAAACAAGATGAATTTTAACAGGGAGAAATGTAAAGTATTGCACTTGGGCAAAAAAAATGAGAGGCACAAATACAAGATGGGTGACACCTGGCTTGAGAGCACTACATGTGAAAAGGATCTAGGAGTCTTGGTTGACCACAAACTTGACATGAGCCAACAGTGTGACGCGGCATCTAAAAAAGCCAATGCAATTCTGGGCTGCATCAATAGGAGTATAGCATCTAGATCAAGGGAAGTAATAGTGCCACTGTATTCTGCTCTGGTCAGACCTCACCTGGAGTACTGTGTCCAGTTCTGGGCACCACAGTTCAAGAAGGACACTGACAAACTGGAACGTGTCCAGAGGAGGGCAACCAAAATAGTCAAAGGCCTGGAAACGATGCCTTATGAGGAACGGCTAAGGGAGCTGGGCATGTTTAGCCTGGAGAAGAGGAGGTTAAGGGGTGATATGATAGCCATGTTCAAATATATAAAAGGATGTCACATAGAGGAGGGAGAAAGGTTGTTTTCTGCTGCTCCAGAGAAGCGGACACGGAGCAATGGTTCCAAACTACAAGAAAGAAGATTCCACCTAAACATTAGGAAGAACTTCCTGACAGTAAGAGCTGTTCGACAGTGGAATTTGCTGCCAAGGAGTGTGGTGGAGTCTCCTTCTTTGGAGGTCTTTAAGCAGAGGCTTGACAACCATATGTCAGGAGTGCTCTGATGGTGTTTCCTGCTTGGCAGGGGGTTGGACTCGATGGCCCTTGTGGTCTCTTCCAACTCTATGATTCTATGATTCTATGAAAAGGCACATTCTATGTAAAAGGACCATGCAGCACAATTCAGAGTGAAGGGAGAGAGTGCATGGGTGAATGGTGAGATCAGAAGTGGTAGCAGCAATGACTGCTGCTCTTGTTTGCCAGTTTGTTGGGCCCAGATAAAGAGGAAGCAACTAGCCAACCAGCCAACCAACCAACCAACCAACCAAAGAAGGAGCTGGTGGTCAAGGTAGTAGAGAAGAAGAGATGGAACCTCAGCAGCTATAGGCATTTAGCAGGTCCCCAGCAAAGACAATCTTCAATACTGGGCCTGTACTTAATTCTTTTGATACAAGAGGAGAAGCACTGCAGGGGTTGGCACAAATATACATACTGTTTTTGTCATGTTGACAGGTTTGCTCTTTACTAAGCCAACCAGGTTGGTTTGCATAAGATGGCCCAGGAATTCCATATGGCACAGCTATGCAGTTTGTACTTTAATCCATATCTCAATTAATCAAAATCCTAGTATTTATTCATTTCCAGAGTTTAGAGGCCCCCTCCTTAAATTTATAGCAATATGAAATCTGTCACAGGAAGGAAGGAAAGAATTTATTTCTATACCACCTGTTTGTTACCCAGGAGAGGGAACAGCTTTTCAATAAAATATGGAACCAATAGAATTAGAAGCATCAGCAGATCCAGTTAGGGACCCAGTTTATTAACTGTTGCAACAGGATGGTCTTGCCGTCCAGTTGCTCAGCAGACCTAGTTAGAAAAGACTGTCCAGAGCAAATCTGTAACAAAGCTTACATGGGCTTTTAATTTCAAATACAGCACACACAGAGTCATAAAACATCAAACATTCTTCTATATACATCAATAAAGGTTACAGGTCATGAGAAGCAAAACATGCATGGCTCCATACTGGTAACTCCACCCCCACAATTACCTTGGGATGCCCCTAACTGCCTCAGGCCATTTGGGTCTCAAATGTCTTTTTTATCACTGTTTCCTTAGCAACCAGGCCTTTGACAGGGTTGTTGACATTCCAGATGTCCCTTTCTGTTCCTTGGAACCTCTGGAGATGATAGATTTCACCCTGGTGCCAACTCAAAACAGACATAGCAAACTATCCTGAATGACCATTTATGCCACTTTCAGGGTCAGATAGGAAAGCAATACCGCGTAAGAGTCGTAAAATCCAGCCACACAAATGCAAGCCTAATACATTCTAGCCAAAGGTTCAATACAATTAATATTGGAACACTTTTAAAATAAAAAAAGATACACCCTGGATCTCTAATTCTTATATAAGAAGGAAGGAAGGAAGAACTGTAGAAAAAAGTTTTTTGTTGTTGTTTAGTCATTTAGTTGTGTCCGACTCTTCGTGACCCCATGGACCAGAGCACGCCAGGCACTCCTGTCTTCCACTGCCTCCTGCACTTTGGTCAAACTCATGCTGGTAGCTTCGAGAACACTGTCCAACCATCTTGTCCTCTGTCCTCCCCTTCTCCTTGTGCCCTCAATCTTTCCCAACACTAGTGTAATAAACGAAAATCTGCCCTTATTCCCTTATGGGGGACACAAGAGCCCTTATAGAGTCCTTTGTAGGTTCTCCATCGGTCGGAGGAAAGAACAGAGGCCAACCAGAGAATACTGAGAAGCAAAGCAGCTAGTAAGCCTGATCCTTATTAACTGTTGCAACAGGGTGCGCACAGCCACACGCAGGAGGCAGGAGGGACCCCGAACCAAGGTGTGTCCGCCCTTATATAGACATTTTAAATTGCCCACCAATTTAAAGTGGAGTCCAAGACCACCCCCAGAAATATCATACATACATCACAGAAGGGGTGTAGCTTAAGACCACCCCCCAGACACATCATACCTACATCACAGAAAGGGCGGGCTAAAGCAGAAATCTGAGTGGGTTGTTTACCTCATAATCTGAGTGGGTTGTTTACCTCCTGTCTGGCAAGTTAATGTTTACTGGATTGATACCCTGGGGAGCCTGGCCAGTCTTTTGTAATGATAAATACTTAGTTGCTGAGCCAAGTCATAGGCTCACCCTATTCATACACAGACATACCCTTAAGACAGGATTTGTGAAGGAAAAGACAATGGGGAGGCTTTTCCATTTGACTTTGCAAAGAAAACACCTGGTCAGTTTGGGAGTCAAAATGGCTTCATGGCTGCTCTCCTGTGCAGCTTCAGACATGTGGTTTATATATTTATGTATGTGTTTGCTTGGTACATTTATGAACCTTTACTATATACATAAAACCTTAATTATTTTTATTTCACTAGCTTAATATCAGTTATCAATTTTAATACTTTTTTTAAAAAAAATGTTACTCAGTAGTAATTTGAAGGAGAGGAGCATCTCAGAGTCCCCAATAGGTTTTTATTTGTTGAATGTGGGGTGGGTTTTTTTTTTATAAAAACACTTAGACAACTGTTCTCAAGCCACTTTGACCTCTTATTCACAGTACAAAAGAGCCATTTGTTTGTTTTTGAAAGGCCCTTGGCTTTTTCTTGTATCCCATTTGGGCAAATGGCAAAATGACATCATACTTTCCTATTTCCTGTTTTCTCAGGGTTTCCCTGGCATACACCAGGCTAGGTGAAAAAATCCAGCTCTTCAAGCAGCCCCCCAAGGGGCCTCATGAAACCAGTGGCATTCGTCTCTGATACCCTATCAAAATGACTATATTTTTGTAGGCATTCTTTCAGTGGAATGTAATTGTGTACTTCTAGCTGGATATTACCAGTATTTTAAAGATTTACTGCATCCCCTCCTTCACAGTATTGCCAGTTTGCATCCATTCCAGGCTGACTGCACTGGGATAGAATGAAGCTTCATGCCCCTCACCCCTAGTGTTAAGTCTAAGCTATAGGCATCTGGATCATCCAGGAGCTAGGAGACTGTATTCAAGCAGCAACATGGGCAATCAGAGCTGAGAAAAATCAGGCGTCAGAGTTGAGGAAGAAAGAGGAATTGGAACCAAAGGGCAAGCTGAAAATCAGAGCTGAGGGCAAGACCCAGGAGTCAGCAGAAAGGATTGAAAAGCAAACCCTTACATCAGGATTGGGGAGCAAAGGTGAATAACCCTTTTTGGTTTGCAGGTAGAGGCAGCTGCTGGCCTCTAACCATATATTGTGGTCAAGTTGCTCACCTTTTGACATCCACCACCACCTCCATTTCTTAAGGATTCCCTTTGTTGCTGCAGAAAAGCCATTTAGATTGCTTGAGAACGAATCAGAAAGAACAGTAAGGCAACCAGGCTTACTGTAGTTTGTATGTGTATATTGTGTGCTGGCACCCCTTTGAGGGTGAAGTCAAACCATCGAAGAATTACAGTGCCTGCTGTGGCTGTAGAGACAGATGCAGGAGAGATGCAGGTGTCTGATTGTGCAGTGCAAGTGTACCACAGTGCTTCTTCTTTCTGCGCTCCTCCCAGAAGCCATTCTTCTTCTGGTCATTGCTGTAGATATACAACCTGTCTCCAGGAATATATACAGTACATGTGAAAAAACATATGTATGTATCATGTGTTGTTTTTGTCAACTGCTTACAGATTGTCTTGAGGTATATAAATATATTGTTGTGAGTTTGGTAGGTTAGTCTGCATGATGCAGGAGTACCTTCTGATTCCTAGGTTACACAATCCATCAAGGGTTAACATCTAATGGGGGATTCCATTGTTGAATTAGCCTCAAGCACCTAGTTACCACCTAAGCATGGTTATTGGTATAACAAAGAAAGCTGCTCTGTGCCTGAGGGTGGGCTCCTGTCCCTCACCTGGCTGGTAAGTGAAGAAGACAAAAGCCAAAATGTGTGTGAGCTGAGAGGTGGGCCAGGAGCAGGCAGAAGCTGGAGGGTGAGAGCCATACTTGATTTCTGCTTGATTCCAACACTGTGACTATGGGAGAGACAAGACCATCTGGGGTGTTGATGCTGTGAGCCTCTCCATTATAGACCAAGGTTGTATATATGTGTAAATAAACCATAAATGTAAAGGTAAAAGGTAAAGGACCCCTGGACCATTAAGTCCAGTCAACGCTGACTATGGGGTTGCAGCGCTCATCTTGCTTTCAGACTGAGGGAGCCGGATTTGTCCACAGACAGCTTTCCAGGTCATGTGGCCAGCGTGACTAAACTGCTTCTGGTGCAACGGAAAACACCGTGACGGAAACCAGAGTGCACAGAAAAGCCATTTACCATTCCGCCGCAGCAGCACCTATTTATTTACCGGTACTTGAACTGTCGTGTTTCGAACTGCTAGGTTGGCAGGATCAGAAAGTTGGCGGTTCAAATCCATGCGATGGGGTGAGCTCCCATTGCTCTGTCCCAGCTCCTGCCAACTAAATAAACTATACGTCATAAAGACACCACGGTCTCCACAGTCCTTCATGCCACGAACCCCTGGAATCTCGCAGTGCTTGGAGACTGGGGCGGTGTGCAACAATATGAAACAAATACATAAATCTCTGCCTTCCACTTATGATTGATATACTTCTCTTAGTGGAAATGTAATGAAACTGAAGGTACTTTCTATCACCTTTGGTGGACGTGCCCAAGGATTAAGGCCTTCTGGGAAATGATATATAATGAAATTAAGAAGGTGCTTAAGTGTACCTTTCACAAAAAACCAGAGGCTTTTCTCCTGGGCATGGTAGGCCAATTGGTGTCAAAGAAAGATAGGATGTTTTTTATGTATGCTACAACAGCAGCAAGAGTTTTACTAGCAAAGTATTGGAAGACACAAGAACTACCCACACTGGAAGAGTGGCAGACGAAGGTGATCGAGTATATGGGACTAGCAGAGATGACGAGCAGAATCCGTGACCAAGGGAAAGAGACGGCGGAAGAAGATTGGAAGAAATTTAAATTTTATCTTAAAAATTATTGTAAAATTATTGAGTGTTAAAATGTCATGGGTAAAGCATAACAGATTTGCAGCGATAAATGATTGGATAAGAGGAAAGAAAGAGGTTAAAGAAAGGAATTAATAAGTAATTTGGACCAGGGGTTGCTGAAAAAAAAAGCTCAAAACAGGGATGCAGAAAAGGGAGGCATGGGGAAGTCGCTGAAATTGGGTACATGAAAAAATTTATGAAATTATACATGTTTATATGTTTGTTTGTTTGTGTTTGTCTTTTGTATTGTTTTATATTATATGTTGAAAAACCAATAAAAAATTTATATATATAAAAAAAAGATATACTTCTCTTAGCTGCCATCTTTGCCACTCTGATGATCCCTGCTGCTTTCTTCTGCTGCTGTCTGCTCCTGCTGTTTATACAACCACGAGGAGAGGAGGAGAGCATTACACCGCCAGCTGCCACTACACAACCTGCTTACAGCCTGCTCACTTTTACTTCTGAGAGGCATGGGGAGCTCCAGGTAGCTGCACTGGGCTCCTCACTCCCACATTCCTTTGTGCTTTTCAAAATTGTTTGTAAACTAATAATGATACATAAGCAAAAGCTTAAGTTTTATCCGCTAAACTTTGCTGAAATGTAAGAATTCCCTTAAGTGTCTATGCATTACAAACCACTCTGCATGAGTTCATTATTTCATCATTAATGTTTCAGTTGCAAGGTCTCGTAAAAATACCATTACTGATGCAGATATTTTATGACATTTGACTTCAACACTGCTGCAGCGACTAGCCATTGTTATCAAATCTTCAAAATATGAAATTTTGCTGCAAACTAATCAATCAAAATACAATATAGTCCACAAGAAATATGGCTTTAATTTTGGTTTAATTTCATAACATATGCCAGTATTCCAGAAACTGAACAATTCCCCACCTCAAACAGTATTTGGTTCAATCTGGTTGATCTTAATTTAAATTGAAAATAAATTATTATCTTCACTTTGAACCCCTCTCCCACATTTATCAATAGATCAACACCTTATATTGGGAAAGGGCATATAATGGCTCTTTTTCAACAAATTAAACCATTAATATAAGATTTAACCAATGATTGGGTGAATGCCCTGAAGCTACTTGAAACCCTTATGAAATAGTAAGATATCTGACACAGCAGAGGCAGATAATGAGGCTTTGGATCTCAGCCTGAAACACTGAAGTCTTGGGTAAAAAGAGAGAAGATTTTAGGCATCTAAAAGCAATAAGTATTTTGCGCATGGGTATAACACATCCATAAACTTGCTAGAATATTTTTAAACCAAACCAATTAATTTATGCTTATTTCTAATTTGCTTTGACATCTGACTCATTGCTGTGGGTTTTTTTAATGCTGAATATTTGCCTTTATTATAATGTAAATTGTGATTTTGTTCTAAATGTGGCTTTCTATAGCCCCCCCCCCCTGATTTCTATCAGCTTAAAACAGGTTGAGTAATATGGGTATAATTTTTAATTGTTTGCATTATTTACAAAGTTCAAATTGTCACTTTGAGATTACTATAAATACAGCTAAAATGATCTATTTTAAATCCAATAAAATATTAGAGATATTTTCATGGGTTCTGTGACCTTTCATTTCATAAGCAATGGCATTGGTACAGAGTGGCCGTCATGTAAGGTACTTGAAGATTCTTAGTTTAATTCTATTTTTCCAATAACCTTATTTCCCCCCTTAATTCTTTTGAGTTGTGCATGTATTGAGTCCAGTTAATACTGAAAGTAGAGAAAAGTATTTATCTAAAAAATAAATAAATAAAAGCTATTGGGGAGGGGAAACATTGAATGCACCCATTTGTACATGATTTACATGCTGTGGATGCCTTGTAAACATTTTCCTGTTTGTTTAAACTATCTTTCAACGAGGATGTAGTTGCCCTTAAGCCAACGACAGTCATCAGCTGGTATTTTTCTGTAGCACACTTGAGTGTAGATCCATGTACACTCTTGTAACCTGGTGCCTATAGCCAGCTTTCCAGATCATTTGGTTCTTCGTGTATCTGATTTTGGGGGGAGGGTGGCGGTGGGGAGGGGCTAGATTATTGCACAATATATTTTATTTATTCATTAGATTTTAGACTTGTAAGTTAAAGTATACTAAATCATGATGTTAACAAGTATTTGTCCCTAGTGGTGTTTTGGGCGGGGGGAGTTATTTAAAAGCTAGGGAATGAAGAATGCAAAATGATTTACTGTTCAGACTCTCTGCTCTGGTCCAATCCTGTACTGATAGTACCTTCCCAATATATTGTGATGTTTCATACAATACAGTGAACATAACCAACTTGTTATCTTCAGTAAAGGATTGCTAAAACAGTGAGAAGCACAATTTTGCAGGAAAGAAATTAGCGACAAAACAATTATTTGCTTCTGTTATTGTAAATCCTATTTATTGGTATATGATCAACAAGCTGTTGATTTATAAGGACTCCGGACTTTACTGTGATATTTGGTTCCAAAGAACAATTGCATATCAATAATGCACAAGTCTGTATAAGCACCTACTTCTTGAAAATCATCACTGCTTGAAATTTGGTCCAGGAGGTTAGAAATGAATTAAACTGTAAGTGAAACAAAACCAAACAAAAAGGAAAGGAAAGGAAGTGGTCAGGGCACTGCAATTTCCACTAGAAGATTCTCAGGATCATTATAGCCACCAACACATTCAAAAAGAAAGGAAAGGATACGGTGGCTTTTGTAGTGAACTGGTTAATGGATTTGGACAAATATCAGATGATCTAGCAAGGGCTACATTGGGTGCTTGGGCAGTAAAGAAAGATTGCAGTCCCTTAAGGAATCTCATTGTATGGTTTGAATATTACAGAAAAAATAGGTCAGGTTTACACTGCCCTCCAGAGCCTGTACTTTTACCATCTTATCGGGAGATCTATTCCATACAATATAGGAAATGAGTCTTAATGTGGTGGCACCTACCTATTGTATTTCTGTCCCATTAAATATTAGACAGGTGCCTTTTTGGTGCCTATTGAAGACTTTTCTTTCAACCAGTCTTTTAACTGGAGACCTTTCTCCCAGTCTGCATCTCTATTGTGATTATTTTTGACTGTTTTTATATATGGAATTTTAAATATTTGTTTTATATATTGAACTATTTGTTTTTATTTTTGGGATGTAACTATTTCATTCGCTTTATACAACAGAAGAACACCTGGCACTAGAGATAATCGCTTCATTGGTGCACAAGAAACTGAGATAGTGCTCCAGAAACCTGCTAAAGGACAAGAAAGTACAAGAAGGAAGCGGCTGGAGGGAACGACTTATGGTTTTAGTTGTCTCTACACAAATGCAGAATATGGGAAATAAGCAAGATGAATTGGAGCTTTTAGTACAGGGTGGCAAATATGACCTGGTAGGTATTACTGAAACCTGGTGGGATGAGACTCATGATTGGAATGTAGGAATTGAGGGACATAACCTGTTCAAAACAAACAGACCAAACAAGAGTTGAATATATGGAGCTGGTGGGTGGAGGGCACCACCCTCAATTCCTTCTCTAAATTAGTCACATTTCATAGACCCAGATATATATGGGCACTATAAAGGATGGGAGAAAAAAGGTTTGTACAGCACACAAGTCTAATTTACCAAGGGAAAACCCTTGACATTGTAACAGTTAGACCTCCAAGTTAAGAGATTTGAAGGCAAATGGTTTCCAAAAGGCTATGATTAGGTCTCTTATGACAAAATTGCACAGAACCAATGGAGTCCCTCAGTCGCTAACTTGATCTTAAAAACTTTTGTTTAATCCCTGGCAAACTTGCGGGGGGAGGGTGTGGCAGTAGCCATCTACTGTATGCTGCTATGTCATCACTAGGGACGCGGGTGGTGCTGTGGTCTAAACCACTGAGCCTTGGGCTTGCTGATCAAAAGGTTGGAGGTTTGAATCCCTGCGACGGGGTGAGCTACCGTTGCTCGGTCCCAGCTCCTGCCAACCTAGCAGTTTGAAAGCACGCCAAAAAGTGCAAGTAGATTAATTGGTACCGCTCCGGCGTGAAGTTAAACGGCGTTTCCGTGCGCTGCTCTGGTGTCCATGTTCCGCTGCACCAGAAGTGGCTTAGTCATGCTGGCCACATGACCCGGGAAAACTGTCTGCAGAGTGGACAAACGCTGGCTCCCTCAGCCTGTAAAGCGAGATGAGGCCGCAACCCCGCACTTTTCGGTGTCTGCGTCTGTGCATACGAGATTTTCAGCGCCGTGGAAGCAAGTCCCTGCGCCGCACTGTGCTGGTTTAGCGCAACACGAGAGCAGGTGGCTCAGTTTGGGGGTGGATTGGGGGGCTGGTCAAACAACCTCCGCAGGCCACTTCGGGCCCATGGGCCTTAGATTGCTGACCTCTGCCTTAGACCATGTGAGAGGTATTAGGCTGGAAAATTTCCATTTTGAAGGGAATTGCCTTTGAGTCTTTCTCCAAAACTCAGTGAAGGATATAAAATAAACTCTCCTGAAGGAAAGAGTAAATAGTCTGGAGGCTGGAATGTAGACTGTGGAGAGAGACCTTTGCTTTTAGGTCTGTTTGAATTATTTCATATTTTGGAAGATGCTGAGCCAGTGCTGGACAGCGCAATACATTGCACGGATAGTCTGGACCAGGGGTCAGCAAATTACAGCCTGCGGGCCAGATCCGGCCCAATTGCCCTCTGGATCTGGCCCTCAAACAGTTCTGCAATCGCCGCTTGGATCGGTGTGATTGCCATTTTTCTCCCTTTTTCTTTCCTGGCTCCATTTTTTTGGTGATTTTTCCCTCCCTCACACACACTGCAGTGGCGCTGCCTCCCTCCTTCTTCCTGGCTTCTCCCCACCCTGTAGAGGAAGGGGGCTGGGCTTTGATAGGAAGCCTCGCCGCTCGCCTCTCCCCATGGCTGTGCTGTGGGCTGGAGGCTTGGTGTGCCTGCTGGCCCCATGCCTGGCACCCAGGAAAGCTGACCTCAAAAGGAGAAGCACCGCCACCGCCGCCGATTCCCAACCTCAGGCACAGCAGTGGAGGAGGTAGGCAGGGGGAGGGGAAGGGCTGCAGGAGAGATGGGGAAAGAGAGAAGCCCCCTCCGCTGCATGTGCACCCGCCACTAGATCTGGGGGCAGTCAACCGGCCCCCTCCCAAAAAAGTTTGCTGACCAATGGTCTGGACATATCATTTGATGTATTCTGTTTTCTTTTATTAAAGATTTCTGCCAGTAAGTTTTAATATTTTTATGGGTCTGGACAATGATTTATTCCAAAAGGAGTCTTTTCTTATGCTTCCAGTCGCTTCAAACTGCACAATATTAATATCTGCAACAGTCTGGTACTTCTAAGCAAATGGGGATGTAAAACTATAAAGGCCCCTGTGGGAAAGGAATGTAAGTCAGGCTCTAGCAAGTGGCTGAAATGCTGCTCTGCAGCTACATGAAGCTAAAATTGAGATGTTATCTGATCACATAGCTGATGTAACGCAAACAGTACATGAAGTGCTCGATGATAGTCGTATATGAGAGCTTTTGTTTTAAATTGCTTCAGCAGTTTGAATCTAGACGCCCCACCCACTCACCTCCATTGACATTATACGAGCTCACAGAATAGGTGGACCCCAAACAAGGGCCTTGGACGTACCTATGGATATTGTTGTATGTTTGGAAAGATTACTTCAACCACTCAGATTAAAATTCAAGCAAGTATTCTTTCAAATACACAAAAAACAACCATTGCCAAAATAAGTATGCTTTTAATTGCATTAAGAAACAGTAGCACTGAGTTCATGTAACTTTTTTTTTATAAAAAACCACAATCAAAAAATGACAATGTTATAAAGTATCATCAAATATACCAAATAATACAAAAGGCACTTAAAAATGAATATTCAACATCAGAATAGTTTCTAGGGCATATATTTGGAAACATACTTGGTTGTATTCCCAGAGTGTTGTTCAACTGACAATAAGGCTTTTAGCAGTGGAACGGGGAAGGAAAACAATTTCAGAGTGGGTGCTCCACCCCCTGAAGCACCCACCCTGAAATCTGCTCCGGATGGTTGGGGATCTTCCAGAGAAGATTCAGTGGGGCATAAGAGCTGCTGGAGGAGGGGGAAATCATTTTTGTTTCCCTTCGGCTGAAAGAAGCCTTAAAGTCAGCTGAGTAATACAGTTAAGTACAACCCTTAGCTAATATAGCTTACAGAGGATTTGTTTAAATAACTGGCTGGTGAATCCTGATAATATTTTGACTCACAAAGTTTTGGTCAAAATGCAAACTGGGTTTTCAAATACAATTACATTTCAATCAAAGTGGAGACATTCAACAGAGGTATTTGCAACTTTTCCTTTTAAAAAAACATACCTGAAAATCAACAAGTCTCAAATAACAGAAAATTATAAATAAAGTAAAAAGTAACTTTCTGAAAAGTTTGTAAAGTTCAGCAAAACTGGATAGCAGCACACAGTTTCCAGTGCGCCCTGGTGCATACCCAAGGCTTATCTGCTTTTGTTCATGTTTTTAACTATCTCTCCAAAGTTCAGACAAAACAAAATTGCTCTCTCTCTTAAAAATGCTATGATTGTTACAGATACAGGACAGTTAACAACAATATAACAATATAAGTTAACAACATCACAATGAGGACCATCAAACTGGAAAAAGAAACAAGTATTTATATGGCATGTTACAATTTTATTGATTACGCAGAATCTATTGAACATTGCTTCTGACAACAACTGCTCATGGGACACTGTGGAATGACACTTTGGTCTATTCTCATTAGGTCTTGATTCTAATGTATTATTCTTTAACACTATCTCTGCTCTTCAGAGAGGGGGGGTGAGTTGAAAATATTGTTATTGTTTTCTTAGTTTTTATAGGAAACCGATAAACCAATAAACTATATTTTCATTACATGTCTTTTTAAAAAGAAGGATAAAAATCCACTGGCTTCTTTCTGCAATTACAGTGCTATCATCCTCGTTTTTTAGGCAAAATGATGGAATTAAACAGACAGGGGAATTTATTAATTGCAAAATGTGAGACATTCAATTGTTAAAATTATTTGTAAATTCTATGGGAAAACAATTTTTGAATTTTTTCTTGAACATAAAACATCTCAGTGTGTGCAATAATCATTTTTACAGTGCCCACCCCTGTCAGTCACTTTTTACTTTATGGCCCAATTCCATCAAATACATGCACCATAAACAAGACATGCCCATGATATTACTCACATTTGTGACATTTAGTTTAAGGGAGTGCTATCTAGGCTTCGGCTTCTTTTTTCCAGATGCATTTTCTTGTAGGTCTGAAATGTAGCTTTAGAATCCTTCACAGGCATTCCATCCAATAATTTTATTGCAGTATCAAGAGGAATGCCATCATTAACTGCAGAATAGTGACAAACAATTGCACTGTTAATTTGGAGGATTTATAGAGATAGACAGACTTGCAAAATTCAGCTTTTCCTGCCAAAACTCCAAAGCTATATATAAAAAACAATACTGGGAGTAAGTCCCATTGAATCTGCTAAAACTTACTTTTGAGTAGGCAAGTATAGAAGTGCATCATTACTATTCAACCATGATATTCAGCTAGCCAATAAGTTTGGTTTAACACGCTATGCCGTGTTAAGGCTTTCCAAGTTCACTCAAGCTTCAAAATACTAGACAAGTCACAACCTTAACAGACATGTTATTGAGGCAATATAGGTATGGCATGGTATCCTGTGCTGTGGCTAGTTCCACCACTATCTTGGAGCTGCCAGGACAGAGTGGTACACCTAAGACGGTAGTTACATCTGTTCTCTGCAATAGACATATATGTTGTCCATAACTAGACCACCTTGGACAATATTAATGTGGAGAGTTGGTTGAAGTCTGGACTTTGGCACTTAGGGAAGCTTTTGACACCAACTATTCTTCTGAGAATGAAGGGTCCTCCCTCCATCAAGTGCCAAGTCAGTTTCAAGCTAGCATTCAACCTCACAAAATCAAGTTTATTCATTTATAACAGGAAATCAAAAAGTTACCTTACTTTTTGCTGCCTCCCATTTATTTCATTTGCAAATTTTCTGATGAGGAATTCTGCAGGACTTCTGCACTATTTTGCGATATTCTGGTTGGCCCTAATTTTGGCATTATCCTTATATGGATTTTAGAAGTTACCTTGAGCTTCACATTCTTCAGTTTTTCTTCTCTTAACAGGGTTGTAATTTAACCAGTCTTCTCTTTTACTTTTGACAGCTGCAAGTGATAATTGCAAGTTATGAGTAAACGGTCAGTTGTCTATGAAATTCAGACTAATATACTTGGGTCAGGGACAACCACAAACACCCCAAGGTCGATGTAGTACAATGATCTGAAGCAACCCATGTATTCATAGATCACAAAATATACAAAGTTGTTCTCTCACTGGCTATTTCTCAACTATTAACTTCCTTTACTTGGAAACCCTCTAGAGCCAAGCATTGGTGAAACACATTGCAAAAAATGCCCGCCTTGTCAATACTCAAGGGAATTTACCTGGAGGCTGTTGCACCTAAAAGCCTGAGCTACATGAAACTTTGGTCTGTTTCAGCGGGGTTTTCAGAATGTTCAAGAAAATGAAGTGACATTTGATCATGCTTGATTGATGTGTAAAAAAGCTTTAAAATATTACATGCAAGTACATAAACTGATACTGAGGGTTTTGAAGGTCAATTTTCAACTGAAACCAAAACTCTTCCAATGTATGTTGAAATTACTGGACTTAAGAGATGGTGAAACGAGTGTTTTAAGCAGAAAAAAATCAGTGTCAAGATTTACTAACGATTGGAAACTTCTTAATAGACTTTCTGAATAAAAATATGAACTTATGACATCTGGGTGTGAGGACTGAAGAGAATATTGGTCTATAGAAGATGGATTGTTCAGTGTTACCTTGGAGTGGATGTGTTGAATAATTATCTATATAGCTAGCAGATGAAGAATGGGATGTTCTTTCTTTATTTCCCCTCCTCCTCCTTCCATTTTTATTTATTCTATGTAACCAGAATGGCACCATCCACACACAATAGGTTTCTCCCAATGTTAGAAGCCAATAAAAACCTTTAGACAAAAAACCTAAGGCAGATCTCTAAAAGTTTGAATAAGTCAAATAATTATGGTAGATTTCTCTGAAAGACCCTCCAAAACCAGCTCAATTGTGAAATACTAACGGACAGGGAGGAAAACTAATATTTTGCTCCACCGTTCCTCTGGCTTGGTTTCCAGAACCTTGATATCTTGGTCACTCTCCTCTGCATACGTTCTAGCATGCGTCAATATCCTTCTTAAATTGTGGTGCCCAGAACCGGACCCAGCATTCCAGGTGAGGTCTGAACAAGGCAGAATAGAGCAGTACTGTCATTTCCCTTGGTCTGGCCATTATAAGTCTGTTGATGTAGCCAATACCATTACCTTTTTTGCTGCTGCATCTCCCTATTGACTCATGTTAAGCTTGTGGTTCACTAAGCCCCCTATATCCTTTTCACATGTAGTATTGGAAAGCCAGGTGTTCCCCCATCTTCTCCACGCAGAGGAACTACTACTTGCTCTAGGAAGGCACAATCCAACTATTCAGTCTAGCTTAGCAGTCTATAGCAGACATCCACAGTAAGGTCACTGTTGTTTCTCTGTCTTCTATGCTTCAGATGCTGGATCTCTTCACCAGTGAACACATCCTTTACATATAATTCTACTCCTCCTCCCTTCCTGTTTGTTCTATTCATTTTGAGCAGGCTATACCCCCCAATTCCTACATTCCTGTCATGAGTCTCATCCCACCAAGTTTCAGCAATGCCCACCAGGTCATATTTGCCATCCTGTATTATGAGCTCCAATTCATCTTGCTTGAATCCCATACTCTGTGCATTAGTATAGAGACAACATAAACCATGATGCATTCCCTCCAGCTATTTCCTTCTTGTAGTTTCTTGTCCTTTAGCAGGTTTCTAGATGCTTAAGTATTAATTAATCATATCATTCATGTTAACCCTAAAAAGAAATGTACTCAAGCTCACCACTGTTACGTATATGCATTTTAATCATCTAAGTTAGCTAAGTACCTCTAAGATTACTTCACTGGTTACCTGCTAAGACAGTCTTTGTGAAGCTAGTGAGGAACTCTGCTATGCTGTTACTTTCTGTTAATAAAAGTTAAAAGCATCTTGTGTCTCAAGTTTCCTGCCTTGTGGATGAGCTGTGCTCGACTGACAGCTCCTTGACACCAACATGCACACACAAAACACATTTTAAAATGTAAACTTAAGCAGGGGAAATACTAAAACTAATACCAGTCTGCATTTACAACTTCCTATTTAACAGGAGTTGTATTACAGGTTGGCTTGATCATATCATACCGTACCTGTGATAGGGGTTTTGTCTTTTTCAGGAAGATTCTTTCCATCTAAAAGTTGTTCTTCTGAGACTGATTTTCCAAACAATATCTCTGGGCACATTTTGAACTCAAGCATTTTCGGTTTCTCCATTTCTGGATGCTGAGAGGATGCACTGCTGTTCTTTTGATCCTCACACAATGCTGAAACACTACTGGATTTCACATGCCATACTGGTTTGGAATGTGAATCTAAGTTTGTCAAACAAATGGTTTTCTGTGCAATCCTTTTGAATGCAACTTGGTTCAAATATTTTTTCTTTTGTTCTCTTTGTAGAGAAATTGACAGTATACTACCAGTTCTTCTGCTGAAACATGTTTTTTTATCAGAAAGAGATCTCTCAAGTCGCTTGTCTCTATTACGAGTATCTAGCATAGCCTCTTTAACCGAGAAGGGAGTTTTAAGTATATTGGAAGCATGGCTCATGTGTTTTGGTGATGCATCTAAATGACTTCTGTAATTGCCTACATTTTTCTTCTCTTTCGAATACGCAAATTTTTCCAAATTTAGCTTCAGACTTTTCCTTTGAATACTTTCTTCATTGTGTTCAATATGCTCAGTCCTACTTGGTTCATTGTTTATCGTGTGCCCCAAATTTTTTTTGTATCCGTAGTTTTTCTCAAAATCTAATTTCTTCCTTACATTTAAATGTTCTGGTGAAAGCATGGTAGATTTATGCTGAGGGCTCTTAATTTTAATACTGTTTATATTTGGGGACTTTATGGCATCATTATTCTGGTTTACCAAAGCCTTATGCTTTTTTCCTATTGCCATTTTTCTCTTCAAACCCTTACTCAAAGTTGGTCCCTTAATAATGCGTGTTTCATTGGAGTCCCGTTTAATTTTATATCTTTCTTGGTATGTGTTGCGCTTTATTTCTATTCTCCTTCGATGATCTGTCTTTGATCTTACAACAAATTTTTCTTTTGATGTTCTCTGTTTAACCGAGGTTTCAATCTTGGAGAGAGTTCTAGCAGTAACCACTTTTAAATCTTTTGTGCTTGAATGACACTGTGTTTTATCTGCAGAGACATTATCTCTTTCACGTGTGTGGTTCTGTATTTTAATTTCAATTGTTTCAGTCGTCAAAGCAGGAGAAGATGTATGGAGTGGCAATTCTTCCATTTCCTGCTTGACAGGTATATTAAGTTCTTGAGAACCTTGTTTTTCTAGAGATGAAAGTGGAACAATTTCAGGATCTATTTTAGATTCATTTTCTTGAAGACCAGTTTTTGCATCAGCTTCTGGTTTGACTTTAGATATAGTTTTAGACTGTGGACAAATGTCCACCTTCTGCTTTGAGGCAACTTTTTCAGGCAGTATGCATTTACACGGCTCCACTCCCACTGTTGAAGCTAGCCAACCCTGGAGGCAGCAATATTTATGCTTCCTGGGTTTTGCAGCTGTTGTTTCTGCTGAGATATTTCGGCTGTCATAAGGTACAGCTTGATCAGTTTGACTATGCCTTTTATTCTCTTCCATCAAGTCATCTTTAAATTCTGTTGAAAACTGGTCAACTTCACAGTTTTTTGGTATGTTAGAGGAAGATTGACTCCGTTCAGGAAACATTTCTTTCATCTGTTCAGAAGTTAATATTGTTATTTGTATTTGTGAGGGAATTTCCACAGAACTTTGAGGCTTTTCTTCATCTTCTTTCTCACTTAGTTTAGTCACAAAATCGTTATTCTCTGGGGTTTTTAAAGCCTTTGGAAAACTGATTCCATAAGGAAATTCTTTCAAGAGTTCAGTCAGCTGATCGTTTAGTACTATTTTAGGAGCTTCAGTGTCGATTCCAGAATCTGGTTGATTTTCTTCACATAGCGCATTTTTTGTGGCATCCTCTTTTGCAGTAGCGTTCGTTCCATCTGCAATATTACTGCTGAATATGTTTCCCTTATTTACAGGTAAAACCTCATTATCACTGCTGAAGTCTGCACTATGAATACAATCATAGAGTGTATCCTGCTTAAGTTTCTCTCCTGAAAGAGGAGTACTTTGGGGCATGGAACTGCTTCTTCCTTCCTCAGAATCAATGACATTCCCCTCATTTGAAGCTTTCCCACTTTGAGGAATCTCTAAATTCGACAATTCGTCTAACAGCTTTTCTGTAGTGGCATCTGATAAGCGGTCTTGGGATGGCAAAAAGGTATCTCCTTCTGAGGCACTCGTGATAATTTCAGATTCACTTTTCAAAAGGCCAGAATGCTGCTCACTATGATGCAAATACGGCATATATTCTTCTGAAGTGTCATTTTTCTTACTAGACTTCAAAGGGCTACTATTAAAAATACAAGCTATTTGTGAATTGTAAAACTCATCACCTTGTACAAGAGTACACACACTGGATATCTCGAACACAGTGTCATTCAGCACAACTTCAACAGCATCTCCTGGTTCTTGCAAATCTGAACTACTTTTGAAAGATTTTACATCTTTCTGAGGAACTTGATGAATTAAGCAATCCTTGTTCATTTCAGCTTTCACTATCAAGGTTTCTTCACTGGATTTGGTGGTTTTTTCATGCATATCTATATCTTCTTTCTTAACAGTAATACCTGTGTTTGAAGATGAACGAAGAGTTCCTCCTGCTCCTTCATCAGCAGCTGGTACTAAGGAACTAAGCTCTTGTAAACTACATACACTGTTTTCTTCAATAATTGGATACATTTCTTCCAACAGAGATGAATGAGTTTTTTTCTGCACTTCATGTTGAATACTCTCTTTTGACATTATCAATGGAGTAACAATGGCAACTTGGAGTTCAGAACCCTTCAGTAAATTGGAATTTACGGCATCAAGTTTTTTTCCAAGAGAGGAAGGTGCAGAAGACGTAGTTGTTTCATTTGATCCAACTGTAACTTTAGTTTGGTCTTTCTGAGTTAATAAACTGGGAAGATTTTCCAAAATCTGCTGTGTTTTTTCCCCATCTACTCCAACTTCTGATAAGGACAAAGACACAGTTGAATCTTTATTTTTACATAAGTGTTTCAAAGTTCCTGGCAAATTTTTGGTCCATAAAGCAAGACCTTTTTTTACTACCTCCCAACTAACGTCTGTCATTACAGAAGGATTTCCAGTAACTGAGGACTTCTGCATTACGCCTGCTTCTTGAACAGTTGCTTTCTGAAGAGAAGCTGAATTAAATGTATCACAAATATTTTCATTGCTCCCAGCTACAGTTTTTCTTTCAATTTTTTGCAGACAAGTGTTACTCTGCTCAATGCACTCTCTTTCTTCTTTTTTTGATAAGGATGATCCATTTGAGGCAGGTGGGTTCTGATTTGAACTCTGAACATTGTCAGTAAAATACTGGCCAGGGATTTCCATTTTACTCTTACACCAACTCCCCAATTGATCGATGGCAGATCTTGTAGTCAGTTCATAACCAGGACCATTTTTTGTGCATGTCAAAGGCACTTGGGTAGAATCCATTGTAATGTTTGACCTCAGTTTAGAAGCATCATCAATATTATTCACACGAGTTTCAGATACATCACTGCTAGAAAGCATAGGAGCACTAGATGAATGATCTTTGATGTCCAAATGATGGGACCCTCCTTTTTCAACATTGTCGTTAAATAACATATTTTCATCAGTAGTACCTTTAAGCATATGCCTTAGAATTGGCTCTAAGTGATTATTGGTTTTCACTGATAAAGGAGCATATTTGACTTCACCAGAACTGTAGGACATAGGAGGAAATGATTGAGTGGTATCATGTGGAAGAGGCTGAATTGCTTGATTGGAATCCTTTGGCAGTGGCAAAGACAGATTGAGATTGGTATTGTAAGAAGCAAGTGAGGTGGCAGCATTTTGACTCTGAACAGCATTTTGATTGTGAACGGAAGTGTCAGCAGCCTGACCATTCTGTACTGAAGATAGGTACATTTTACATCTCATTTTATAGTCCTTATCTAATTTTAACAATGCCTTCTTCAATTCATGCAGTTTTTTCCCATCCAGTGCTAGTCTCTCTTTTGTTATTTTATCCTTCAAGTTCTCAGGAAAATGTCTTGAGCCATTAGCTAGATTCTTTTCTTGTTCCAAAGTCCTACCCGTTTGTGGTGTTAAAGCGACATCAGAAGGAACTGTTCCAACAACTCGCACACTGTTACAAAGGCTTGCTCCAACTTCAACTGATGACTTGGCCAGTTCATTAGGAAGCTGATTTGAAGTCCTATATCCACTTGCACTATATGGAGTGTTGCTTACTGCATTAGTTTCTTGGGTGAATGGTACAGATTGATGTTTTTCACTAAGCTGAGTTGAATACAGATTACTACTTTGATCCAACCTAGGACTGTGGTAGTTCTGTACATTTTTATGGGATATATTTGCAACTGCCTGTCGAAGTACAAACTGTCCATGGTTTCTTTGTGCAGGAGGAACTGGGTATGGTGGTGGATTTAGATCTTGAGGGAAGGTCTGTGCTGCATTCTTAGAATTATGATGGGCTGGTACTCCATACTGTATAGGACTTACAGTATTAGGGGCATAGTATTGTGAATGCAAAGCTGCTTTCAGGCTTGAACTTGGGCCATTGATTTGGTTTTGAGTATTTTGCTGTAAAGGGAAAACAAGGCATGAAAGGTTCTGCTGAGAAGTTGAGTACTGACTTGATGCCTGGTTAAAAGGCACTGTAGTATCTATTTGGGAGGTAGCAGGTCCATTAACATGATAGTAGTGCATCGGCGTTGGCAGTCCTTTTGAACATGTATTACTTTGGCTCTTTTGCCAATATATTGAAGTAGTCATAGAAGTAGAATGATTCTGTAATGGTCGATTATTGTAGCTATCCAAGGCAATAGGCAGATTAACTGTTTTCTGAGGTATATTTTGCATAGGATTTTCAGTACTACCTTGTACGACTACAGGGGAGGAAATATGCACATTCTTTGTCAAACTCGAATTCTGAGTCATGCCAGCAGCCATCTGGACATTCTCAGAGGAAACATGTCCAAGTGAATTGGGATGTAGCGTAAGAACAAGGTGGGCTGGCTGAACGTCATTATGTACAGATGTTTTAGGCAGAATAGGACGTAAAGTATTGGAGCCTCCATTATTTTGAAAAGGCAAGTTATTTGCAAGGGTATTCATTCTATTAGAGAGTATTTTTATGGTTTGATCATTTCCAGAGTAAGTTCCAGAATTTTGAACAGATGCATTTGCTTGAAAATCTGCTACAGTAAATTGTTGTGACTGATGTTGTTCCTGAATTTGAACATGGTTTGTCTGAAAGTTGGAGGTCAGGGTAGATCTTGTGCTCCAATCCATTGTGCTGATAGTTCTTTTCTTTTCAGGAATCTGACAAGTGAGGGAGAAAATAAAAGATTTTAAACAAATATACTTTCATGTATGCAGTAATATTTAAAAAGTAGGAACTGCAGAATAATTCCCTGTGGGTTGGGCTGACAACACACCAATAAAAAAAGTTCACTGTAAGTTCAGGGAGGAAATACATAAAGGTAGTTTTGTGAATTCTCAGACATATAGCAATCCTATGCACATGTATGTGGGAGCAAGTAACAAATTTACTTCCAAATAAACCAGCACAGGAACAGGCTGCCAATAATAATAATTCAATGCAAGGAGATAATGCAAAGCTAGGGACAACAAGACAACAGCACAGCACTATCATGCCTTTAATACCGCCTCTCCTGGTATGTCCCACAGAGAAATTTACGGTCTGCAAATAAAAACATCCTGAAGATCCCAGGCCACAGAGAGGTTAGGCTGGCCTCAACTAGAGCCAGGGCTTTCTCGGCCGCAGCTCCAATCTGGTGGAATGCTCTGTCACAAGAGACTAGGGCCCTGCGGGACCTGACATCTTTCTGCAGGGCCTGCAAGACAGAGCTGTTCCACCAGGCCTTTGGTCAGGGCGCAGCCTGGCCCCCTCCTCTGGCAATCTGCACAGAATTTTGCTTAATGGTTGCCATCAATTTGATTTTAATTAATTTTATAATGAATGTTTTTAGAATGTTGGATTATTTTTATTGTTGTTAGCCGCCCTGAGCCCAGCTTCGGCTGGGGAGGGCGGGATATAAATAAAATTTATTTTTATTATTAATGTGTGGAACTGGCTGTTCTGTAAACAGCTGGCTTTGGGGCAATTCCAGTTGGGAATGCAGCAGGGCCAGGGGTTAAAGTCCTCCCCCCATACACCATGGTCTCAGTCAAGATCAGGTTAACTAGGCAAGGGGTAACTGGTGTGACTATTCAACTAGGGCTGGGCAATACCTGGTTTTCAACATATTAGCAGCTAAATACCGCAACATGCTAATGTATCACAATGCATGGGATTTATCTCAGCTGCTTCTTCCCACCTCAGGGAAGGAGGAAGCAATCAAGATACACTGACCAGCCCTAAATGGTGAGCAAGCCCTGGTGTCTCTCAGTCTCACATACAAGTCAGAGGAGTGTGTGGGCTTAGTTGAACCACTCCGCTCAGCTGGGGAGGAGCCTCCCACTGCTAGCTGAGTTAGTGAGCCGGAGGTAGAGCTTCATTAAAGTGCTCTGCTGAGGCGCAGGCGGCCACGCACCCCTCAGTGTAGAGCAGCGTAGAACAATTTAAAGAAGCCCCCTACCACCGCTTGAGCCAGTGGCAGGGCGAGGGCTTTGTTAAACTACTCCACTGAGGTGTGGGCAGCCAAGGGAGGAACAAGCTGCATCGGCCCCAGGCCTTGCTGATGCAGCTTGTTCCTTCCTCTGCAAGTTTGAGGGCCAGAGAACAATAGCAGCTTCACCTAATGGTATGCCGCAAGTGAAATCAGCGCTGCTCCCAAGTCCCTCCACCGCCAGGTGAAGGTGCCATCGTACTCTGGCCCTCAAACTGGTCCTGGTAGATGTGTTGATACATTGCCCAAGCTTACCACCAACCCCCCAGCTCAACTTTCTGGTCACTGAAGGCAGGTGGGTGGGACAGACATGGTCTGCCGAGAGAGCTGCTTCCCAGCCCCTCTCAACCGCACCCTTCCCACTTTACCTGATTTCAAGTATACACACAGGATCTGGAAACATAACTCCAGCATAAGTGTGTGTGTGGGGGAACAATGATGACAGCTGCATTAAAAACAGGTTCTGTATGTTTCTGCTTCATAAACTCATGGAAGCTGTGATTAGCCATGACAGGGGACTGTAATGCAGCACATTAAAATATACATATCCCCTAGTTTCTATGATCTGCAAAAAATGAACAGCAACTGAATTAAGTAACAAATCAATACTTACGACTGGTTATTTCTGAATTTATCCAAGTTTATTTAATCTTCAGTAGTATCAGTATTCTCATAAGGTTTCTGAAAAACAAACAAAAATAATGCATGGTTCCCATACATCTATACTTTTTCAATACATATGGAATTGCTACACAGAAAGATAATACAGACGATATTCAAAGATGCTAATATATGCTAATATATATTCAAAGAGAAGTGACAAATTTTGGTTAAGATTGATCTGCCACTTAAAAGCATAACATCCCTCAATACACAAGTATCCTTCACAAAAAGATGCACGAAAATATCTTAAGGGACGGGGGTGGGGGGAGAAAACAAAGGTTTAAAATTAGCTTAGGTCACAGTGCCCAAAATAAGGAAATGTAAAGTGAGCCACTTTTGCTCTAGCAGCAAACATTAGCTCTAGTACAACATGAGACAATAAAATAATTAAAATCTCTACAAAACCGAAAGGATATCTATTTAATTGTGCTAAGAAACTGAGGGGAAAGGATTGCAAATTTTTTTTTTAAATGACTTATAAGATTGGTTGCTGGTTAGTTACTGGTTATCATATATACACTAGTGGCCAAAATTGTGGAAACCCTTTGGAAAAAGTATTTCAGAGGCTTGATGGTTCATAACACCACTTTTTTTGGGTAATACTATAAAATTATATCAATAGAAAGATAATTTTATGAAGAATGTAATGCAATAACATTTATGAAGGATTATTTATTACAACACCAGTCAAAGAAGAAATGTGAAACACAGAAAAAATGATATATACTAAGATTCTCAGAGTGTCAGTTAATAGTTGGGTAACCTTTAGCTTTAATTACGACCTAACAACACCTTCCCATGGAATGAACCAATTTTTTTAGTTCTGCAGCTGTAATAATGTGAAACCAAGATTGAATTATTGTCTCTATTAATTTGGTTTTATTGCTGCATAGCTTCTGACATAACCAGTTTTTTTAGTTGGATCCATTCCATAGATTTTTAATTGGGTTAGGGTCTGGGCTATGTATATTTGGGCATTTACATTCCTATTAATGATGCAATTCTGCCCACACATTTTGTTGTCATACAACTCCAGATCATAACACTAACTAGGTGTTTCATGTTAGGTGTAGTACAAGTAGGATGTAAATCTTCTCCGATTCTTCTCCTCATGTATTTCATGCCATCACTACCAAGCAAGGAGATTTGGGTCTCATCACTCAAAGTAACTGTCCCATTGTTCCGCTGTTCAATTAACATGGGTTTTAGCCCAGTTTAATCTTTTCAAACAGAGGTGTCAATGGCTTTTTCCTTGGAATTTAGACCATATTCCTGCAGTCTGTGCCGAATAGTCCTTGCAGTCAACTTCACATTACACTGTGCCATGTCATCTTGAATACATCCAGATGATTTTCTTCTGTCACGTAGGCAGTCTCTTAATTCTTCTATCATCACTTGCTGTTGTGCACCTCTTCTTGCCTTTATCAGTCTGATTTTCTAGTAACAGTCTCCTTAGGTAAAGGTAAAAGGCCCCCTGACCATTAGGTCCAGTCGTGACTGACTCTGGGGTTGAGGCGCTCATCTCACTTTATTGGCCGAGGGAGCTGGCGTATAGCTTCCAGGTCATGTGGCCAGCATGACTAAGCCACTTCTGGCGAACCAGAGCAGCACACGGAAATGCTGTTTACCTTCCTGCCAGAGCGGTACCTATTTATCTACTTGCACTTTGACGTGCTTTTGAACTGCTAGGTTGGCAGGAGCAGGGACCGACCAACGGGAGCTCACCCAGTCATGGGATTCGAACCGCCGATCTTCTCATCGACAAGTCCTAGGCTCTGTGGTTTAACCCACAGCGCCACCCGTGTCCGAGTCTCCTTAGACCTCTTCAAAATTTAGAAATGCCACCTTTGGTTTAGTTTCCACCATTTTTTCTTCTAATTTCTTCATAATTGTAGCCTTGTTCACTTAATAGTACTATTTTACATTGCTTTCTGGGTGACCAGTCCTCTTTGCACCATTTCTTTTGAAGGGAGAGGGAAGGGTTACTCTCTGTACCTTGTACCTAAGAAGGGTTGCTATCAGTATTCTCTGTACCTTGTACCTAAGTAAATTCCTCTGTTAATCTTGCTTTGCAATTGCTAGCAAACAGCGGCGGTTTGCTAAATCTGTCTGAGGCCATTTCCTGTCCTGCCAGCTAGCAGAAACTGCAGCTGTTTGCAAGTTTGGCCAGGCAGGCTAAGAGGCCGTTTTCTGCCTTGCGCTTCCTGCTTTAGCTCTGCAAGCTAGGAGCTGCTTCCTCTTTGCAATTGCTTTAGCTCTGCAAGCCAGGAGCTGCTTCCTGTTTGCAATTGCTTGCGCTCTGCAAGCCAGGAGTTGCTTTCTGCACATGCTCTCTGCTGCAGTAACGCAAGAGAAGAACACACGAACAAGGGAAGGAGGGGCGCTTAGCTAGCCATTATAGCCATATGCCATATAAGGAAATAAGCTTAACCTTGCCAGCTGATTGGAAGGAATTGGAGAGATGGAGGTATAAGAATGCTTGTTTATTTGTATCGGTGTGGCCAGTCTTTTGGGAACGATCCCACTGGCCACCTCTGTGCACAGATTTCAATAAAACTTTTTTCTCTGAAGAAGAATCTTTCCTGGTGCTTTTTGCTCTCTCTTCGGTCCTGGGGACGCAGGCAAACGATTCCCTGGCAAGGATAAGGCTTCAGCCTTCACTTTAATTTTATAATATTATTTTTTTATTTATACCCCGCCCATCTGGCTGGCTTTCCCCAGCCACTCTGGGCGGCCTCCAACAGAATAATAAAAACACAGTAAGAGACCAAACATTAAAAACTTCCCTAAAAGGGCTGCTTCAGGTGTCTTCTAAAAGTCAGACAGCTGTTTGTTTATTTCTTTGACATCTGGTGGGAGGGCATTTATTACAAGCTCACTAAATGAAAGGGGAAAAAACCTCAACCAACTAGATAGCAATCATATAACATGCTGACAAACATCCTCCTCTCAGCTCCAGTACATAACATCGATAGCTGAATCCTACTGTGACCTGATTGGATCATTGCCATAACAAGATGACACCTGATTGGCTCTTTAAACACTCATGCTCATTGACTACTTTCAAATGAAGGAAAGCCACTGCATATCAACCTAAGCAAGCTGTGCTTCCTTTTTCTAGTTATTTGGCTATAACTTTTGATAGAATATAGATAATTAAACAAACTGTTGCATTACATTCTCCATTAAATTATATTTCCACTGATAACTGCAACCTTAATATTTCAGGGTTGATTAGGGCTGGGCAATATCTGGTTGTTCAACACTGCACAAGCTAAACATTGAGATTTCGATATATCACAGTATCTGAAATAAGGCTGAAGCTATGTAGAGGCGAGCAAGGTAATATCCTGGCAACAGCTACTACTTATGGGTCTAACTCTGTAAAACTGATAATTTTTACTTACAGTTAACATATTGTTACAACTGTTATAGTACTATTGTACCAATGTTTAAATTAGCACAATTTCTCTAAAATTAATCAGTAGCATAGATATCAAAAGGTAAGAGAATGTCCCCTAAAAAATTAAAGTCACTGTAACACTTTAAGATATGCAAATAGAAATCACTATTGAATCTGATTGTTAATTTTCTTTTCTAAACCAAGCCAAAAAAGAATGGTACAGATACATTTTAACAGAAAATATAAACAAAAATTATATTTTTATTGCCAGGAAAATTTGCATTTCTTTTATAAACCAAGCCAAATCATAAAGAACAGATAAAATTTTACAGAACAAAAATTATTAAATTAAATTTCTGTTTTTTTCAAGGGTAATTTGCATTTTGGCAATCTCTGGCAATAGAGATGCCTTTTGTATTTGAAGAACATTGCCAGCTGTGCTGAACCCACTTTCCCTCCCCCTTTTATTCTGAAGCAACTTACAAGCCAAGCATGGTACTACGGGGGGGGGGGGGAGAGTTCCTTCCAACTTGCAGCAGGGTAGTGCCACAGAGGAGCTCCTCTCTGGCTTCACAAAACCAAGCACACCAACAAGGGAAGGGAGAGATAGAATATCACACATACACACGGGAGGAGGGAGAGAGAGAGAGAGAGAGAGAGAGAGAGAGAGAGAGAGAAGCAGGGGAGGAGAATAGGGGCTGGATCACCAGAGCAAGGAAGGAAGCAACTTAGAACTGGAATGGAAAGTTAACAGAGAGAGGAGAGGCTGGGGACAGTGTTAGAAACTAGGATAGCAAAGCTAGCAGCCAAAGCACTTCTAGGAACTGAGTTGTGGCAGCCAAAACAAAATGTCTAGGCGCCACTTGGGGGGGGGGACAGTTTATTATTTTGATAAGCATGAATTAATATGAAAGTCAGATAAGTGACACATTTTTAGCAGATATTGTTAATACAGTGGTACCTCGGGTTACGTACGCTTCAGGTTACACACTCCGCTAACCTAGAAATAGTGCTTCAGGTTAAGAACAGAAATCGTGCTCCGGTGGCGCGGTGGCAGCAGGAGGCCCCATTAGCTAAAGTGGTGCTTCAGGTTAAGAACAGTTTCAGGTTAAGTATGGCCCTCCGGAACAAATTAAGTACTTAACCTGAGGTACCACTGTACATGTTTAATTTGATGCTCACATTAAAAATATAGGTACCATAGTTCAGTTTTCAAAACACTCTACTCTTTATCATTTAACTCCTTAACACATTGTCTATCCTTAAAATATACCGTATTTTTCACCCCATAGGACGCACCGCCCCATAGGACGCACCTAATTTTTTTTGGGGGGGGGGAAATAAAGAAAAAAATTATTCCCCTCCCCAGGCACGGGGCAGGCGCGGGGGAAGCCCGAGCTTCCCCCAACCCCAGCCCCCAGAACAGCCTGCTACCCACAAGCCTAGGGAGCCGCGCTGGTCTCCCCAGGCTTGCGGAGAGGTGCTCAAAGCCCAGGCGCGCTCTTCAGCGCGCACCAGGCTTCAGAATGCAGGCAGCTCTGCGCCACCCTCCGGAGCCCCACACATTTCCCCTTCATTTTTGGAGGGGGAAAAGTGCGTCCTATAGGGCGAAAAATACGGTACTCTGAAGCTTCAAAGCACATACATTTCAGTAATCCTTGAATATCAGGCAGGGACAAAAAAATGGCACCCAGACTTTTGGAAGCACTCTCAAATGGAGAATGTTTAGGCACAAAAATGTGCCTGGTGCCCTGCTAATTCCAAATCCTGGCTGGGTAGAAGTTTCTCAAAGCTCTGTTTCGCAATATCTGCTTGGTGATATTGGTGTCAGCCTGCTGTAGCAACTTGTGGCGATTTGCTGCTGCTGAAGGACTGTGACTGCTATCCATTTTTCAGAGAGCTTGGAGATACTTGAGTCAGCCTGCTGCAGCGATTTCTTGCCGTTGTGGGAGGCAGGGAACAACTGAGGTGGAGTTGGCAAGAGCTGCACACACAGAAGGAAGTTGGCTTCCCTGTTTTTCCAATACAGTGGTGCCCCGCAAGACGAATGCCTCGCAAGACGGAAAACCCGCTAGACGAAAGGGTTTTCCGTTTTGGAGGTGCTTCGCAAAACGAATTTCCTATGGGCTTGCTTCGCAAGACGAAAATGTCTTGCGAGTTCCTGCGGGGTTTTTTTCCTTTCCCCCCCCTTTTCCCCAAGCTGCTAAGCCGCTTATCAGCTGATCCGCTAAGCCGCTTAACAGCTGATCCGCTAAGCCGCTTAACAGCTGATCCGCTAAGCCGCTTAACAGCTGATCTGCTAAGCCCGCTAATGGGCTTGCTTCGCAAGACGAAAAAACCGCAAGACGAAGAGACTCGCAGAACGGATTCTTTTCGTCTTGCGAGGCACCACTGTATTGTGCTTTTTGTATACCACACACACATTTGCGATAAATTGCAATGTCAACAGTTATCACGATTTGATGTAAAACCCAGTATCAAACAATATATCGATTTATAGCACAGTCCTAGTGTTGCTTTGCAGTGAAAACTAGTCAGGGCTTTAGTTTTAGTTTATTTAGTTGCCTTTTAAAAGAGCTGTAAAATGGCAAGGTGCTGCAAACAAAAAGAAAAGACTTTTTGTTTTGGAAGTACAACTATATATTGCTTCGTTTCCCTACACATACAAAAGGCTACAGCACCCAACAAAGAGCCAATATTGGGTCCTAAGGGTGATGGACATTCCCCAAATTTATTTTCTGTATACCTGATTGTCATCACCAGGAGATGGCACAAACTGTTTTGCAGACTTTATTCTCCAAACAGATAGCATACCAAAGAGTCAAACAGCAGGCCCAGGAGTTTGTGTTCCCTCAGGGAGGCCAAGCCAGCAAAATACTCATAGCAACTGGGGGGTGGGGGGAAATGTGGCAAACCAGCCAACTGTTCAACACGGCTCAATTAAAAACAGCTGCTCTGCTGAACAATCAATTCATGATATCCCTTTTTTCCTTAGATGAAATTTCTAGATGCTATAATTTCATCTTAAGTAGGCCACAAATACAGTATATTTACCTTAACATGCCCGTATCTCAATACTAAAACCAGTTCTACACAGAAATAGTAACAGCATAAAGAAGTTATAAAATCATAATACCAAATAAAACACAGAGATTAAAATAGCTCTAATCCTCATGATCCACATTGTTCATCTAGAACCTATCAGCATCAAGTTAGAGAATAGGGAACATACATCACACAGGAATAAAACATTAAATAACTTAAGCAACTGTTATCAAAATCCAAATCCTGGAGTGTAAGGCTCCACCTTAAAAGCTTTGGAGTTTCTCCACTCTATCTAGCCAACACCAGATTTAACTTGTGGTATTAAGCCAATAATATCCCAGAGGAAACTGACTCGTGTTTTCACAGGACTAGTGTTTTCACAGGACTAAACAAACAAACAAACAAACAAATATCCTACCAATTCACAAACTTCATCAGGTTGATTTACATTTCTACTGAAAGACCATTAACTGACTAGGTTATTTACAGAAATAGGTAAATAACTGACTAGGTTATTTACTAGGTTATTTATTTTCAGGGTCAGAACACAGCTCTTTTTGCTGCTAAACCAAATATTGTCTAAAGGCGAGATCACTGCCTATCACGCAAGATGTAAAAGCATCATCTTCATGTATCAAAACAGGTAAGGACCCTTTAAAATATTTATATTCAGAATCCACCAGAGCCAGATTAGTTTTTATAAACCTTGCGACTGAAAATCGCCACTTGGTCACAAGCGGGTGTTCCTGAGTCGCAAAAAAACAAACATGACTAGGACTGAGCTGAAGATACACAAGTAGAAAATAGATTATATTTATTTCAAAGTCAATTCAGAGTTTTTCACTTTTATCCACTGAATTTCCCAGTACTGTACTGTTTTAAGAATATGTATTCTTAAAACAGAATACATATATACATAGAAATAATTACTCAAGGGGAATTTGTTCTGGTACAGCGAAAGTCAGCTAAAGATAATCTTTGAGAAACAGCAAGATTCAATCCTGGCCTGATTTTTTAAAATACATATTTAGCTTTTTACCAAAAAAAAGTGTAGTAACGGACTTTGCTTTGGATTCAGATAATATTTTACCATTGGGAAATAGCACCTTGTGAAGATCACCCAGTCACATCTGTGAGGGAGGAATAAAATCAAGTCTCCAGAGTAACAACACTACCAACTCAACACAAGCTAGGAAATTTCAGAGTTTCTTTTATGCGGGGGGGGGGGGCTCTGAGAAGAAGGGATATCAGATCAGAGCCCTAGCAGCGCAGTCACACTGTTACAGAACCCTAAAAAGGCGATAAGGGGGTCAGAGAGAAACGAACTGTGTTTATCTCCCCCCAACACTATAACAAAATATGAAACAATCTCCCCCCCCCCCGCCCTCAGAGATCAACAACTTACCTCTGACCAAGGGGGAAGCAAGTCCTCTCTCCACACTTTATGGACTCTTTAAATGGAAAAAGTAGATGGTGCGGTGGGTGGGGGCGCGTCGGGACGGGACGACGGACTATAAAAACGCATCTAATGACAAAAGAAACGTGACACTTACGGCGGGCCCATTTATCCTCGCCAAGTGTGGAGCCGTTTCGACATCGTTTCCCTCCACGGGGCGGCAGCGGTCCTCGGGATCCTCGCGGGAAGCGGATTTTCACGCCTCGCAAAGCAGCAGCGACGGCGCCAGCCACCTCCTCGGCCAGGTTTGCGATGCCCGGAATCGAGTCTCTCTCTCTCTTCTCTCTCTGCTGCGCGAGGGAGGCGGTCGTAGTGGGGAGCAGGAAAAGAGGAAGGGAGGAAGCCATTAGGATTCGGTGTTACCTGACATCACAGGGGTGAGGAGAGAAACGCGGAGGGGAAACCGAAAGCTGAGAGAGCGCTCGCCTTCGCCCGACCAGCGCGCGCGCGCAATTCTCGCCTCAGACGCCGGGAGGCTTGGGAAATAATCCACAGCGGCGCGAAGGAAGAGGATACCTCAGCGTCGCAGCCTCAGCCGCCAACCCCCTCTGCAATTAGCTGCGTTAATTGGGGCGGCGTTTTTATCCCCCCCCCTTCCCGCTCGCCATTTTGAACCCACTCACGTCCTTTCCCTCCCAAGCCTTCCCTCCCCCGTACCCGTTTTGTCTCTACGCCGCTCGCGGGATAGCGATCCTCCGCCGTGGCCGAAGAGGAAGAGAGAGAGAGAGAGGCAGGCGACGCCCCGATGGGCCTCAGGCGACAACTCTCCGGGAAGCAGCGGAAGCGACTCTCCAGAAGCGCTTTCCGCCCCTCGCTCTCGAAGCAATAGGAGAGAGAAAAACTCCTCAAAGTGTCAGCTTTTAGAAGGCGGATAAGCCTCGCCGCCGGGCAAAACGGAGTCGGGAGTCCCGAGAAGAGGAGAGTCTGAGCAGCACTCTCTAGTCTCTCCCTTTCTGAAAAGCCGCTGACACTTTTTCCTCAGCTCTGAATGAGGAGGATCGACCAGCCGCTGCTTTCCCCTCCCTAAATCCACCTGGCCCCGCCCACGAAGGTGCGGGGGAGGCAGGAACAAGTCGCCTTCCCTGAGGAGGCAAAAGATTCCTGGAGTTTGCAGGCGGTTCTTGGGTCGGCGCCGACCTCTGTAGGCGAGGAACTGTAACCGCCGCGCTCCCTGCGGTTGTGAGACCTAAAAATGACCTCATGGTATAATTGAATACAGTGGTACCTCGGGTTAAGTACTTAATTCGTTCTGGAGGTTCGTACTTAACCTGAAACTGTTCTTAACCTGAAGCACCACTTTAGCTAATGGAGCCTCCTGCTGCCGCCGCACCACCAGAGCATGATTTCTGTTCTCATCCTGAAGCAAAGTTCTTAACCCGAGGTACTATTTCTGGGTTAGTGGAGTCTGTAACCTGAAGCGTATGTAACCACTGTATATGTTTAGTATGTGAGGTCTAAAAAGAGATCTCATAGTATAATTGAAGATAATTTCAGTATGGTATGAATGAAGATATGTCTGAAGTGTGAGCAGAACCAGATGCTACGTGACTCTGAAGACAAAAGATAAAGAAATTATCGAATCAAAGATTAAGAACTACTGGGCCAGTTTGTGGACTGGGCAAAACAGGAGATAAGCAGCCAGGATATTCTGGTAAAATGTGGGTTGAACGAGGTAACGGTTAGGTGAATTTGTACCTGGCTAGCTGAATGATTTGGACGCGGGTGGCATTGTGGGTTAAACCACAGAGCCTAGGACTTGCCAATCAGAAGGTTGGCAGTTCAAATCCCCACAACGGAGTGAGCTCCCGTTGGTCGGTCCCAGCTCCTGCCAACCTAGCAGTTCAAAAGTACGTCAAAGTGCAAGTAGGTACCGCTCCAGCGGGAAGGTAAACAGTGTTTCCATGCACTGCTCTGGTTCGCCAGAAGCGGCTTAGTTATGCTGGCCACATGACCCAGAAGCTGTACGCCGGCTCCCTCGGCCAATAAAGCGAGATGAGCGCTGCAACCCCAGAGTCTGTCACGACTGGACCTAATGGTCAGGGGTCCTTACTAGCTGAATGATTGAGGAGTTGCGTTTTCACCAAAATGCTGCAATGGTTATATAACTGCAGGCAGCACAAACTTGCTTATATTTATATTTAGAACGGCTTGTGGTTAGGATGCTCATAAGTGGGGCAGCTTGCAGATGAGAAACGGTTTATTTGTACGCCTCAGCAAGTATAGAACACACTTGCACCTGCTAGGGGTCCGGATGTGGTTGTAATAAGTAGACAAGCATCAGCGGTCCAGAACGACTCACACTTGTTAACTGGGGGTGGTAGAGCTTGTGATCAGAAGGCAGTATCTTTGCTTGGCTTAGCAAGTAATTGCATAGACCAAATAGGGGAATTTTAGTAGGAAAATCAGGCAGTCGTGATAGACTGTAACCCTTGCAGTACCCAGCCAATGAGGAGACAAGGGAGGGAACCTTCAGGTATAGTGAATATAAGCTTATGTTTTGCCAGTTTTTGGATGTGCCTACTTTGGACACCTGCTCTTGCAAAGAATGTATTGTATTCAATAAATTATTTGCTGCTTCACCAGTTTTGTTCTGATTGTATTTTAAGGAGCAGGATTAAGGGTCTTAGGACCCACTTTTTACTTCTCACACTGACCCAACCCAAAGAGTGTTACATGCTTCGGTGAAATAAAGGAACATAGCTTTATTGCTAAAACAGTATGTAAGGGCACAGAGGCTTGATCAAATAAGGGCTTTGGGGAACTGGAAAAATTAACCAAATAAGGGGCTTTGGGGGATGAAAGAGGGAGTGGGGGTTGGATTTTACATTGCAATAGGCAGACGTGATAGGTGTGAACTTTGAACACCCCTTCCTAGTGGGCGGCGAAGGAGGGTGTGCTGGGCCCAGGGGTAACCCGTGAAACGCAGTTCAGGACTGGTCCAGAATCCGGAGGTTCTGCTAGGAATCAATCCGACAGAGCCAAGGCAGGAAACCAGGCAAGGACAGGTACAGGATCTCAGGCAGGATCTGGCTTACAGCAATGTTGCTCCCGCAACCTGGGGCGGGGTCTGACAGCCTTTTATCTTTGTTGGGGTAGCGACCGGTCCTGATTCCCCGGTGACTCACCTCCCTGTTTTGCCCGAAGGTGAGCACTCCTCCTGCAAGTACTCAGGTCTCTCCTCTCAGATCTGTGTCGATGGGTTACTAGACCCAGGGGCCGCCTCAGCCTCCCCTGACCAAACAGGCAGTGGAGCAGCTGTAAGTGATGGCCCAGCTGAAGGCAACCAGGTAATCCCCGCATCTGGCGCCAGGGTAGGCTCAGGCCCCTCACTTGGCCCAGCTGGTGTTTTTTTTTTTAAAGATATTTATTGAAATTTTCCACTTTAATACCAAAAAAAATCAAAAAAGAAAAAACAAAAAAAGTTAAAAACACAAAGTTTACAATCCTTATTTTTCTATAACATATTTCCCTGACTTCCCCACACCTCCCCTTCTTATATTCCAATTCAAATTGTTAGTTCAACAAGTTCTTATCCACAATTTTTAACATTTTTCTGTTTAGTTCATTTTTAAAAAGCCAATTTCATTCTTAAAACTTTTTTCTAAAGTCGACCCAAATTCCCTTCCACGACTTCCCCAATTTTCATACAAATAGCAAAACAAAATAAAAGCAAAAACAGATTGTAATTATGCACCCTTTGGATCCCCAAACTCCACCCCCCCTTTCCCGGTTTCAATCCCCAACAAATGTCCATCAGTCTTAGTCTACTATCAGCCTGGAGATCTCACGTCCGAGGCTCTTAATTCTCTCTCAATTCCTCTCTGCCGGTTTTTTTGATAGTCCTTAATATTAAACACCAGATCTCGGAGAAGCTCTAGCCAAATGGGATCCATATTTCTTCCAGCCAGACCTCCATACTTAAAAGTGGAGCCCGAATCTTGTTTCTTACTCCTTTCAAGTCCAAATGTCCCCAAAGCTCCAACTTCCACCTTAATCAGATTTGTAATCCTTGGATCTTCAGATCTCCACATAAGGAGATCTCTCCGTTCTTCAATCTCCAATTCAAACCAGATTTTCAACATCAAGTTCTTATTTTCCTTTGTAGCCATCATGTCAGGCCTCTGGCTCTCCTTTGTCATCTGCAGCATTACAGCTCTTCCTTCCTTTTCCTCAGGAACAACATATATCTCTTTCTCCACACTCTCAAAGTTCTCAAGTTTCTCTTCTTGTCCAGCTGCATAAACTTCCTGAGTCAAGTCCTTATCAAATTCAATGAATTTATTTACTGTTAAGTCCAGAGTTGCAACATTGGTAGCCAAAACATCAATTTGGCCTTGTAACTTTCCCAAGAGAACAAAAACTCTGTCCAATTTAGCTTGTATTTTCCCTCCTTCAGCCATTCTTGTAATGTCCCAAAACCCCCTCTAGAGGGATTTTGGTTACTTAATATTCCTTCCAGTTCAAATCCAAAAGTCAAGTTAGTTTGTATCAGTTCTTCCTTATTTTCAACAAATTATAACCAAATTGTAACAAATATAACCAGCAGAGACAACAGAAACAAAGTTCTCTTTTTCAGCTTTGACAGCTAATTTGACAGCTGTCAAACTCTTCAATACCTCTTCAACAGGCTCTCTCACGGATCACTCCCGGGTCCGGGGGGGGTGGCACTTCAGCTCCCAAAATTAGCTCTTATCCTCCAGTAAAATTACTTATACTGCCAAATCGTGAAATTAATGTCTTTTATCCAATAAACAAGAAAAAATTCTCTCGACCTTAGTTAGCTGATCCTTGCTTAAGATTATTTACAAGACGGGGAGACGGACTTCCTGTTTGCGCCTTCCCCGATCGTGCCTAATTCAAAAAAAAATTTTCTTTGTAAATCCAATTTCCGTACTACTCACGGGTTGTTGCTTTTAAAGTCCAATTGTTCACAAGAAGAAGTCAGCGCTCTCCGACCATGGCATGCGGCTTCCCTCCGCAGGAGAAGCAGTCAACTCTCAGCACCGCGCAGCTCACCCCGTCCCGCGTTCCGAAGCCTTTAAAAAGGCTCCTTCGCGGGTCGGGGGGCGCAAATGGTGCCCGCCAAGTCACCAAGTTCACAGGCTTCACTGCCTGTGATTTCTGAGGGTCCCCGCGTCACTGCCGCGGCAGCACCCAACTCCTGCGGAGCCGATTCCCTCCGGAGCTCGGAGGGAATCCGCCATTAGCCGATGGCGCTAACCCAGAAGTTCTGGCCCAGCTGGTGTTTGTTGCAGGGGAACCTGTGCAGACTGGGACTCTTCAGGATCAGGCCCCAGACTTGGTTCAGGTGATGCCTGAGGCAAAGGATCTGGTGCAGACTGAGTCTTCTCTGTTTCCGAGCCCGAGTCCCAGGCCATCACATAGGGACGTGCTCTGGAAAAGGGTTTATATAGTCATGTTTTTGATAAGGAAGTGTGTGCCTGTTTTTTCAGGACACCCACTTACAAGTGTTTAATTTCAATAAAATATTGCTGCATCATCAACTTTGCCCAGACTTGATTACTTCAAAGAGGTCCAGGAGGACCTAAGTCCTAGGGACCAGTGTTTATGTCTCACAATGCTGAGCTGCACTGATTTTGTTTTATTATGATACAAACTGCTTCTCCTCCAGAGCAAAGTAGAGTGTGAAGGTGGTGCTAGCAACATCAACCTTTATATGCCAAGTTGAGAGGATACTGCCTTTTTAAAAGACAGACCATTAGTCCATCTAGCTCAGAATTGTCTGCACTAAGTGGCAGTAGCTTCCCATGAGTTCAGATAGGAAACAATCCCAGCCTGATCTGAAGATGCCAGGAATTGAACCTCAGATCTTCTGCATACAAAGCAGATGCTCTGCCACTGAGCTACAGTCCTTCCCCAATAGCTTGTTAGGTCAGCTCCCCATTAGGGAGGGGCTGCTTTGCAGGCAGGAACCAGGTCTCCATAGTGACCCTAGAGTGGGTGGAGATAAGCTGCCCATGTCAGCAGGTTCCCCGGCCGTGTCACCTTCAGCCTGTCCAATTGAAGCTTGCCTGGGGGCATGGGTACCCTGTTAAATGTTGGGGCCAGGGCATGCTGCCTCTTTTGCTTCCAGTTGTTGGATCTCCCTGCCCACCCACCCTCTTTTACGTGGTTCAACTATGACCTTGCTATGACTTATGTCGGTCGCCTGGTTGTTGGGACCGGGTAGGAATTTTCCCCACTTGGCATACTTGGCTCTAGCCCCTTGATTTTCACCTACCTAGTAGCAATCGTCACAACTTTGGGTGGTTCGGCATTGGGTAAGCCTTTTATGGGAGAGGAGATTGTTGCCTCCGCCTGCCCCTCTACGGTAAGGGTATCCCGTTAAAGGGATCCTGGGGTGTGGTTCCTGTCCGAAGCCTGGGCGTGGGCTAGGGCCAAGACACATCCCCAACAGTGACCCTTGAGGGGGGCCTCATTTGATGTACATCAGAGGGCTCCCCCCTTCCGGTGGTGAACCCTTCAAAGAGACTTCCTGCAAGTGTGCAGGAGTCAGGTTATAGTCTTGCGTCACCAATTGCCTAAGCCAATACTGCTCACATCTGTAACCAATAAAGTTGTGGGCTTATTTATCCCATTAACCCAATATACTTGCGTTCGTGTGTTTTATTCCGGGGAAGCTTGGGGTCCAGGTCCTTGCCAGACAAGAAGTTATTAGCTGGCACTAGTAAATAGGATGGTTTTCCCAGTAGTGATGTATGGAAGTGAGAGCTGGACCATAAAGAAGGCTGGTCGCCGAAGAATTGATGCTTTTGAATTATGGTGCTGGAGGAGACTCTTGAGAGTCCCATGGACTGCAAGAAGATGAAACCTATCCATTCTTAAGGAAATCAGCCCTGAGTGCTCACTGGAAGGACAGATCCTGAAGCTGAGGCTCCAATACTTTGGCCACCTCATGAGAAGAGAAGACTCCCTGGAAAAGACCCTGATGTTGGGAAAGATGGAGGGCACAAGGAGAAGGGGACGACAGAGGATGAGATGGTTTGACAGTGTTCTCGAAGCTACGAACATGAGTTTGACCAAACTGCAGGAGGCAGTGAAAGACAGGAGTGCCTGGCGTGCCCTGGTCCATGGGGTCACGAAGAGTCGGACACGACTAAACAACAACAACAGTAAATAGGATGAGGCAGTGCTAAGACTGCAGGAGACATTTCCTTGAACATTCACTCTTTTGAAATGCAAACTGGTCAAATGACTCATTTTTGTAATGCAAACTTTTATTCCTTCCTGGTTTTATCTGATGCTTGGGAACTTGTTGTGAATGTAATTGTGCCATTTAGGGCAGACAAATTGTTAGCTGCTTTAGAAAATAAAATAAGAAATAGCTATTTGCCTTCTTTTCTTTAATTTTCTTTTAAAATAATTTTCAAATCAATTTTACAGCTAGTGCTGAAATCTGTAATATAAGCATATTCACTGTTGAAACTCTGTGTTCATCATGTCTATATTTGGAATGTTACACTGAAGGGAGAGGGGAACGGTTAATCATTAATATTATCTACACATAGTAAATTCCGGCACTCTGCTAGGATGGCTACACAAGCTCAAACTCAAAAATGCAGTTATTTGCAAAGCCTAAATCAGACAGGTCAGGAGGCCGTTTCCTGTCTAACCAGCTATCTGAAACTGCTGATGCTAGCTACAGGTCAGAGACAGTCAGCAGAATATAGTTTCTGAAATCTGACTGTGTTGTTACCATGTTCAGCAAGCATTTTTATACCTGAAAGCATTCACCCTCCTCCCATACCTCCCCCCAAAACTTCCCCAATCAGCTTGGCAAGTTTTCAACTCATTCCCTTTTAGGGCATATCAATATTTGCTGGCTAAGGCTGCTAGCTAAGCACTTCCTCTGCTGGTTAAGCATTTTCTCTGCTCAGTAAGCACCCCCTCCCACCTTCTTGTACACGTGTCTTTCTTTTGCTAGCTAAGCATTCCCTTCGTATCTCTTCTTATCTTGCATTACTTAAAGCAGAAGCAAAGCAGGAAACATCTTGCTAGTGGTTTTTAGTTGACAGCAGTTTTTGGCTAGGCAGGAAACGACCTTCTGACCTGTAGCTAGCATCAGCAGTTTCAGATAGCTGGTTAGACAGGAAACGGCCTCCTGACCTGTCTGATTTAGGCTTTGCAAATAACTGCATTTTTGAGTTTGAGCTTGTGTAGCCATCCTAGCAGAGTGCCGGAATTTACTATGTGTAGATAATATTAATGATTAACCGTTCCCCTCTCCCTTCAACACAAGCATTTTGTATTTGCAGTGGTAACCTGCTGTATTTTAAGGAGGCATAATTGGTCCTTCATGGCTCCGCTATATGAGGCTTGTCAAAGAAGCAGACTTTCACTGCTCTTCTAAGCCTAAGAGTGGTTAACATTATTGCTGAATCATGATGACTTGTATGCTTGCTAAACATGGGTGTGGCCTAGTTTTATGTTATCTGCGACACAATTGGTCGGTTAAGTATTTATTTTATTTTTATTTATTTACTTGATTTAGAGGGGGGCAGCTGCGCCCATGTTGCTAAGCCTGGATTTCTAATTCACAGGAGTATCCCTTGTTTAGGAATAACACAGCTACAGTACTTTGGGAGGAGCCAAGAACAATAGCCAGAGTAGTTGTGTGTGAACTCAAAATAGGTGGCAGGTTAAGAAGCTGAGAAACAGAGACCTATTTGATTTGTGCTGGAAAAAGCTGTGCCTGATGGAGAAGCAAGATCTTATGGGAGTGTTAATGATGTGAGCCCCTCCATCTTAAGCTCAGGCTATATATATGTGTGTGTAAATAAACTACTGTATATATCCTAAAGACACCACAGTCTCAGCTGACCCTCATTCCAAGGAAACTCAACCCTGAGTAAGCATTTAGAACCCCTATAATTTCTCAGCCCTTGGAGACTGGGATGGCATGTGATAATATGAATAATGTTCTCACTGTTAGGGCTGCACTTTTGCGTTCTTGTGAGGTCTTCTCAAGAAAGCCTTAGGAATCTAGAAAGCCCCAGTGGAGCTCCATTCCATTCAAAACAATAGGTTCACACCAAATTCTACTTGTAGGGAAGGTTAACAGCATTTCAAACCTAAAGCATCCTTTTGTCTCCAGTGATATCACTGCTTAGGCACATTCTAGGTGAAAAGATAGGGAACTCCTGGCTCTCCATTTATGACTGGTCTCCCAAGTCACATCAGCCCCTGCCAGCATAGTTCAAGGTCAGAGCTTAGTCAAGGAACATCTGGAGAGCTGAAGGTTCTGAGTGCATTGAATCTCTTCATCTGTAATTGCATAAATCAACTTGGGTGGTTGTTGGGCTACATCTCCCATCATTCCTAGCTAGCATGATCAGTTGTCAGGAATGATGGGAGTTATAGTCTTAACAGCTGTGGACCCAAGTTTGAGAAACACTGGATTAATCATTCTAAACATAAAACCTCATCAACCATATTCAGTAAAGGAAGTGAAACCAATATCTCTATTTCCTGATAGAAATTCCTTTGTTATGAGTGCAACAATTTCCTGATTGGTCACTTACACCCGACTCATTAGTTTGATTTATCATTCAACTAGTGTGGTTTTGGTTTGTGCTGAGATAGCATTATACTGATTATCTGCTAGATTTATAGAGTTAGGACTTAGGTTTCATAAACCTACACTTATTTGTGTATGTTGTACTATTTTAAAGAATATTATTCTGTTGGGTTAACTGGGAAATTTCCATTTTCCTTTGGGCTGTCTAAAAATAACTAGAGCCAAGTAGATGTGGTCATAACAAATATGATGCAGTGACTAAGATTCCACTCAAAGGATTTGGAGATTTTCTGTGATCTTATGCTGGTAGCCAGTTTTAGTCAAATATTACATTGTTTGAAGAAATGAATAAAGACAGATCCATGCTCTGTAATAAAAGTTCCATCTAAATCTGCAAGGGAAGTATTCATTCAGGCTCACTGAGAAATTCCAGTATAAACCTTGTAACAGTGCACAGCATACAAATCCTTCCATTACTGTGATGGACAAATTTGTAAGGGATCCATTGTCCGGAGGTCTTTCTGTATAGCCCTAATTTTCTCATTAATTTAAGAGTAAGTATAGCCATTCTTCAACACCTTAATTCATCCATTTCTGATTAATTACAGTCATTCTCCATGGCTGATTCCATTCTCCTGTATTAGCGTTGTTATAGGATTAGTAAAAAACCTATTTAGCATTTAATAAAATTTATGTTTATAGTCCTTACACATATTCTCTATATAATTATGTAAATGTATGCTTTGATTTGTATAATATCATGATTCCTATGCAGTACTATGTGAACTTCTCAACCCCTTTCTAATATTTCTAAGTGCTGTTTGCGTAGTTTAGGAGCAAAGTGTTTGTGAAAGGCTGTTCTTACCTTGAGTCTTCCCAGGAGTAGGAAGCTATAGGAATTTTGCGTTATGGACTGTTTTTGATGGTTTGGTTGTCAAGAAGACAAACCAGGGTGAAATGAAAGTCCTGAGGCTCCAGAATATCCTGAGATAATGGAAGAAAGAATATAACAGAGCAGAGCAAGAAAGTTTTTAACTCCTTTACCTGTGACCTCCCTTTATGTATGCATTCTATGAGTTGATGCTTGCACAGTATTTGAAAACCCTATAAAAGCTATGTTTAAATGTGCCTTTTGGGTAGTTCTCCAGAGCAACTGTCGCTATTGCTATAACTTCTTTGAATAAACTGGGTCCCTACCGGAAGCTCAACTTAAATATCTCTCTTGGTTGTAGATTCAGGTAGGTAGCCATGTTGGTCTGATGCAGTCAAAGTAAATAAATAAAAATTGTCCAGTAGCACCTTAGAGACCAGCTAAGTTTGTTCTGGGTATCAGCTTTCGTGTGCATGCAGAAGTTGAGGCATCTGATCAAGGCCTGTATTTTAAAATGAGCTTAAAGATTTCCAAATGTTTCATGCCAGGCAGAAAACCAGCTGGCTAAGTACTTTTTTTCAGTTGTTTATCTTTCTGCTCTCCTGGACAAGGGCCCCCCTGATTTATAGCAGTAGCAGGAGACAGGTTTCTCAAAGTTGTAAAAGGGAAATACAGGCTGGGAGCAAAGGTTACACTGACCCTACATATTACAGAATACAATCAAGCTGCAAAAACACTAATTAAGAGTTGGTAAATAGTAAGATTTATTGTTTAACAGAAAATAATACCATGAGCCATCTGTTTTAGCCATTTGTTTTGGAATGTAGGGGCAACAGGGGCAAAAGGTGATCTGGTAATTAAGGTGCCTTGTTGAGGCAAATGTAAGATATATGGCTACTTGTCTGCCATTTATGGATAGAAGGAAATATAGCTCTTTGTCTCCCATAAAAGGTAATAGGAAATGGGTGTATCTTTTATGATTGGTTCTAGCAAACAGCCAATAGGAATTTCAACCAGGCTGATTGGACAGAGGCAGCCAAAGGAGGAGCAAGGGGGCTGGGCTGAGGAAATATAAGTGCTGGCCATCAGGGCTGGAGTGGGCAGAGCTTTGGTAACCATATACCACTGTGCCTATCATTTATTTGTCTGACAAATTATTATTTTAATTTCTCTATTGCTGTGTTGAATATTTCATTCCAGCTAAGCGTTAACCACAAGCAGGGTGCTACAAAGTGTGCATGCACACAAAAGCTTATACCAAGAACAAACTTAGTTGGTCTCTAAGGTGCTACTGGACAATTTTTTTATTTCTGTTTATTGTGTCTTTCTCTGAGTTTTTATTCCCTCACCTGGGCAAATTCTTGCCACAACATGATTACATACAATTGCTTCCCATTGCTGATTCTCTGTGAGGGAGGGTCCGAATGGAATCTATCTCCCCCAACAGCCCCCACTGTGGAGATGAGCCGAAAGTGCTATGTAATCCAATCTATGCCAGAAAGTCAGTCACAAGAAAATAAGCTAAAGGGTGTCTGTTTTTAAACTTGCACGATTGCAGTTTGAGCAAGAAATCTGCACATGCTCGCAGTTTGAGGCAGACAAGATGAAGCAAGGAGGCCAAATAAAGTTCTGTTTCTTCGCCTGCTGGAGTAAAGTTCTGCTTTTCTGCCTGTGTAGTGAAGTTGGGAAATCTTGGTATGCCAAATGCTGGTTCACGCAGGAGTGAGCCTGGCCTTCTGAGGAATGGGTGTTTCGTCTCTTTAAACTAAAACTCCCTGTCTCTAGAAGTGTGAGTCAATTACATCTTGAATCTAGGCAGGATGAGATGTTATCTGATTTGCAGACCCTGGCACAGCTGGGGGCCTGAGTGTGGATTGGGTTGTAAAAAGGCACAGGAGGCTATCAAGCAATTTACAATTTAGGAGCCTGGTATGTGTAAGAGAGGTCTGGGAAGAAGGAAGAGCCTTTTGATCTTAAGGTCTCTGAGTCTAAACAAAGTTCAGCTGTGCTGGTCTCCTGACAATCAGGAGATATATTCTCATCATACAGCCATTGGTAAATTGGTAATTAACCTAAATAAATGATTGGTCCCTAACCTGTCCTCCACATGGGTTTTAAAGGATAAAGGATTGGGAAATTCAGATGCAAAGGACAGAATAAGCTTTTAATGTTTAATGTATCATGGCATTTTAATATTTTGTTGGACGCTGCCCAGAGTGGCTGGGGAAGCCCAGCCAGATGAACGGGGTATAAATAATATATTGTTATTGTTATTGTTTTGTTATTGTTATTAACTTGCCCTGGTACTTCGCCTCGGAGCATTTGACCAGTGAAAGGGTTCTTGACTATTTGCTGTGTTTTGAACTATTGTTGCTGTGTGAGTATGGTTTTAGCTAGTTATATTTTACAATGTTTTTATTTTTTGTTTGTAACCTTCTAAGAAATGTGCAACTTTTTGAGTGGCTTGTTCAATAAACTTGGAAAAGGACTTTTTGACTTCTTGTATTCTGTGCCTTTGCTCGGGGAAACTTAACTGGTGCCTTACCATCTGGGCACCTACCTGTTGAATTTCTGCCTGCGTCACAATAAAGTGACTCAGGGCTGGGCAAACCAGGTAAATATCGAAGGGGGGTTCTCCTCCTTGAACCCCTTTCGAGGGTGGTCCAGGAAAGAAGGTGGTGGCAGCTTTACTGTTTGGCTTGTGATATGCAGCAACTAGCAATCTCTCCCCTTTCCTGGCCAAGTCCTGTCGGTGTCTAGGAGGAATGGTCAGGGGGGTGGACGGTCCTGCTCACTACAGCCTGTTTGAGTAATATTGCGAAAGCTGTTTGTTGCTCACTATAAGAAGAGCCCCTGAAGCTGACTTGGGGCGCAGCCTTTGAGAAATATTCTTGCTGTAGCCCCTGCGCAGGTGAATAAATTTGACTTTCCTCAGAAAGAACCCTTGTCTGTCTTTATTGACTGGGAATACCTGCAACACCTGCATTCCTTTACTATGCTGTAATATTGGTACTGTAGGTACTGTCTGTAAACATTGTTGCAGGCACACGCGCTAAACCCTGTCTGTGGTGCCTACCCCCTTTCCCCAAATGATGACACAAGAGACCAGAGTATGGGTTCGAATTGGCCACAACTTTATTGAACTTCAGAAGTGGGAAACTTGGCACAGGCCTTGGCAGGTAACCCTCTCAGCCCGCCTGGCTGAGGATATGCAGGCAGTTGAGGCCCAGTGAGAGGGGACTGCAAAGCGCAAACTTACACAGCATGCCCTTCCACTGACCTCGTCCGGGGAGTTTGACCTACATGCCGCCGCTCTAGGGCCAGGGACTCCCGGTTTGCCCTTTAACGGGCCCTGCACGCGCCGCCGCATGGGGAGGGAGCATGAATGCATCCCCCCCCAACTTGATGTTAGACTAAAGGCTACCTTGCCAAGGCCTAAAACCGCCAAAGTTGTGACGAAATTGCTACGGGGAAGGCGAAACCTGCCAATGCAGGGAAAATTCCTTCCCGGTTCTGAATACAGCAACCATCTTACGACCGCAGCAGCGCCCGCTGACCTGGAACGCAAAATATTAGCCTGTAAAGAAGAAATCATTAAATTGAAGATCGCTGACCTAAGCTGAAATTAAAAGGCAAGAAATATTAATTGAGGGAGGGTGGGTGGGTGATCCCAGAAGGAAGAGCAGCAAAAGAGGCTTGAGCCCAGGAGTCAGCCTCTTTTCCTTTGGCCTTAGGCCCACCCCCGGCCGGCTGTCCATTGTCCTCCCTGGCCGGGGGCGGGTCAAAGGCCAGCTCAGGCAGGTGGGTGGCACCCGCCCAGGTGAGCCTCGCTTGGTGCCGCAAACCCCGCCCACCTGTGGGGAAGGGAGGGCGGATATTCTACTGGATATTGGGCATTGAAACATGCCACAGAGTGCGTGTAGAGTAGACCACACAGATGGAAACACTGAAGAGACACAAAAATATCTTTGCATGGTTTAATAACAAAACTCCATTTTACATAGTGTCTATAATCATCACCCATCCATCCACCAGGGCAGAGTAAGGTACATACTGGACATTATATATCATTCACAATTGCTGACACAGCTAATTACAGTGACTTATCAGCACCTGCTACACAGCTGTAAAAACTAGATTAGGATATGCACCCTAGCTTTTAAAGTGGTACACATCCTGTGAAACAATAATGAATCCTAACATTTTAAACAAACTTTTCAGCACTGGAAAGAGGTTATCTAAATTTCATACACTTATGCTAGGCTACAAAAGGGATATGATGGATAGCTGCATCAAGAATCCTCCTTACCTCATCAGTGTGAACCAGGTAACAGTTCCTGTCCTATTTCAAGATGCTAGCGGTGGAGAGTAGGTGGGGAAACCTGCTTAAAATATAACTCCTGTAACAGGCTTCCTGTCCTCCCAGGTAAGAGTGCTGTTGCTGGTTCACGCTGCTCAAAAATAGCCTCTGGAGAGCAGGGGTAACAGATCTGGGCAGGTAAGAAGCGAGTCTTGGGGGTCCCTTTGTGAAGGAGAGAAAACTGAAGGGCTGAGCTGGTCTTATGGAGAATGTTTCATTTAGGGCAGTGGCAAGGAGAAGATGGCAAGCGTGGCAGGAAGATTCAAGGACAATCGAAGAAACATTTAAACATTTCAGTTTAGTGTAGTATCATATAGTATAGGAAAAATATATTTATTATTTGCAAAATATATAGATATCTTTTGAAAAGGATAGCAAGAGCATCAAGTGATACTGAGGACAATCCTAGCTCTGATCCAACAAACAGAGTGCTAGAGAAGACTCATTTAATTCGACACCAGTAGCAGACCCAAGCAAACCTCCAAAAATAAAGTTTGTCAAAAAAATGTAGATAGCTAAAATAATAATAATTTATTATTTATACCCCGCCCATCTGGCTGAGTTTCCTCAGCCATTCTGGGCGGCTCTCAATCGAGTTAAAAACAATACAGCATTAAATATTAAAAACTTCCCTAAACATGGCTGCCTTCAGATGTCTTTTAAAAATAGGATAGCTGCTTATTTCCTTGACATCTGATGGGAGGGCGTTCCACAGGGTGGGCGCCACTCCTGGGAAGGCCCTCTGTCTGGTTCCCTGTAACCTCACTTCTCGCAATGTGGGAACCGCCAGAAGGCCCTCGGCACTGAGTCTCGGTTTCACATGGACTGGAGATGAAAACGTCCCTCAGTCTACGAGTTTGATCTGTGGTGAGACACTTTCCAGTTGCAATATGGCCCCAAACAAGACGAAAAGGAGGAGTGCCAGAGAGTTGGTATTATGTATATGTAACAAACCTTAATCCTTTGCATGTATCCATAGTTAAGAATAGGTGCTTGCTGAGTGGATGGTAAGGCTGTTCATCTGATTAAATGACAGCACAGCTGTAATGGCTTTCATGAAAGCTGTTGGTTCATAATACTCTTGGCCAAATAATATGTTATTGGCACAGACTATGCTGATATAGACAAAGTCCACTGCACATATTCCTGGCAGAGCATGTTATGTCCAGTGTACAGTGGCAGGAAATAAAACTGTGGTGTTCTTGGCAAATAGCCAGGTTTTTTTCTAATAACCTTGGGATAGTTACCGTATTTTTCGCTCCATAAGACACACTTTTTCCATCCTAAAAAGTAAGGGAAAATGTGTGTGCCTCTTATGGAGCAAATGCAGGGGGGAGGCAGGCAGGAAAAGCCCCAAAGAGCCGCACACAAGCTCCGCATGGCTCTTGTGGGCTTTTCCCCAGGAGGGAGAAGGGACTGACGTGGCCAGTCAGTCCCTTCTCCCTCCTCGTAGAAAAGCCCACAGGAGTCCTTAAAGGGTGCGCGGCTCCTGTGGGCTTTCACAGGAGGTGGGGGAATTGCCATAGCCGTGCGCAGCTTCTCCCGGCCGGAGAGGCCAAGACAGCGAGCGGGATGGATCCCGCTTATATTCCAGTGTTTTCTGCAGACATTCATTCATTGTTTTTACCTATAGCCCACCCTTCACTGAATGGTCCCATGTTGTTGTTGTTGTTGTTTAGTCGTTTAGTCGTGTCCGACCCTTCGTGACCCCATGGACCAGAGCACGCCAGGCACTCCTGTCTTCCACTCCCTCCCGCATTTTGGTCAAACTCATGTTAGTAGCTTCGAAAACATTGTCCAACCATCTCAACTGTCATCTCCTTCTCCTTGTGCCCTCCATCTTTCCCAACATCAGGGTCTTTTCCAGGGAGTCTTCTCTTCTCTTGGGTGGCCAAAGTATTGGAGCCTCAGCTTTAGGATCTGTCCTTCCAGTGAGCACTCAGGGCTGATTTCCTTAAGAATGGATAGGTTTGATCTTCTTGCAGTCCATGGGACTCTCAAGAGTCTCCCCCAGCACCATAATTCAAAAGCATCAATTCTTCGGTGATCAGCCTTCTTTATGGTCCAGCTCTCACTTTCCTGTGTTTATATAAACCCTAATTTGTGATGTGGCACTACATATATTCCAGTGGGGGCCAAGTAATGACCTCCTTATATTTTTTATTATATATTGAGAAAGTCCTATACTGGGATCTCCTTGGCCCTAAGCATAGAACTGAAGGGAGAGGGAAGGGTTAATCTCAATATTATCTGGACCCAAGCTAATGGATGCAGTTGTGGTTAAGCAGCTAGCAGCCGATGTGGTTAAAACCGCAATTGCTTCAGCTAGGTAGGCTAGAAGCTGTTTCCTGCTTCATGCTTCCTGCTTCAGTAATGCAAGAGAAGAAGAACACATATAGAAGAAAGGGAGGGGAGCTTAGCTAGCCATATAGCCATATGCCATATAAGGTAATAAATTGTAACCTTGCCAGCTGATTGGGGGATTGGGGAGAGGAGTATATGCTCCCAGGTATAAGAATGCTTGCTGAACACAGTAAGGGGCAGCCAGTCTTTGGAAGATATTCCACTGGTTGCCTCTGCGCAGATCTCAATAAAACTCTTTTCTCCGAAGAAGAAGTTGCTTCCCTGGTGCTTTTGTTCTCTCCTCGGTCCTGGGCAAGCGGGCAAATGAATCCCCTGTAAACTAAGGCTTCAGAACCACAGAGGGTGGTGAATGGTCCTGCAAACACACCCTTTCCTCACTTACCAGCTCTTGGAAGCATATGGAGACATAAGAGGCCACACCTGCTGAAATTCCTTCTGCTACAAGCTATTAAGGATTCCCTTCCTCTTTTCAATCTTGCTTAACTGATTACACTTCAAGACATTTAATTGTTAGCCTGACTATTTGCAACTGCCTTTTTGCCAAGTAACAATACTATTGCATTTAGTATTATTGTTTTTAAAGATCTTATGATGATTTATGTAGAAACGATTCAAATTTGGTTGCACTTCTTGATGTGTTTTATTTATTTCTTATGGTTGCATTGCAGGGGGTTAAACTGCATGGTCCTTGGGCTCCATTCCAACTCTACAATTCTCCAATTGCACGCAAATTGTTTCCATGTTGTAAGCCGCCTTGCGCATGGTTTTAACTATGCAACGGACAGCATACGAATAAAATTAAAAGTGAAACGAAGTGAGATGAGATGATGAAGAAGAAGTAGATATTATAGGATTATTTTGGCTTATTTTGACGTTGCTTCAGCTCCGCTGGGCTTGAGGGCGGGAGACTGAGCTAAACCCCCGTTTAGAACCTACGACGATCCCTTCCCCTTCGACGCCAAACTACCTCCGAAGGCCTCAGTACCGCACGCCGAAGACTACGTTTCCCAAAGTGCTCCGCTCTCAGCTTAGGGTCGCTCTGCCAATTCCGAACTCCCGTTTCTCTCATTCGAGTTCCGTCGCAGGGGAAAGGGCTGAGGCATAGAGGGCGCTGCGTCCGTGAATTGCGAGGAATTGAAGGACGGTCCCTGACGCCGCACATCCCCCGGCCTGAGAGGAAAAGCGAGAGCGAGCTGCCGGGGCCTAGCGATGAGTTACCTCAGCGAAAGCGGCGGGGCCGTTAGGTCCCTCCTCGACTTGTGAGTGGCCGGCGGGGCGAGCGGGGTCTTCACTCGTGCGTCCCCCCACCCACCATGAACCTCTCCCGGCACCAGGAAAACCACCTTATTTCACCTCCATCTCCAACGTTACCCTTATTATGTCCTCCTCGCCTCTTCGCTAACCTCTTTGCTGCCCTTTGTCCGGATTCTACCCCTGGGATGTGCCAAAAAATCAACGAGGAGACGCGTGCCCCTGAGCGTGTGCAGAGAGCAGTTTTAAATAGCTGCGCGGAAGAGGCCGTTTCAGCCGGTGCGGCTTGGTCGACAAGCAAGCCTGCTGAAATTCCACCTTGCCTTGAGTAGAAGTTAGAGCCCTTGGGCTAGGGAGCAGCCCGATACAGATTCCATGTATCGGCACCTTGAGCCCCTTGGAGGAAAGGTGGGATAGAAAAATATAATAAATAAACAAACCTGGCTGTTCTTCTATTGAGAAGTGTGACCAGCTTCACCCTGGGACCATTATAGCTGTGCATTTAATAATACTGTAATATAATAATAATAATATCATTGAGCTGCAAGACTTTCTCGGGTGACCCTGCATTTATCTCATACCTGGAAAAACTTCACCTGTTGGTTTTCCAGCTGTTAGAGATAAAAAAAAAACCTGGTTCCTAAGACTTAGGTCTCAAAATCCTTTAAATAATAAGATCTGAACAAAAATTGGTGAAGTAGTAGAATTTTATTGAAGGAAAAGCATGGTTGAACAAGGATGGGTGACCAATGCAGGCACACCCTAATGAGGAAAAACACAGTTTATATAATCTGCCCCCCCAGCCGCCAAAAAGTCCCTACTTTACATGCCCACCATGGAGGAGCATGCAACGTTTACAACATATCGCGTCCGCCTTAACATTTTACCATCCCACTTCCCCATGTTAATCATTGCACAAATATTGTCAAAGCATCTTTACATTTTATATTTTGATGCAAGCAACCCCTTTATTCTTATCTCAAATTGCCCTATTTTGATGTGTTAACCACTATTTGTTCCATATGCAGGCGTAAGCTAGTTTGTTATCTGATAAGGCTAAGAGGACAAACCCCAAGTTGACCACCAAATATCCTAGCTACAGGTGCGAGCTGCTCTTGAGTCTAGGTTCTTAACAGTGAGCTGCATGACTTTTGCTAAATCTGCATTCCTTATTCGGTGGAATCCCTTGTGGTTACCCTATCAGCTATAAACTATCAAATTCTATGCTCACTATTATCTTAGCAGGCAGCTGCTCTTTAGACCTTTAGACTTCTTTGAAAAAGCAAAAATATAGCATCATTAAAAATTGAGAAGTAATGGAAAGGCAAAGAGTTGCTTAGAAACATCCTATTCAAAAAATGGCCAAGCTATATATTGTGGTAGGTGTGTCTTAATAGGATCCACTAATAAAAGCATTCTTATAATAAGAAGCATTAATAAATGCTTATCCTAGGGAAACAATGAAAAAGCAACGTATTTCCCACACCAGCCTCATGTGTCTGTTGACAGCACAAGCAGTTTAACAGAAGCTTAAGAAGTCTGTATGGGGAATAAATTGGGCATAAGTTCTTAAACTGAAATTGTTCTTAACCTGAAGCACCACTTTAGCTAATGGGGCCTCCTACTGCCACTGCACTGCCACCACATGATTTCTGTTCTCATCCTGAAGCAAAGTTCTTAACCCGAGGTACTATTTCTGGGTTAGCGGAGTCTGTAACCTGAAGCATCTGTAACCCGAGGTACCACTGTACGTGATAAAAATTGTACTGGAAGCAGTTTTGACCTCCCATGTTACTTGTATTCTGAACAATTAAATTTACAGTTGCTTACATAAAAATATTCTGTAATGGATCTGAATAGTGATCCAGCTTTGCAGACAACAGTGGACAGAGAGATGCCTCTAAGAAACTCACAGGCAGAGCAAATTGGAAATAACCATCACAGTTTCTAAATAGGAGATTTCTTTCAACTGGCTACTAGCTGTTGGGAGACATTTCTATAAATTTGTCTGATCTCAGGAATCCTTGACACACTGAGTAGCCCCTGAATTCATTTTCATTGTTTGTTTGCTTATGTGCTCTTCAAATGTTTTTTCCAGGACGGTTTTCATAATGTTAAAAACACAAAATTTATAAAAAATATGAAGTACAATAATCAAATCCTACAACATACTTATTTTATTTACAGTATATAGAGATTTCCAAACACTTTTCGAGTGCCTATATAGCATTACTGAGAGTGACTTCCAGCAGAACCTGGGCACAGAGCAGAGGATTCTGGGGGCATGCTGAAGGGTACCCATTCGTTCATCCAGGGCACTGAGACTCAATAGCACACCCACTACTGATGTGGAAATCGAACTACAGGACAACTTTTGTTTCATGCCTAATGCTCCTCTTCATTCCAAGTGGCTGAAAGAGGTCTTAGCATATGTTTACCAGAGTGTCCTCTGAATATGATACAAAGTGCATAGTAGTTATACAGTAAATGTCATGCACAGTACAGAGATTCACTTCTTCAAATATGGTGGAATATTACCAAGAGTTCAAAGCAGTATTTTAACATGTTGCATAAATAGTTGTTTGCCCTAAGATTTATTTTACATAGCTGAAGGGAAGCCTTGCTTCTGCACATGACTGTGGCATGATGGGAAGTTTTTGTTTATAAGCTTTGCTTCTGCACATGCTGCACAAACCGTTCTAATACTAAGACATTCCCTCATCACCTTAGAATGTTCAGTTCACATTGAGTTCAGGAAAACATTATACTCTGACCCATTCTTAATGCATAGTTGACCACATCTATCGGAACGTAATTGTTTAAGTCTTGCTATATCAATCACTAGTTATAATTTAATTAGGAGGTTTTCATGCCTGTCTAGTTCTGTGCTCCCTTTCCCAGCCTTTAATCTATTGGTGATTAATGCCTGTATGCAACCTTTGCTTTGTACTTGTGTTAACCAATCAGCAATAAGCACATATGCGGCAATGCTGTAATATTCAATAAAAGAGACTCCCCGAGATTTGCTCGGAAGATGCCTCCCATATGACACTCCTCACTCGTCTGTCGTTTATTTCAACCCAACACATAGCAATAATTTTGCTTATTGGCAGTCTGCAGTGTTACAACATTTTTGCGCGACTTTGTTCTTGTGACTAAAGCAGTATGTGAATCAGCAATGTCACCCTCACCCTTATTCCATGTCACCTTCACTCTTATTGTTGATCAGAGCAAAGTTCATTATCCTTAATCCTGAGGTCATAATTTATTGATTTCTCTAACTCTGGCTACACGTTGTAGGGGAATTCAGTCACATTGAGCAAACTGCCTTTCAGCCAATGATCATTTTCACTCAGAAGCCCTTGATGAGCATCTGAGGAACCTCAAAGTTCCCAAAGTGCAGTTTAAAACTAAATGTCTCAATAATAATTAAGCTTAATGTGGGGAACCTTAGAACCTTTGATCTTCCAGATGTTGCTTAACTTCAACTACCATCAGCCCTGGCCATGGGCCATGCTTCCTGTAGCTGATGGGAGCTGTAGTTCAGCAACAAAGGTTCTGCACACTTGCTCCAAGCCATTCAGAACTGAATATACATATATTTGTGATTAGAACTCATTTAAAGTTGTGTTAAATGTTTTTTTATATGAGTAAACTTTGTGAATATCTTTTCCACTTGTTTGTGTATGTCGGGTGGACTTCAACATGTTGGATTCCCACGAGCCCCATCCATCACAGTCAATAGACAGGAGTGATGGGAATACAACAATACCTGGAAGGACATAGGTCCCCTGCCTCTGGTGTACATCTTTTTTTTTTCCATTACCTAATTTTGTACTAGGTGCTGGATAGCCCCGCCCCCCAAGAGAAGTCCCTGTTGTTACAGTCTAAGAAATCGTGCTTACATAATTGTTTCCCAAGTTGCCAAGAAAGTGTGTCATCTTATGACTACTTTTTGTTCTTTCCCCTCCTCCCCTCCAGAAGCCTTCATTGCTTAACGAGGAACATATCCAGATATGCGGAAGATATTAAGCCTTTGCCTCCCAACATCAAAGATAAACTGATCAAATCATTGAGTGTCCAAGGGTGGATAAGTGATTCAAATATTAATACGGTAAGGTGGCACTTTGAGCACAACTCTCCACGTTGTCATCATTGGGACTTACAAACAATACATATTTATATTTGCATTTATTCCTGCTGTCTTTTCCATAGTCAAAGCCAAGGCTGTGTATTTGATAGAGCGTTGATTTAGGACCTGGGAAACCAGGGTTCTAATCCAGACTCGGCCATGTAGTTCATTAGTGACAGTGTCCTTTATGAGATGACCTCCAGGAAAGTGTTGGGCTGGATGCAATTTAATGCCATATTTCCTGGCTGTGTGATTTGTGGTGGGGCATTATTTTGGAGTGTAGTGCCCCAGTTCATTATTCATTTCTGCATATTTTAACAATATGACAGTGTATTGTGCCCCAATAAAGTGGTGGAGTTGATGTGATTTAATGTCAGTTCCCAGAGGGTGCTGTCCTGGATGTATGGGTCTGTGATTTGTGATGTCCCAAAGCTTATTGATTGTACACCCCTAGTTCTTCATTGCTGTTGTCATCTGAGGTCACCATGTTCTCATGAGTATTGAACAAACACAAATAATTTGATTGCAGAAAAGTAGTGTGTATCTTGAAAGGGACATTCTTCAGGTCATTGGGATAATATGGGGCATTCTAAAATTTACTTTGGAGTTCAGTGACATGTCAAGTTTTGTTTTGTTTTTTAGTTTTCTGATTGAGCTATATTTCAAATTCCTACACAGATAAGGAGCTAGGAACAAGTAACAAACTTAAGCATCAGAAGAGTTAATTATTATTTCTCTTTCAACAAAACTTGCATTTTTTCTTTAAAAAACAAAACAAAAAACTTGCATTTTCTCATTTGCATTTACCCACACCTGCACCATTCTGCCATTTAGGCTAGTTCCTCTTCTCTTTGGTGCTGAATTTGATTATCTCATATTACCTTGAAGAATGTTCAGATACAGTATATGAAGGAATCTGGATTTGATAGGGACAATCTATCATGAAGTAGAGTTGCATCTAGCAACATTTGCCATCAGGGTAGTATACTCCTCTTCTAAATTGTTACATTAGCCTCAAATGGGAACCATGGCTGAAACCTTTGCCTGAGTTTAAAGTTCTGTTCCAAACATGACTCATCTTCCGTATACAGGCCAGTTTCTAATGGCAAAGCTATTAAAATCCGTAAGCTTAAATAAACTGGCAAAATGATCAACCGCTTGCCTAAGGAAAGAGGGCACAGTAATTTTATTATCCATAGAAGAATTCTATTTGCTGACCCCTTGACAAGCTTGGGATACCTGCTAGATCTTCCAGGAGGGAATAAATTAGATGTAATACTGATCTGTTGCTGACAAGGCATATCTGGTATTGTTTTAAATAAATTTGAGGTGATAGAGCAAAAGTTAAAGCTGTGGTAACAAACATGCATTTTGCAGATAGTACTTCAGGGTCTTTTGTGAGTAAGGACAGAAAAGCTCATTAAAATCTTAATGAATATTAAATGAATTTATTATTTATTGGTAGAGTCCCAAGGGCCATGTCAGGGGACTGCCATCGCGGCTGGGGAGGGAAGCAGGGGGATACAGAGTGTAACAGTCCAGCTGTTCCAAATGGCTTAATTAAGTATAAAATAAAGACGCAGAAAAGCAACAATATTTCCTTGGACTGAGGACAGCTCAATTCCACATCCTCTCCCTCTCCAGTCCGTTTTTATTACCCTTTGTTCTCACCAGCCGCATGGCTGCTTGCCAGGGTCTCATGTTACCTCATCTGGCCAAGGCTTAAGCCCACCCACACCATATAGGGTCATCACTGCCCAGAGGAAACACAACTCCTTTTAAGGTCAATACAATTCTAATACACGATAAGGCACAACCATGCTGGTCACCGAGGTCAGCGAGGCACCAGGTGGCGCTACAAGCCTTTGCCATGACTTCCTGGCTCCCACATGCCCTCTTTCTTTATATTTTAATCAGAATCATATATATCAGTACCAATACGGTTATATCGAGAGCGATAGGCGACTCTTGTGAGACCGGAAGCGGGCCGCGGACTGGAGAACCATGCAGTACATACAGAAATTAAAGAAGGAATACATTGTATACAGCAACACAAAATAATGCAAATAACTACTATAATAATCACTATAATCAATAAATGTCGAAGCCAACTTCCATCTGGAAGCCAAGAATATAACCATGCCCATGGATCAACGGAAGGAGGGGGGGCAAACGGATTGTGGGCTACCATGGTTTCCATATGGTCGATCGTCGCAGATATGCTGACATTATTATCAGGAATAAACATACAACAATGAGAATGAACAAGTGCACAAACTCCTCCTTTTGAGGCTAAAATCACATCCAAAGCAAAGCGATTCTGTAAAACCACTTCTCTCATTGCAGACAACTCCTGGTTGAGTTTCCTCAAAGCTTTTATGGTATCATTGAATAATCCTTCAGTCCAATTAGCTAGCCGATGGAGGTCCCTATAGTTCATTGCTGCACCCACTGAGGGCAGCAAGGCCCGAGAGACCTGGGTACCGATATATTGATTTATGGGTGAATTAACCTCCCGACGATTCCGTAGTCTAAGAGAAGATGGTAACTTATCAACCTTATACAACAACGGAACCACGAGACCCAATGTACATGTGCCTGTGAGGTTTCGAGGAATGGCTTTGTATGCTTTTTCGCCACAAAGCAACCATAACTCTCTTTGGAGTAAATAGCTGATATTACTACTCTGTTGGGACCAACTAAAGGCTGCAGTAAATAAGGAACTGATATGAAATTGCTCATCTGTGGCATTTGCTAAACTAGGGATAGAAGAATTCAGACTCCAATTTGCATGGTAGGTTTCTTTCCTAGTTTTTAGCCATGCACTGGTATCGCTTCTATAGCACTGAGATTGGTCACTGTATGTTCCTGTAAGAGAACAAGAGCTATTAAACATGAATTTCAATGTATATTGACAGTTTGGATATATGCCCCATGATTCTTTCCCCTCCTTAATTTGAAAACAAATGGGGGCAGGCTCATGGAGGGTCAATTGTACTGGAGGCCAAAAAGTTTGCTTAGGGGATATGATATTAGTAAATTGAAAAGATCCATTAACAGGCACACCATGAAGCATTATGCCTGAATGACTGGCAAAGGGCGGCATGTGCATACATAACCAACATTTAGAAGCATGCAATAAACTAGTAAACTTAATCATATCTTGTACAAAAATATTATTCCTCCATATCTTATGATAATTTTCACCCCTAAAAGTCTTATTCAACAACACTGTTCTTCTAGTTCGAGAGTGGCTGAGCCGTGGATACTGCCAGCCAGAGTAGGATTCAGGCGACAGCTGCTTGCCAGCCGATAAGGTGAAATATGGTGGTTTCAACTGGACCGTGTCGTCTGCTTCTCTTCCTTGTATAACGGTGCAGCAAAGGATGGCAAGGCAAATGGTTAGGAAGGCACTTCCACAGTTGAAGGGACTCGCCATGGCCGCACACATCGAGCTGGAACCCACAAAGGCTTGTCCTCGACGTCCACTGCCGCGTACCCTCGTCCCCACGTGATCAGCGGGACAGGTCCATGCCAAGCGGGATCAGGCAAGCGTCGGTACACCACCAAGGGGCGGGGGAGTGCCTCCTCCTTCCTAAAATGCAATTCCGCGGGAGTATGGGTCCTATTATGTGGATATAAAAGATGGTTAAGCACAAAAAGAACCTGGTGAACTGCCGAAGGGATGTCTGCTGTTGGTATGCTTCGGCCGCCAAGTTGTTTAAGCAATAGTGTTTTGAACGTCAGGTGCGCCCTTTCCACTATCGCTTGCCCTGTGGAGTTAAAGGGTATACCATGAGTTAATTTCACATTCCACAACATACAAAATTCTGAAAATGTTTTAGAAATATATGCTGGACCATTATCAGTTTTGATGCGCGCAGGTTTACCCATGACTGAGAAACAGCGGATAGTGTGCTGAATGACATGCCGAGCTGTTTCCCCCCTCATGGGCGTAGCCCATATGAATCCAGAGTGGGTGTCCACCGTGAGGTGAACCTTGGAGAGTGGAGCCAACACAGGTGTGTGTGTGACATCCATCTGCCAACACGCCAATGCAGACGTGCCCCTAGGATTGACAGCATCAAAAGGGATGGCCAGCTGAGATTTAGAACAAGAAGCACATTGGGACACAATATCCCTAGCTTGGGCCAAAGGAATAGAAAACTGCTTAGCCAATGCTTTCGCAGGGAGATGAAAGGTGTTATGACATAGTATAGGATCAGAAAAGAGAGAAAAGGCAGAAATGTTCTTCAGAGCTGAATCTGCTCTTGAATTTCCCTCTGCTAAATACCCTGGGTGTGATGTGTGGGAGCGAAGATGTGCAACATAATAAGGGAACTCTCTGTGCTGAAGTAAGGCCTGCAGGGCGAGAAACAAGGAAAACAAGTCAGAATCCAAGGAAGGAGTTATATAAGATATTGGTAAAATAGCAAAAAGGCGATATACATACTGAGTATCCACAATAAGATTGAAAGGTTGAGTAGGAAAGGATTGAAAGGCAAGAATCACAGCCGCTAGCTCTGCTCGCTGGGCAGAAGACTGTGGAGGGGTGAATAAACATTTCCATTTTCCTCCCTCCTCCCACGTCACTACTCCCCTACTTCTTGTTCCATCCGTGAAGAGGGTTAGCGCCGAGGGGAGAGGTGTGAGAGACAAGGGGGTAGCCAAAACATAGGTGACCTGTGTCAGAAATGTCAAACGGTCATCCTTTGGAGGATTAAAAATGATGACACCTATAAAATCAGCCAAAGCAATTTGCATGGCAGCATTTGTGATCAATAAATGCTGCTGTTCAGTCTGTGAAAAAGGCAAATAAATTGATGCAACATCAAAACCGCTCAAAGCTATAGCACGTGAACGTCCTTTGATAACAATGTCTGATGTGGATTCAATTACGGAATAAATGTTCTTCGGAGGGGTATGAGGTAAATGTAACCATTCTATAATGCAGATAGTCTTCTTCTTGTCCGTCTGAGCATATAAAATTCCTGTTGGCAACAATGGTGTAGCAAATACGGCCAGGTGCAGCTCGTGTGCAGAGGCCTCTGTGATCCTGTCCACGAGAACAGATCGCAGTTGCTGATTAACAGTTTGTAATGCAGTGATCATTGCCGAAGTGACCTGGATTACATCTGCTGGATCCTTGTGTCCTGCGAGCGCTGAAAACAATGGTGATAATGTGCTGGTAGGTAATGCAAGGAAAGAGCGAGCCCAATTCAAGTGCCCAAGAAGTTGTTGTAATTGCACAAGCTTCATGTTTGAAGGGATAGTCAGTTGGGGAACAATAGGCAGTGCTGCTTGCGCAGAGACTTTATGTCCCAGATAGGTGGCAGGCAACATCAATTGAATTTTTTCAGGTGCTACGTAGAGTCCCGCTTCTGCTAACGTGGCAGAAAGTTCTTGAAAAATGCCAGGCGGGAGTTCCTTAGCAGCGATTAAAATGTCATCCATGAAATGATAACATATGACCTCTAGGTGGCGCCTGCGGAAAGGTTTCAATGCTTCATCCACAAAATGTTGGCAAAGTGTAGGGGAGTTCCGCATGCCTTGTGGCAGAACAACCCACTGATATCGCTGGGTGGGCTGCGAATTGTTATATACTGGCAATGTAAAAGCAAACCGTTCCCTGTCCGCTGGATCCAGTGGGATAGAAAAAAAACAGTCCTTTAAATCAAGCACAGCCAACTGATATTCTCGTGGGAGCATATTTGGATTTGGCATGCCAGGTTGTAAAGTTCCCATTGGCTGTATCTGTTGATTAATTCTCCTCATATCCTGTAAAAGACGCCATCTGCCTGATTTTTTCTTAATAACAAAAATTGGGGAGTTCCAGGGAGATGAGGACGGTTCAATGTGGCCAAGAGTCAATTGTTCAGAGATAAGCTGGGCCGCCGCTGCTAATTTTTCTTTTGGTAAAGGCCATTGTTCTACCCATACTGGGGTAGTGGTGATCCATCGTAACGGCAGTGCGGTGCGTGGAAGTGCAGGGGCGGCCCTTAGAATAAATTTGACTCCAATTTGGTGTCTGCAATAGCCAAAATATCGCGCCCCCATAAGGAGACTGGAATGTCCATTATTAATGGATAGAGGGTGATCTGAACCCCGCTATCGCTTTGGATGAGTATTGGGTGGAGACTGCGCCGTGCCTGTGATTCACCTCCCACACCAATAACTTGTGAGGCTGGACAGGTGGGCCAACTGGATGGCCAAGCAGATTTTGCCACGACTGTTACATCCGCCCCCGTGTCCAGAACTCCCACAATGCGCCGACCTCCCACTGTCAGAGACACAGAAGGGCGCGAGGCTGTAATGTTCATGGCTGCTGCAATGAGGGGTAGTTGTTCGGATGGGGGGAAAATGATAATTTTCGCCACTGAAGTATTTGATTGTATTTTGCATGGACGATCCGCATATAGCGTGATCTCAGGGAAATTCACATATGGTCCGTGTGTTAGCATCGGTACCGCATGAATTCCTGTTGCTTGTGCAGATAATAAAGGCAATACCAGACAAGTGGCATGATTGTCTAACCCTGTTTCAGTGAGAACATGAGTCTTTAAAGGGCAGAAAGGCAAATGGAATTCCACGTCCTGAGTCAGGCGAAGTTGTGGTGCTGTTTCCCTGGACTCTGGGGGGTCCCCTATTGATTTGTCTGGGCCCGGGGTGGGCCCTGCTGCCAGTTTCCCTGCTGTTGTCCTTGCTGATTTCGGGCAGTGTGCTGACCCTGCTGTTGGTTTTGAGGAAGATATCTGCATTGATTGGCCCAATGAAAGCCTTTTTTGCAGATTGGACATTTGGTAGAAGGACGCCTTGGCTGTGGCGTGGATCTACATTGTGCCTTAAAATGTCCTGGTTTGCCACACTGGAAACAAGTTTTATCAGTGGTTACAGGCTGGTTTTTATTTAGCGCTGCTGCCAGCAAATGGGCCTTGTGGGTGGCTGTACCAACAGACTGACAAATGCGAAGCATGGCTGCTGTGTCTGTGGCAGGATTGTGTATTATCGGGCGCAACGCAACCTTACAATCCTCATTTGCATTTTCAAAGGCCAATTGTTTGATAATTATTTGTTTGGCTTCAGGATTTTCAATTTGTCTACTCACTGCTGTAATCAGCCTGTCCATAAAGGAAGAATATGATTCTCTAGGTTCCTGTCTGATAGAACCCCACCTTGATTGAATACTGGTGGGTTCCGGGATTTTTCTCATTGCTTGTTGAGCAGCAAGAGCAGTATCCCTCAATAAGATCTGCAGCAGTGTGGCTTGTACCGAAGCCTGAGCAAAAGGGCCACGCCCCATCATAGCATCCATCACATCTGCGAGGGTAAGATTTGGATTATTCCCTCTGATTTGTTGTAACAAGGCTGGAGCATAACCACGGCAGGCAGTTTCCCATTCATGAGCAAATAATACACCAGCTGATGGGGGTAAAACTGTACGTGCCAAAAGCTTGATGTCATCTGGAACCAAAAGCTGGGCTAATGTGGCTTCCAAAAGAGCTTGTGTAAAAGGAGCTTGCAGTCCATTTGTCCTAACTGACAATTGGAGCTCTTTCAAGATTTTAAAGTCAAAAGGTTGGTGCTGAGCTTGTGTTCCTGCTGCAGCACCAGCAGGGGGCACAATGACAGGGAATGCCATAGTATCCTGAGATAAGGAACAAGCAAGGACTGCACGTTGGAAAGGGGTAGCTGGTTCTGCTGCTGCTGCTGCAAGAGCAGGGTCATTTCCAGCCAGACCATGGTATTTTTGCAGGATTGGGTCCTCTAGTGAGGAACTGTAGTCCGGAGGTTTGGGGTCTGGGGCTGCAGGCAAAGCAAGGGCTGGAACACATGGCAGGACAGCAGGCTGAATTAAAGAAGCTGAAGGTTGTATTGGCAATGCAGCCATGGAGATATTTTTTGGTGATAAAGAACCCATAGCATATCGAACCTTGCACCATGCATTTAAAATCCTAACATCAATGCTGGGATGTCCATGAAAATGTGTTCCAATCTTGTCCCAATGTTTTAATTCCCATGTCCCATCTGCAGGAAACCAGGGACAATGCTCCTCAATTGCCAGAATGAGCTGTATCAAATCACCCTCAGGGACTTCCAATTTGTTGGAGGAGAGGAGAAATTTTAAGTCTTTAAAAAATTTTTGTTGGGGAGTAGTCAAAGAGCTGCCCATTTTTCTAAAATCAATATAAAAAGAAAGAGAAAAGGGATCGGTCTCACCTGGATCTTTTTAAAAGATGAATTCAGCGCTGTGAAACCCTTGCCGGGCGCGATGAGCCGATGATATCCACTGCTTGGATCGAAAATCCTCTCACAGTGTCTTTTAAAATCCTCTCAGTCTGTCTGAGACTGCTTGCTTCAAGTTGCTTGTTTTTTTCTCTTTTAAAACCCTCAGCCGTATTCTTTTATTCAGCCTCACACGGGGCACCACTTGTAACAGTCCAGCTGTTCCAAATGGCTTAATTAAGTATAAAATAAAGACGCAGAAAAGCAACAATATTTCCTTGGACTGAGGACAGCTCAATTCCACATCCTCTCCCTCTCCAGTCCGTTTTTATTACCCTTTGTTCTCACCAGCCGCATGGCTGCTTGCCAGGGTCTCATGTTACCTCATCTGGCCAAGGCTTAAGCCCACCCACACCATATAGGGTCATCACTGCCCAGAGGAAACACAACTCCTTTTAAGGTCAATACAATTCTAATACACGATAAGGCACAACCATGCTGGTCACCGAGGTCAGCGAGGCACCAGGTGGCGCTACAAGCCTTTGCCATGACTTCCTGGCTCCCACACAGAGAGCCTCCAAGGCTTCTGAGTAGCAGCCCCTCATCGAGCGGTGGGGAAAGCCACACCTCCAGTGGAGCGGAGGGGGAAGGGGATAGCCAGGCGAGGGGAGGGCTCAAAGATGCTACCAACTGGCCAGGAGACAGACACGCCATTTCTGTCACCCAGCTTACGCAGAGGGGTGAAACGTAAGGAGGGGAGGCAGAGATTTGGGGTGTCTAAGTTCTTATGTTGGGGCAGAAACCGGAAGGGGCCACTCCCGGAACCTGCAAGGGACTAGGACGGACATGAACTTTGTGTTTATGCACTGTATTTGGTTGGACCAATAAAACCTGTAAAAGACAGGTCGGAGTCCTGCCTGGTTACTCGCGAGCAACCACCACCATCCCCTGACAGGCCAGATAAAGAGGAATGGAAGATTACATTTGGCCCTCAGGCCTAAGGTTCCCCATTCCTGGGCCGCGCCATGTAGAGCTTGACAAAAATATTTTCATTTTAGGTTTTGCACCCTGCAGTAGAGGCACTCGACCTTCGGGACTGTGATGTTTCAGATAATGCCTTGCAACAGCTTTGTAACTGCAAACATCTTAAGAAAATCAACTTGAACATTTGGAAAGGCAACAGACTAACAGTCACTTCAGAAGGTTTGTTTTCTATGTGATATTTATTTCAAAGAAATGAGAGAAATTAAGTTTCATTCAGGCTTTCTTCTTCTTCTTCCCCAAATAGGATTCTCATTATCATTTTTAGTAAATAAATACCCAGAGGATTGGATACGTCTGCTCTGAAGGCTGTACACATGCTCTTTCTTTGTAGTTTTGAGCTTTTTCATGACTCAGGAAGCTGCCTTATGCTAAGTCAGAGCATTGATCCATCTAGCCCAGAGCACCATCTGCTCTTACTGGCTGCAGCTAACCACGTCATCCCAGCAAATAGCAACCCTGCTTTGTGAGGTGCTTTTAACTGAAGATGCGAGAGACTTAACATAAGAAGAGTCTTGCTGCTTCGGGCCAAGGGCACATCTTGCCTGGAATCTTGTTCTCCCAGGGGCCAGCCAGGTGCTTATGTGAAGCCCACAGGTAGATGGTTTTGGGCTAGAGCATTAGGCAGTCAGAAAGTAAGGTTCAAAAGAAGTCAGAGCTATGCAACAAGCTGCCTTCCGGAGCTGGAGGGCTTTCTTTTGCTGGAGGTATTTAAGCAGATGCTGAATGTCCATCTCTCAGGGGTGTTGCAGTTGCATCCTCCATTGTGGATCCTGCACTGAGCAAGGGGTTGGATTAGATTGCCTTCAAGGTATCTTACAAGGTTGCAGGGTGTGCTGTAAAGCAAGGGTAAGGAACATCTGGCTCTCCAGATATTTTTGGACTGCAAACCCCATCATCCCTGACCATTGGCTAGGATGACGGGGGCTGTTGGGAGCTGGAGTCTAATAAACATCTGAAAGGCTACAAGTTCCCCATCCTGGCCTAAAGGCACATGATACATCAACCTTGCTGAAGTCCAAGTCTGGGAGACCATTTCAGAATCCTTTGTGCATCACTTTGAGCTCTACTACAGGAGAAAGGTGGGATATGAACGTAAATAAAGCAAATGAATGTCATTTTAGGTACCAGTTATACAAATAGAAAAGGAAGGATTAGATGAGAACAAGCTAACACTTATGCCCATTCACATCAATGGTCCTAAGGACACTTAACTCTACAGTGGTACCTCGGTTTACGAACAACCCTGTTAACAAACTATTTGGTTTACCAACTCCGCAAAACCGGAAATAGTGTTCCGGTTTGCAAACTTTACCTCGGTCTACAAACGGAAGCCGAACGGTGGAAGGACACTGGCAGCAGGCGGCCTCATTAGGGAAAGCGCACCTCGGTTTAAGAACGGATTTGGTTTAAGAATGGACTTCAGGAACGGATTAAGTTCATAAACCAAGGTACCACTGTATACTGAATTGCAACCATTATTAGTAGAGCACAATGAATATACTAATATGATGCCCAAAGTGGCCAGCATTCAAAAGTTATAAGCAGAATTGATATTTGAGGTTAGTATCCCTCACTTTTGACTGTAATTTGTAATATTAATGCCCAAAGTGTTTTGATATGTTGCTCTTAAAGTAATAATTTCTTCTAATATGCTCTTCTATTCGAACTTCTGGAGATGAATGTGAGAATGATGTGCTTTGTTTATCCAACAGGGGTTGCAGCACTGGCCTTGTCATGCCCTTATTTACGTGAAGTCTCTTTTAAAAGATGTAGCAACGTTACAGATAGTGGAGTCCTTGCCCTTGCCCTCCACTGCCCACTTTTGCAAATAGTTAACATAGGTGGATGTTCCAGCATTACAGATACATCACTGCAAGCTCTTGGACAGAACTGCCAATCTTTACATAGTGTGGATTTTTCATCTACCCAAGTAAGATTGTTGGCAAATATATATCTTGTTGGCATAGATATCTTGCAAAATGGCATGATTAAAATGATACTCTTGAGAACTGACTCTTACTTCACTAAATTGCTATTGGTATTTTGAGATACTGTCTTGATAAAAGTGCATTTGGCCTCTTTTGCTTTCACAGTTACCGTACCTTAATTTTGCTTAGTGTGGTTGCATTAGATAAAATGAGTGTTTTGAACCTACCACAGGAAATGTGGACTCTTATCTATAAATTGCAGTGAAGTTTGTTGCGAAAATTGTCATCTGGCTTGTAAATCTAGTGTTTCCCATTTCCCTTCCCTTCCCACCCATTTTACACTTGTAGCTTACATTATCAGAGTGCAGTATTAAAATAAATTCAGCAGAGTAAATAATATTTGATTGATATAAAAGTGGAAAACTGATTTGAATAGTTATAGTAAAATTATGCAGGAAACTGTAATATGAACCACTGAAGGAGAAGGGAAGACAGTGAGAGCCAACTATTGACGACTGTGGAGAAGAGCCAGAGGATGATGGGCTTACTGAGGAGATTTCACCCCTCCCATATCCAAGAATCTCCTGATGAGTCTGGTGATTTTCCAGAGAGGAGGGGGCGGTGTTCTGCTCTCTGCTTAATCTGCTCCGACTAAGACCTTCCAATACTTAGGCATTACTTTCTCTTATAATGCCAAATTGTCAACACACCTGACCACATCAGCTATATCAGCAGGAAGAAGTGCAAATGCCATCCTTAGATTATTCAGAAGGAAAGGAGCTGGCTTCCTCCCGATGGCCCTAAAAGTCTTTCAGGCAAAATCTTTAGCCCAACTCCTGTATGGCTCTCAAATTAGCCCCTCTGCCAACCTTAAGACCCTTGAAACAGTACAATCAAAATTCTTAAGATCATTATTTGCTACCCCAAAGTGTACACCTAATGCAGTCTTAAGGCAAGAGGCAGGACTGCCCAGAGTGGAATTAAAAGTCTGGGAGCAAGCAATATCCCTCTGGCTGAAAATCCATTACAATCCTAAGGGACTGTTACCTTGCTGGCCGCAGTTCCCTATCCTCCTTGGCTTATGCAAATAACTAATAAGATCAAACAAATTGGCCTAAACCTTGAAAACCTTTTTACTGGAACTCTGAATAAGGCAAAAGCAATTATCACTCAGAGACTTTCGATGTCGAATTACAACAAGAAGACGCCCTACTCCCGGAGACGTATAGATGTTTAAAAGCTTGGCCTAATTTTGCAACTGCCCCTTACTTAACTAACATCACTAACGAAGCTGATAGATGGGCTTTCTCTAGAGCCCGCTTTGAGACAATGCCCTCAGCAGTGCTGTACGGCAAATTCACGCGGGTACCAATGCATGCGCGCCTCTGCCCCTGTATGTCTAATAAGGTAGAATCTGTCACACACATCCTTCTATTTTGCGAATTTTATAGTGAAGAGCGAGTTCAACTTATTTTGCCACTTTTATCAAAATTCATACCCCTACAACATTATTTGGAATTCTCCCCCGAAATTCTACGAAAATACCTTCTGGAAGATTCCTCAAGCTCAATATCATATGAGGTGGCCAAATTTTGCACTTTAGTAATCAGGAAGCGTAAATCTCTTCTGTTGAATGGCACACTGCGAAGTTCCCTTGTGTAATCCTTTTTTCTTTTTTCTTTTCTGATGTTGTTGCTGATTTCTTTTTGTTTGATCTTGTGGTGTTTAGTGTCACTGGCTTTTGCCGTAATAAAACTTGGACTTAATCTGCTCCAGCACAACATCAGTCAGTCAGTCAGTCAGTCAGTGTGTCGGAGAGAGAGAGACTGAGTGTTAGAGATTGTGTGTATAGATAAGGTTGCTGCTAAGAGCAGCTGCAGACACTCAGTGCAGTTCAGCATTCATTTATGCTTAGACCTCATTTAGCTTTGTATATAGTTGTATAATAGTTGTAGATAGAATAAAAGAAGATATTCTACAGAGCTGCTCTCCGAGTCGTTTATGCTCTGCTAGACTCTGCTATACTCTGCTGTGCAACGACTGTCTTCTTGTGGGAGTGAATCCGGTGCTCACAACTCTAAGCTGTGAGTCCACAGCACTTTGACCTGTTCCTGTGCAGAAGGTGGTCTCTGGAAGTGCTACCCAGCTCGCCTAGCCCAGTCGGGGCTGAAGTGGATGAGTCCAGTTGGTGACACTGGCTCAAGGGCGATGCTGACACTTACCTGGTGCCTAGATGTTCCTGGAACCTGGTTGTCCATGGTGGTTCTGGTCTGCCCCCTGGTTTTTGAAGAAGGAATGCCCCGGAGGCCCTTACCTACAGCCTTCTTAGGGGAGGCAGCACCTCCTTCCAGGCTCCTGCCTAGGCATCCAACCATGGAACAGTTGGTAGGCGCATGGTCTGTCTGCTAGTATGGGGACAGGGAGGCCTGGCAAGACTGGGTTTCTGCCTGTTTTGGAGGCATGTTGAACTAGATAAGGGCTGATAAGGATTCTGCAGTATCACGTAGAAGAGTTTGGGCTTGTTGTGATTATTTGTAGCAGAAACACTACTGCTGAGGCTGCTGGAGGTTAAGGGCTGCTGCATGCACAGCTAATGCAGAGTTAACAGGAGATAATGGGGTTGAGTAGTGCTACTGAATAGTGATGTAATAATAAGAATAATGTATAGATACAAAATTAAAATATAAAAGGAAGTGAAAGGAAAGGAAAAGATAAGGTGAAAGAGGAAACTAGAAGAGGAACTGCAGATAAGTCAGGCTAGGGGAAACCCTGCCAAAACTAATGAGAATTGACCAGTAAACCAGGCGCTGTGTGGCTGCACTAAGCAAGGTTAATATTTAACAATATGTGAATCTGTGAAAGAAAAGAAAGCACCCAAGATTTATAAGTTGATATATTGGAAGAAATCACACGATATACAATCTGCAGGTTTGAGGCTCAGTTAACTAATTCTATCAGGAGGGGGAGCAATTCATTTATTCAGATGGGGGGAGCGATTCATTGGAGGGAGTAATCAATGAGGCATGGCATAATTAAAATCCAGAAACGTAATTAAATATAGGTGCAATCAGTGATGCAAGTGCATTAATATAAAGCATAATCAGAGGGAGCAATTCATCACATAACATTAGTGCAGAAAACCAATTAAATAGCCGGCGTCCTTCACGCCATGCTTGGAGGTCTCTTCCATATTGATCCTCTCCATTTTCTGATCAGAACTACTATTCCTGTTCCTCTCTTTGCTTGTTTGCTTCTTCTCTTTTGACTCTTGCTGCTCTTCTTACATACATACATACATACATACATACATATATGAATGAGACATATATATTCCCCAGAATTTGTTGCGAAAGTTATTTTTCCAGCTAATTACAGATCAGGAATGTGACTTTTCCAAGTAAGCTCCCTTTTGCTTGGAACTGTCTGCTATTCTTGAATCTTTGAATCTTTGTGGGTCTCCAGTTTGAAAGGTAATAAATGGGTGTCTAATGGCAGAAAGGTTAAAAGCAGTTCTAAACACAGCAAACCTTCATACAGAGTATCACAGCTTTTGGCTAAATTTAAAAGGGGTTCCTAGACTGGAGTATCCCTTCCAGAAACTCAGAAGAAATGGATGCAGGCTTTAAGTGAAAAGATAGAAAGACTGAAATACAAATGCACATAGGCACAGCCTAAAAAATGAGGAGGCTTCCAAGAACCCCATAAAAATGTAGGAACTATCGGCCAAGCCGATAAGGCCTCATCTTCTTCCGAGCCGAGCCTTTGAAATCGCCTCCGACGTATTTAATGACCTGAGCCTTTGATAAGGCCTCAAGCACATTCTATCCAGCAGGGTTCCCAGAGCAGGGATGAGATGAAAGGTTTGGCTACATTGTAAAGAGTTTTATTTCTAAACTACGCAGAACAGAAAAGAGGTCTCTCTATGAAAGCAGAGAGCAACTGAACAAAGGAAACAGGAAACCACTAACGTCACAACCTGTCTCCCTTTCCCATGAGACTGCAAGGTCTCTGGAATGTAAACAGAGTCCTGTGACTCCACGCAGCTGCACAGTGATAACAGAAACTAACAGCAAAGCCATGTTTCTTATACACTTTCAGATTACACAAATGATTTCTGAGTAGCCAATCAAATGATTACAACAACTTCCCCATAGGAATTACAGCCTATGGTCATCATTCTAAATCAAATCGAAACCCTTATACAGTACTCTTTTTACTAGCCCACTCCAGCCTTCTCATTATAATAATATGTGATCATATATTGTCATCCTTCAAGGTCTACTTTAATTAATATCTAATTAATTAATTCTTTACATGTCTACAAACATCTATTCTTAATAATCCATGATTAATATATTCATTCTCTACATTAACATAAATTCAGTGATACTGTTCCGCCTGGCCGATCTCCTTTCATGTATTTTCAACTTTTAATTCTTTCACATTAGAATACAGGATGTACATGAAGCAATCTGGTTTTTTCCTTGCTAGAAGGGATTGGTGAGAGTTCATACATGGATTGCTAAGCAGCACTGCTAATATAAAATACTGAGTTTTAACAAACAAAAGAGAGTCCTAACAGAGAGATAAAGGGAGATAGGAAATTCTGCATCTGCTTTGCATGTAGAAGGTCTCAGGTTCAACCCCTGGCCTCTCCAGGTAGACTTGAGAGAGACTTCTGCCTGAAACCCTGGAGATCCATGGAGATCTCCTACAGTCGTAGGAGAGCCAGTCAGGAGAGAGAATACTGATCTAGATGGACCAATGGTCTGAGCTGGTATAAGGAAGCTTCCTCTGTTTCTGTTGCTAAGCCATGCTTTGGCTTAGCGTGATGTTTGTACTAAGTCAGAGAAAGGGCTGAAAAGTGGCATTATTGCACATATATAATATTTTTCTGTCGTTTAAAGAGAATATATTAATTTGGCTTCCATTTGTGTAAAATTCAAGTTTATAAGACATACAGATTGAAGAAAACCAGACTGAAGTTGTTATGGTTGTGTGTTTTTTTACACTATTGCTTTAATGTTTTGGTTTTTTGAAGTGGACAGTTACTATAGTTTTATTCAGTGTACCAACAAAAATTCTGATTTTGTCCCATCCAGGTTACTGATGACGGTGTAATAGCACTTGTTAGTGGAATGTGTTCAAAGAATTTAAAGGTAACTTTTCAACACGTTTAGTACAAATCAGTATCATTAGTAAATTTAAATATACTCTTTAAATTTCTTAATAGAATTAAGGGATTAAATCAGTGGCTATTAGTCAAAGATGACTAGGTGCCCTGCTTGTGGGTTTCCAATAGGCATCTGACTGGCCACTGTAGAAACAGAATGCTGCTGGACAAGATGGGACTTTGGTCGGATCCAGCAGGGTGGCTCTTACTCATATGGGTTTTTCCCATTATTGCAGGGGTCAGCAAGGCTTACTGGCCATGGGCCAGATCACTCCCACGGAGATCCTCCGTGGGCTGGACTGGTGCATGTCCGTGGCGCTGGAAATCGCTTCTGCATATGCCCAGACGCCAAAAATTGCACCTGCGCAGAAGTGATTTTCAGCATCTGGGCATGCGCAGAAGCAATTTCCGATGCCATGGAAGAGAGTCCCTGCGCCATGCTGCGCTGTTTGTTTGTTTTTTTATTGCTTTTTATTGATTTTCAAAAACAAAACAAAATTAAATAAAACATAAACTTTTACATTCAACATTTTGTATCTTCTTATTTACCCTGCGCAATTTCTCACCCGGACTTCCTTCCTTCCCTGCTTCGGTTTTGCCAATTTACCATGCTGCGCTGGTTTAATGCAGCGCACGGGGACTCACTGAGCAGGCGGCTTGGTTCGGGGGCGGCTCACAGGCTGGTTAAACGGCTTCCTTGGGCCGCTTCCGGCCCATGGGCTGCAGGTTGGGGACCCCTGCATTATTGTCTGTAACAGTTGCTGATACTAGTATTCATTATCCCAAATAGGAGATCCATATGGAACGGTGTGTGAATCTGACTGACATTGCTGTGGAAGCTGTTCTCACTTGCTGTCCAAGGATATACATTTTTCTGTTCCATGGATGCCCACTGATAACAGGTGATTAAAGTGCTGCTTACTAGCTAAGTTCAACAATAGATTTTGTCAACCTGTCTGAGCCTTAAGATCAGTCTCAAAGGCACTGCTCACAGACCCACCAGCAGGATCCATCTCACTGGTGGGCACAAGAGACACGGTATTTTCAGCAGTGGCCCCATATTTTCTTTTAAATGAGTTTAAAGATGTTTTTTTATGTTGGTTGGTATTGTGAGTGGACTGGATTTTAAATTAGCTTTGCTCTTTTAAATGGTTTTAAAATATTGCAGTACATGTAATTGTGCATTGGTTTGCTGGTTTGATATATTCTTGCTGCTCTTTTAGCTTTTATATTTCAAATATGTTTTCCATTGCAAGTTGAAGGAGAAATCTCCCTTTTCCTTCTAGTTTGAATCCATTCTGAGCAGTTAGAACTCCATATTCTGTATTACCTTCACTGTCTTGTCCTAGTAGATAAAAACTAACTGTTTTAATCAGGACATGTCCTTGTACACTGAAAGAATGCAACAGATAATCACCAAGGCAATGGTGAAATGAATGCTAGGCATGGGAATTTCATTTAACCTTAGGTCAGTAGGAGGGCAGATATCACAGTCAAAAGCAGATGTTGGTAGACAAGCAGTAATAGAGCAGTAACTAATAAATAAATGTTTATGTGTAACTACATATTATTAAAATGAGATTATTGGGGTGGACTATTCAGATGAGCCAAATGAGTGCTGATTGATCTAGACCAGGATTTCCCAAACTTGGGTCTCCAGCTGTTTTTGGACCACAACTCCCATCATCCATTGAGGCAAGGAAAGAAGGGCTACCCTTATGCTATTCATATAATCAATTATCAGTAAACAATATATTCATATATGCTCACATATAATCAGGGCTTACAGTATTTTTATAATCCATTTTTGAATCAAAGGAAAGCTTTTGCCTTAGCTAACTGCAAACTGCTTGGAACAGCAACTTAGAACCGACCTTTCCTCTAGAAACATCCTTGAACCCTGATCAAGGGGAAGACATGAATGAGAGACACTGGTACAAAATCCCCCTCAAATGCAGGCTAAAATAATGCACAAGAACAGGAAGGGCCAAAAACTCCCAAACTCCCTGTTCTGTCAGAACTGGGGAAAAGGTCAGATTGTGCATCATTGTGCATCATTTGTGCAGACAACGGAAAGCAGAAGTTGGGAGTAGAACTCTGCGCTTGACCAGGAGCCATAAGCATGGCAAGAAGCACGCTAATTGGCTAACTTTCGCTGGCGTTCGTGACTGTCTCATGACTGTCTCATGATCTGTGATTTGCTCAGGTATAAAGACCTCAGGATTTGTGTTTCTCGGGGTCCCAGTTCTTTGGAAGAGATTCCAACTGGGTCCTTATTGCTCAGCAATAAAACCTCACCTTCTTTTTCTCCAAAGCTGTGTCTGCCTGATCCTTGTAGCTAGCAGGACCAATGGTCAGGGATGATGGGAATTGTAGTCCAAAAACAGCTGGAGACCCAAGTTTGGTAAACCTTGGTCTAGAATGAGGACAGTGGGTTGTAACTGTTGTGGGAAAGTTTGCTGTAATCCTACGTTTGGTTTCAGCGGTTCTCAACCTGTGGGTCTCCAAATGTTGTTGGACTACAACTCCCATAATCCCTGAGCTCTGGCCTTGCTAACTAGGGGTGATGGGAGTTGTAGTTCAACAACATCTGGGGACCCACAGGTTGAGAAAGGCTGGCTAATCACTCTCTGTGTGATATGAAAAAGCAGGATCCTCTAACAAGGAAAGAGAAGGAACTGGAGGTAGAGGCAAGTGGAGGGGTGCATGGTCCCTCCCCAAGTAATTAATTACATAGCTGGCATTAAAGAGTGTCTAATATTCTATTATTTAATAAAAATTACAAAGAAAGTTAACTTGAGGGTCCTGGAGGCTGATCTCAAGATAATCACAAACTACTGTGATAGCACAATCATATAGTAGCACAAAACAAGTAGCTCCAGATTATTCAGTTATTAGATGTGCTCCTGTGAGCAGCTTTCATAATGGTTTCCATGTGGTCTCTCATTTATTGTATTGAAGATTTTTGAATACAGTCGTACCTCAGGTTAAGTACTTATTTCGTTTCGGAGGTCCGTTCTTAACCTGAAACTATTCTTAACCTGAAGCACCACTTTAGCTAATGGGGCCTCCAGCTGCTGCCGCACTGGCCGAGCACAATTTCTGTTCTCATCCTGAAGCAAAGTTCTTAACCCAAGGTACTATTTCTGGGTTAGTGGAGTCTGTAACCTGAAGCGTCTGTAACCTGAGGTACCACTGTACCCAGTATCATAGCCTGCTTAGCTGCAGTAGAACGGTGTCATATATACTGTACCTTCAGACCATTATGTAGTGCAGAACTCCAGGTGGATAAATAAGACTTGATGGCATGATACTAGGAAGCTAGGGGAGACCTCTGTCAAGGTCAAAGTGAGTGGATTCAGGGTTAGGTGTTGCAGTAGGGACTGGTATTCCACCAATTCTCTTGTATCATGAGTGTCCTCCAACAGACGAGTAAATAATAGCAGTAGTATGAGTAGTGTGGCAAATATTCACACACCTGCACCCATTTTTTTCACCCATTTTGGCTGATTCCAGAGACATTGGCACAGGCCCTATTGCTGATTTTCCTTACCACAATGCAACACAATTAAACTTGTTAAAATGGGAATAAGAGGCATGCTTCTATTTTTCTAACAGTCTTCAGAGACAGAATGGTACACCACTACTCCCTGCTCCATATCTTGAAACAATATGCTTATTTCTCCTGTTCTTAAAAAAAAAGCCTTAAATTGTCCTGACTTAATCAGTGCACCTTCACAGCTTAAACAAATTACGTTCACAGGAAATGCAGTTTTAAACAGTTGCTCTTCGCATGCTTGGATGTGAGCCAAATACATTCTTGTATAACTTAGGTTTTGACAGTATGCCTGTGCGGCTTCTGTCCAGATATGCATGTTTATCAGAACAATTGTTTAATTCAACTGCATCAGGTACAATCAGTGCTTTTTTTCAAGAAGTTGTTACAGTAAGTGCCACACTTTTTAACAACAGAAAGAGGTGCCAGTACTGCGTATCCCTGAGTACTCCCTGGGGAAGAAAAAGGGTACTGGATACAATGGTGCTAAAATTATTTTGCCTTGATGCTAGTACATTTTGTTCAATCAAAATTGAGTGTTTTCCACCCCAAAAAGGTGGTTTAAAACAGACCAGAATAAGAACAACAGTTTCAAAGCAACCTAAGTAAAACCCAGAAATAATAGCAAAACAACCACGCTGACCAGCTCTAGTGTTAAGATCAGCAGGAGAGGCCCCCTTGGTAGTGCTGCTGCCCTATGTAGCCTGATAGGCAGTGGTGCGTGAGAGTTGCTTCTCTGTGTTGGCTCTCAGTTAGTGGAATAACCTGCCCTCCTTGTGCTGCATTGCTGTTCTGTGCTGCTGTTTTGTTAATTCTGCTTTTTGTTAGTTTGGTCATTTTATTTTATGTTTTTAATACAGTGTGCTGTTTTATTGTGAAGTTTTTGTAACTCACTATGGGACTATTCAGAGAAGGGTGGGCTATAGGTAAAAACAATGAATGAATGTCTGCAGAAAACATTGGAATATAAGCAAAAAACCGAAAGCACGTTGAAACAAACCTGTCTTAACCTGCTTAACCAGCAGAGAAGAATAAACTTATTACAAGAGCCTGCAAAGCATTTATGCAGCAAATAGCAGCATCAATTTACTGATCTGGACGCCCATTTCTTGTAGAAAGATATCTGAAACCCATTCCTTCTTCCCCCTAAATTATTCATTTGCATTACCTTTCCTACCTAGCATTTTCTTATCCTAGAGAAAATTGAATTGTCCAATGTATTTTATCATCCTGGTTTCCTTGTTTTGCAGATCGTTCTCGAGAAGCCCTGGAACAGCTGGTTGGACCAAATAAGTTTAAGCAGGTTTCATGGACTGTTTATTGATTTTTCTTTAGTTGTTGATGGCATCTCTTTTTCAAGAAATAACCATTCCTGGAACGGCATGTCTCTGGTGTTGTAGAGTGTACTGTCTCCCACTGACATGCCTCGTTTCTGTTTCAACTGCCATGTTGATTTTCTTGATTAACGAGAATGTTTCTCTTTTTTCCACTCCACATGATGAATTATGAATAGGAAGTTGTTAGTGTTCATATAAGAGCAACAGGTCTGAACTGTAATTCAGGAATCATTATGTTCAAATGTTAAGTTCTGGGGCAGGAGTTAAGTTCTAACAGGAAAATGTGATGTGACAGGTGGTGAGCCAGCAAGACTTGACAGCCACTTTTGCATCTAAGCATTTTGTAAGGTCACTTGCGCAGCAATCACTTTGGGGAGGGTCAGTTATGTTTCTAGGTAGCCATTATAATTGGAGGCATGAGGTTTTGTTTCCTGCATGCTGGTTCTTGTTTTGAAATAAATGCTCCTACCATCTTCAAGTTGTGAATGTATTTTCTTTCATTCCAAATAATTAATGCATGAGTTTATAGTACTCATTGCTTCTGGTTTTGGGTGAAAAGGTTAACATATGGCTTTGTGCTAATATCTCCTAGCCAGGATACCACGTTCTGGCCCAGTGAGGAACGTAGTAGTGAAAACAAGAAGGTATACTGCTATCTAGTCTAGGAATTTGGATTTCTTCCTAAACCCTGTATAAGAATTGTTTGATCATGTACAGCCCATGCTTTGCCAGAGAAAAATGAGTATTCAAATGAAAGGTTTCAATAGGATTTGATTGTCTTGTCCATCTGCAGCATAGTATACTATAGAACGTTAAAAACCTCTGTTTTTATCTCATTTTGTATCATTTTATATTATATACCTGTATAACACTAAATATTAAATAGAAATATCTATGGTTGTTAATAACAGCCTCATTAAAGTTACTAATATATCTGCCCCACTGCATCTTGCTTCAAGGCTGCTAGGCTTTCATGGCCAAGGAAGAATACAAGCTTAAAATATTCAGAGAACACTTCCACTAGTTGTGCTGGATAATCAAAGGAATAAATGAACATGTTCAGGGCAGAAGGTGGGCTTCCCAATATCTGAATGAAGAAAGGTTTTGTGTTTCTATTTAGTGTGCTCTGAGTTACTTCTTTTGCAGAAAACAGTTTTGATTAGAGCCTGATTAAAGCACGAAGGTCACATCTGTGTTAACAGCTTTAATTGACTCAACAGTACAATGTTTTCAGCCTTAGTGAAAACCACACAGCTTTAATTCATCTACCCACACCTGCTGTCTTGCCTTAGTGAAAACCACACAGCTTTAATTCATCTACCCACACCTGCTGTCTTTTATTTAATCTAATTTTCATTGTGGCTGTTAGCAACACAGGATGAATATTTTTGAACTTGAAAATTGCTTAGTAATAGCAATAGAATGCATTTAAGGGAATGTAACTGCATAACACTCCTGCCCACCTAGCAGTTCGAAAGCACCCCCAAGTGCAAGTAGATAAATAGGTACCGCTTTATAGCGGGAAGGTAACGGCGTTTCCGTGCGCTGCGCTGGTGCTGGCTCGCCAGAGCAGCTTCGTCACGCTGGCCACGTGACCCGGAAGTGTCTTCGGACAGCGCTGGCTCCCGGCCTCTTAAGCGAGATGAGCACGCAACCCCAGAGTCGGACACGACTGGCCCGTACGGGGAGGGGTACCTTTACCTTTACCTTAACTGCATAACAGGGTTGGCTTAAGTAATTACTCTTATAAATTTATTTTGAATTGTAGACTGACTTTGTACATCTTTAATCGGACTTACTCTCTAGTAGGTGTACTTAGGACTGAGGAGGGGTTGTACCTCCGGTGGGGGACACATCATGCTCCTTTAGTCCACCTTTGGTCCCCACCCTGCACTCACTCTCACCTGTGGCTCCTAGAAGGTGTCAGCATGCAACAGTGACCGTATCCTGAGAATGGCTTTGACCAGCTAAACCAGGTGAGGGTCTTACATTTTATGTTTTCCACTTGTACGTGATCAGCACGAGCACTTCTGCTGACAAGTGCACCATTTTCGGCTCCAAAAGGGGACAGGGGGAGAATCGGGGAATCCTCTCTCACGTGCATCCCAGTAATGTGTGTGGCGACTGCAACAGTACCTCTGCTTAAGTGGGGACCCCCTTGTATGTTCCTACACTTGAAATGACTGCTGTTCTGTTCAAAGCCTATATACCAGAGGCTGGATTCCCCCCGCCCCCCCCCCCAAAATAGAATTAGCAGAAGAGCCCCTAGTACAGCATCCTGTTCCCCATAATGTTCAGCCAGATGTATCTGGGAAACCCCCATCTGTTGCTTCCTTCCCTCCCTCCCAAACTGGCTTTCAGAGATATACTGTCTCTGAATCTGGAGATCCCATTTAGCTATATTATTAATAAAAGCACCTAGCATTTTTTAAATGACTTGGACAGCTGGTTGCAAACTGGACTTATACTACTCAAAGATGGGACTTTATTCTCTGACGAAACACTCCAAGTGCTAAGTAAAACTACCCAATTTGACTTCTTTTTGCTTTTTTACCTAGCATGCCACCTAAAATTAACATCTAGCTTTGTTAATATAAAAGCTACCTACTTTCTCTTGATTCCTTGTTTTCTGCCTACGAAGGAACCTGTGTGTTTCACCTAAGGAGCGAGACAGATTTAGGTAACTGCTTGATTTTATATTTTCAAAAATTGGGAAGGGAAAATGATGGGAAGTTTTGCTTCTGCACATGACTCTGGCAAACCGCTCTAAGCTGAAGCGTTCCTTCCTCACCCTAGAATGTTCAGTTCACATTGAGTTCATGAAACATCGTACCCTGACCTGTTCTTAATGTATGGTTGACCACATCTACTTTTGCTATATCAATCACTAGTAACAGTTTAATAAGGAGGTTTTCACGCCTGTCCAATTCTGTGTTCCCTTTCCCAACCTTTAATCTATTGATGATTAATGCCTATATGCAACCTTTGCATTGTATTTGTGTTAACCAATCAGCAACAAGCACATATGTGGCAATGCTGTAATATTCAATACAAGGGACTCCCCGAGACATGCTCGAGAGATGCCTCCCATATGACACTTGTCATTCGTCTGTCGTTTATTTCAACCCAACATCTGGTGACCCCGACGTGATGCTAACCTTTATACATTTTTCCATCTCAGCTGCCCTACGTGCAACTTTAAACCTGCAGAGCACCTAGTGGGAGTCTGGTTTGAATGTCTGATATATCTTGCCACATTCTTTCTTGAGATTGTGAGAAGATATACATCCTTGTGGCTTTGACAGCAACCCACTCTATCCTACACCCCCTCCTCTGATAAAACATTCTGTAGAAGTCAAAGACTGCATGCTATTTTATGGCAGTTTAGTTGTCCTGGTTATTGCTCTGATGTAGATTTTACATTTTTTATGAGATGATTTTTATTCAGAATAACATGAAATAATGGGTATTGAAAATACAGGCATTATGTGTATTAGGCAGTTAATAATAGCATGTTGTTAAATAACCAAAGCCAAAAAGATATATGAGTTACAGTGGTACCTCAGGTTACATATGCTTCAGGTTACATACGCTTCAGGTTACAGACTCCGCTAAGCCAGAAATAGTACCTCGGGTTAAGAACTTTGCTTCAGGATGAGAACAGAAATTGCATGGCGGCGGCAGTGGGAGGCAACATTAGCTAAAGTGGTCATCAAGTTAAGAACAGTTTCAGGTTAAGAACGGACCTCTGGAACGAATTAAGTATGTAACCAGAGGTATCACTGTATAGTGGGTCTGGGTTCCTCTGGGTGACAGTTAATAAAAGAAACAGATGTAAACCAATCAGCATCGAAAATATCCTTTTGTTTCACCATGCATCACTCAGCAGTGTCATGTAAATTTAGCAGTCACTGCCAAGTACCATATGTGTAAAGCCATCTTGGTAGTCAGTATAACCCTGAAACTAACTGGTACTTGCTTCAGAGCCATCCCACATATGCTTACCTGCTTGCTTTGGGAGCTTGGCTGCTGGCCTAGGGAGTTGGGAGTTATTCGTGCAACCTAGTGGATGTGTCCCACTCATTCCCCCATCTGACAGATGGGTGGATGGGAGATTCAGTTTGCAAGTTTATTATTCTAGCCAAAGTCCATGGCAGACTTGTAGCAATAGCATTAACAAAATAATAAAGAACATACGTCCATAATATTAGCCAACATCTATGATAAAAGAGTTACCAGAGACACCTACAAACTCAAATTCAACTTGGATTTCAAGATTAAAGCTCCAAATCACAACAATTTATAGTGATTTTATCGGACTCATTTTTCCTGATTTTCCTCTCTCCAGCTAATGCGTAGAGGGTCACTCTGTGTTACTAAGCTATTACTGACATTCAAAAGAAACTGAATCGTTTCTGTCGGGGCCTACCTGCTTGCTTGTGAGAACAAAGGTTTCAGAAAGTGACCTCTATATAAGGGGCAACTAGAAGATAATGAGTAATGTCTTCCACAAATACAAAGTCTGACTGAGAATGGGACCTTGTGCAGTGTCCATCCAAGACTGAATCAGGACACATCAAAGAAGCGTTTCAGTTACACGAGTTGTAAATTTAAACAGGGAAAACGGGTACAGAAAAACAGGACTCCATAGTGCTATCTGGTGGCACAATGTTATATCACATATACAACACATATAAATATTGCCCTAGCCCAGGCTTCCTCAACCTCGGCCCTCCAGATGTTTTGAGACTACAATTCCCATCATCCCTGACCACTGGTTCTGCTAACTAGGGATCATGGGAGTTGTAGGCCAAAAACATCTGGAGGGCCGAGGTTGAGGAAGCCTGCCCTAGCTAGAACTTGTATTAACTGCCTTGCACTCACTGTCAAACCAGCCAAGGTGTGTTAATTGTGTGTATTTATTAATTGTAGAAGTTATCAAATAGGGCCCGAGTTCTGTGACAATTTGCTGGAAGACATGAACAAGATTTGGAGATTTGCTCATAAAATGTTGATGCAAGTTTGTCACATGATGACTAAATAGTGCCTCTTGGATATTGCTGCCCAATCTGAGAGACCATTTCAGTCTTTTCATGCCTTATAATTCTCCACGCACTGTTGCAGATTTGATTGTTGATATGCATTCTGTTAAAGGACATTGGGTCACTGATACTGGAAACTGGTCGCTATCCGCTCCTTCCAACACTTCAAAAGTGTTCACAAAAGTAAATACTGAAAGAGTGACTACAATAATGCTTTACAACCGATCATTTGGAATCCCTGCAACTGGGTCTTTCAAGGTCTCAGTAAACCGCTCAACCAAGATCTGCATTTAGGCCTGTGGGACACAACACATACCACTTGCAGATAGTACATCTGTTTGCAGTTTCCAATGTAACCAAAGCTCCATGTGAGCTGCCACAAAGAGGTGGTTTATCAAATTTTTACAAGGGAGATAGGATTTTACATTTTTAATCAACATCAGCAACTACTGATACACCCATCCTCTGCAAGTAAAAGACTTCACTGAAAACAGTTTTTTTCTTTATGTTTCTAAAGAATAAAACTCAGCCACATACTGGCATGCACACATAATTTCCATTGAATAAAGTGGGAATTATACGGCAAAGTGCTTTCTTTTATTACACCTGTCCCAGTCTGCACAAATGCCACCTTCAGCTGGTACAAACCATGCTGTGTCATTGAAATATATAGAATGTGTGCATGCTGATAGAATGCATATAGGCAGTATAGTATGTATTGGCACCAGTCAGAATTTGAACTGCCACAAAATGGGGCTTTTAGTGGTTCAAGTGACATGCAATATAGTCCAGTATTTCTGCACTTGAGGTCCATGGAGAGTCAAGGCTGGTAGTGCCAAACCACAGTACTGGTGGACCCATTGTTCTCTTGCTGCGTTGATTTGGTGAGGTCATACTCACTGACTTTGAGAAGCTGCTTCTGAATTTTGTGGCACACAAAATAGGGCCTGCCGGGGTCTCCAATTAACACTTTAGTCCTATGAGTCTGGATGTGGTTTTTCAGCCACTGGTGAAGGCTGTCTGCAAGAGCTTCACTGTAAAACATGTCCCCTAGGATAATAAGATCCCAGTTGTCTACTTCTGTACCAATGAGGTTCTCTGTGAGAACATGGAAAGGATTCAGGTTGTTCAGTTCACAGTTCAGCAGCATGGCAGCTCCTGCAACTGAGAAATAAGGAAACAAACAAGAAAAGATCAGTGCCCAAATTTTTGAGTTGGTAATGCCACCTGGACTGGTCAACTTTCTAGTCTTTTGGATCCTTTGTTGGGCAATACTTTCCTTGCCAGAATTGTTTTTAACAAGCTATCTTATAGTCTCTGTGGGCAGAGTATTGCTAGGGACACAATTCATGGGCTGATCACATTCAAGTCCCTGGTGCCTCCCTTACATTTTGTACTCTGTCTGGGAATGATGGGAGTTGTAGTCCAAAACATCTAAAGGGCACCAGATTGGTGAAGGCTGCTTGTCGCATCATTTACATAACTGAGTGTATTAACTGACCCAACCCTACACCAAAGTCGGCATGGACCGCTTATGCAGGGAGGCCTTTCTCCATCAGACCAGAGTTCATGCCACTGAGAACAGTAACATCTACATCCCTGACTCTGGGTAAGACCCTCATCCATTAGCTAGCTTGATCACCAATCCAGAGTGGCTTCAGCTTGTGTGGGATAGTTGATATAGTCGGTTAGGTGTTAGGATACATGTTTAAGTTCTAGACCTATACTAATGTGTGTGCTCTATTACTTGAGGGAATATGTGAGAAGAAATAGCATCCACTGCTTCTGCAGCATCTGGGTGGCTTGGCACTAACTGCTGGACAGGCATCAAAGGACTAGGAACTGTGTGGGTGGAATTAGAATGCCAGATGTTTCATTAGCTATGGGATAAGAATGTGATATGTGAAAGAGGAAGGGGTCTCCAACAGAGAGCAGAAATAGTGTTTTGCAGGATAAACAATTGAGGTATGTGTTCTGTGTAAGATTTCAATATGATATATTGCAATTATGATGCATTTTCATATATTTCAATTTTTGTGCTTCTTAGTTGTTTTAAGCACAATGTTTTGAGAATTCTCTTTAATTATGTTATTTTAAATGTGGAATAATGATGATTATGATGATTAGCCATAGTAGTATTGTTTGGTTTCAATTGTGGAATTTGTGCTGTATTTCTTATATTGGATCCTAAACTGGGTAACAGGCTGGTTATTCATTCTGTAAGGCAGGTTTAATGGCCCCAAGTTGGGGCTGATGGTTGGGGGAAAGTTCAAATCTCTTTAGTGTTTTGAATGGACCAAAACAGCTGCCTTTCGTTGTCCTTTGAATATGCTCTGGTGAGTAGCTTATCTAGCTGTTCAGGGTGGAATCTACAACCCATTGAAGATCATTTTCTACTTCCTGAAGTGTGTTCATATTGAGGACTATGTGCCCTCCAACCACTAGACAACACTATGAGATTTGGCTTCAATTGTGGCTCAGCCCCAAACCAATCTCTGACTTTGCTCATATAAAAAGACTACTATGTTTCTCTTTCTGCCTTGCAAGAACACTGTGTGTTTTGCTTTTTCCACACTGGTTTTTCTCCCCTCACCAAAGTTGGCAAGCTTAGCATGAGTGAGTCATGTGACTTCTCTAAATCTAGGGCAACATTTTCCAGTGAGTAAAGGAAAGGAAGTGAAGACAAAGTAAATAACTTGCCAGATGTTGTGGTGGTTAGAACCAGACAGTCTGTGGTTGGAACAAATAGTGAAAAACAAGCAGATTTCCTGATCTAGGAGGTACAGAAACACAAAAACATGTGCACTCTGGTTTCTGTCATGGTGTTCGGTTGCACTAGAAGCGGTTTAGTCATGCTGGTCACATGACCCAGAAAGCTGTCTGTGGACAAACACTGGCTCCCTCAGCTTGAAAGCAAGATGAGCATCGCAACCCCATAGTCACTTTTGACTGGACTTAACCATCGGGGGGGCGGGTCTTACCTTTTTTACCTTTTATCTTGAGGAGTTATAAAAGAACGCCAGCTGCTTTGGGGAAGTCAGCCAAAATGTTAGTGTAGGGTTCTTTATCCTTCAGACAGACAAGGGGAAACTGCTCATCCTGGATGTCTTTAATAGAGGGCGAATTAACACCTGTTCTACACCATTTCTCTTCTGCAAAACGGGTATCTCATTTAAACAAAGCTGGAAGGTCATCACCAATGTGTTGACTGTTTCACTATCAAGTAGCCCTGCCTCCAAATCAATGGCTATGGGACATGCTCAGTTCTTTCAAAGGCTTCCTTGTCTATCATGTTACCTTGTAACATGCTGGAGCCGCATATGGTCCTCCCTTCTTCCCAATGCACTGAGACTGACTGCACTGCACGTGCAATGGAGCATCTTACCAGGATCAATGTCGTTGGCAACAACGTGCAATGCGCCGCTCATCATAGCTGCTATGGCTGTTGCTCCACAACCACTTCCAAGATCGAGGACTCTCTTCTCTCTGACAACCTCGGGGTTATCAAGAAGGTATCTGAGTATATTTTGAAAAACAAGAAAAGTAAAAAAAAACATTCATAGCAAAGTCTATTGCATTAGCCTAGCACTGAATATGAATTAGCTAGTGGTATAAGGAATGCATACGTCGCAAATCAAGCAGAAGATGGATGTAAGGAAAAGGGCATTGAGAAATGCAGAAGGTGCGACTTAAAAGGAAAACAACTAAGAACACAATAAAAGAGCCATGGAAGACATGAAACATTTATAGAAAGCTAACTGTCTGAACAGATAAGGCAATTCTGCAGACTAACTCAAAGACTAACATACAGCTGATGATGTTTTAGGAGTTGTTTACTTCAATGCATAAAAGACTATGTGTTATATGTGTTATATGTGTTTGGGGTCTGCCTCTGCGACCAATAGGTGCAGGGCACACCCTTCCTGTTCAGGAATAAAAAGTTTCTTAGCTGATTCTTGTCTGGTTGATTGACCTCCCACTTAAAGGTAAAGGTACCCCTGACCATTAAGTCCAGTTGCGGCCGACTCTGTGGTTGCGGCACTCATCTCGCTTTACTGGCCCGAGGGAGCCTGTGTTTGTCCCCAGACAGCTTCCGGTCATGTGGCCAGCATGACTAAGCCACTTCTAGCAAACCAGAGCAGCGCACGGAAACGCTGTTTACCTTCCCGCCAGAGCAGTACCTATTTATCTACTTGCACTTTTGCGTGCTTTCGAACTGCTAGGTTGGCAGGAGCTGGAACCAAGCAACAGGAGCTCACTCCGTCGCAGAGATTCAAACCGCCGACCTTCTGATCGGCAAGCCCTAGGCTCTGTGGTTTAGACCACAGCGCCACCCGCGTTAGCGAACCCTATTTCCATAACACTAGTAAACCTAAGTCAGGGTGAACATGTGGCATGTACGCCTTCTAGAACTGATAAGTGTTTTATACCTGGCTAGTCCTTGGCCTCCTGGCCAATAGATTGCCCAGTATGGGTCCCCATATGGCCATAAGGCAGCCTTGTCATGCCAAAATCGACAGCGAGGAGTCAGAAGTCTTAACCTTATTTCTGGTGTCAGGTTCCCACTGCTGATGACTTCTGTGTTCTTCTCCAAAAACAGTCTCATCTCTGGATCCAGGAGACTCCCTGAAGTCTTCTGGTGGTAGCACTTCCAAAGTGAACAGCTGCTTCCATCCTTTTGCTTTAGACTTGTACTGAAGATGTCTCTGCTGCATAAGCGTATCAGCCGCCTCCAGCCTATGAAAATCATGTCCTCTACTGCTCTCAGCAAGCTCCTCCCCAGCTTAAGTTCACATCAGGAATGCTTCCTTGGAGCAGAAAGTGTCAAGAAAGTGGTAAGAAAAACACATCAGCTATAGCTTTCAGACTCAATGGGAAGTCATTCCTAAAAAAACAAAAGAACAGATATTTCCACTGTATACATGCCATTAGTTGAGTGTATCAATTAGTACTAAGGATGACAGAACCCATATATTAGGGCTGTATCCAGCTAAGTTATACTCAAGAGTAGACCCACTGAAATTAATGGACCAAAGTTACTCATGTCCACAGATTTCTATGGTTGCTATTATTATTACTTTCAGTATTTTGCATTAGGAGCCCTCTGAATTATTCTAGAAATGTATAACTCTGCCTTATATTAAGACTATTGTCCAGCCAGTCTTGCTTATTCTGGCTGGTGGCAGCTCATGGGAGATCCTTTTAACAGGAGATGCCAAAGACTGGATCTTGGATATATTATGTATGCAACCCATGTGCTCTACCGCTGAGCTTCTTCCTTATTCTGCAATAGTTTGTATGCCCTGTACAATAAATACTTGGCTCGCTCCTTCCCAACTATTATATTTCCATTTCTCCAGTCACATGTCACCCCTTCTCAGTTTTATACCTCTATAAATAACCATAACTTCCACCTATCTTGGGCCCTTTCTGCACTATATGTTTATAGCAGTATCACACCACTTTCAAGTCATGGCTTCCCCATAGGAAGAGCAGTTTGTTAAGGGTGCTGAGAATTGTTGCGAGAACCGTTTCCCTCACAGAGCTACAATTCCCAGAGTTCCCTGGCAAGAGGTATTGGCTGTTAAACCATTCTGAGAACTGCAGCTCTGTGGAAAACATGGGTCTCCTAACAGCTCTCAACACCCTTAACAAACTACAGTTCCCAGGATCCTTTCTAGTGTAGGGGTCCGAGAGGCCCTCTTGGCACAAGATTGCTTCTCAGTCATACTGTGCTTGCAAGCTACATGGGCTGTTTAGCTGACAGCTGCTCTTAGAGGAAATTACACTGTTAACCTGACAGACTTTGGGGGTGGAAACTTCCTGTTGTTGTCGTCTGAAAAAGAGAGTTCAGAAACGAGGGGGTAGAAACAGAGACCACATACGGTAACCTGCTTAAAGAGCAACTGATTCCACAGGACTCATGGGAAACCAATCACAAGGTCTTCCTTTGATACCCTTGTTTAAGTTTGGATGTGTTTGTTTATTTTATTACATGTACATCCTGCCCCTTTTCCTCCATGGAGCCACAGAAAACATACTCACAAACACACACACACACCCCATTCAGGCAATGCCCAGCTCCAGTTGCTTCAGCAAAAGAGTGGCTTCATATGTCTTTTTACGACCATATCCTAGAACCAGAGCTTTAAGGGCTCCCAACTGCAGCTCTCCCTGTTGTTGGACAGGCAGAAATTCAACAGCTGCACCTTCCTTTAACATACTCCATGAAAGCTTATGTCATTATTAACTTTGTTCCTTGTTAATGTGCTACAGGAGTCTTTGTCTTTTTGGTAGGAACAAACTAAGGTTAAACACATTTACTACTGAGTAAACTCCACTGAACATAGTGAGGCTTACTTCTGAGCAAATATGCATAGCATCATCTCATAATTTGGCAATATCTCTGGAAACTGTGTTAGGAGAAGTTGAGGCATCTGATCAAGATTTGTATTTTAAAATGAGCTTAAAAATATATATATATTTGTAAATGTTTGTATCTCTCATGCCAGGCAGAAACCATACTCTGGCAGCTGTTTATCTTCTTGATCAAGGCCCCCCCGATCTATAGCAGTGCCTCAGGGTTGTAAAAGGAAATTACAGGCTAGGAGCAAAAGGTCACACTGACCATACAAATTACAGAATAATCAAGTTGCAAAACACAATTAAGAGTTGGTAAATAGTAAGAATTATTGTGCCTCCCATTAGAGACTTGAGCCACATTTTCATAAGGTTAAAAGGGCAAATAAACAGCAGCTAGACTAGGCAAAGCAGCTCTCTGAAACTGCTTTGAATCTTTAGAGAATTTAGAATTTAGCTTAGCTTTTGCTAAGTTCCCTTTCTTCTAAAAAACTATATATGTTATGAAATATATTGGCTTAAATGTAATTATGCAAAGGATTTAGAAAGTAAGAAATGTTAGATTCTTATTTCATAGAATCATAGAATCATAAAGTTGGAAGAGACCACAAGGGCAATCGAGTCCAAACCCCTGCCGAGCAGGAAACACCATCAGAGCACTCCTGACATATGGTTGTCGAGCCTTTGCTTAAAGACCTCCAAAGAAGGAGATCTTTCATAGATGGTGTGTGAGGAGGTAAACCCAAAATATCTGTTTAAGATAAAAATTAGAACCATTAGCCATCTGTTTTGCAGGGAATAGGGCAAGAGGGGCCAAAGGTTATCTGGTAATTAAGGTGCCTGGTCGAGGTAAATGTAAGATATATGACTACTTATTTGCCATTTATAAATAGAAGAAAATATAGCTCTCTGTCTCCCATAAAAGGTAATAGGAAATGGGTGTATCTTTTATGATTGGTTCTAGCAAACAGCCAATAGGAATTTCAACCAGGCTGATTGGACAGAGGCAGCCAAAGGGAGGAGAAAGGGGGCTGGATTGAGGAAATATAAGTGCTGGCCATAATGGCAGGAGGGCAGGCCAGAGCTTGGTAACCATATACCACTGTGCCTCTCATTTATTTGTCTGACAAATAAATTATTATTTTAATTTCTCTGTTGCTGCGTTGAATATTTCATTCCAGCTAAGCGTTAACCACAAGCAGGGTGCTACAAAGTCTAATTACATTCAATTTTGAATGAACTGCATTTTTGTCGTGTCGTATCATGAATTCTTTCAGCAGTTTTTTTTAGTGAAAATGCGGTCTTTACATTACAGTCTACTCTAGAATGTCAAACGTGAACACCAGGGGGATATCATATATGCTACTTTATCAAGAAGCTTTCGTTTGTTTTGTTAACTCCTAGCTTAAGAAAATGGCTTTATATATAGATGCTTTACAACCTGATAGCAGAGAAACCTAGGGCTGTAGCCAACCTTAAGCTACTCAGAGTAGACCCACTGAAATTCATGTACAGTACATGAAAACTTAGGTTCACTCATTTGTAGGGGTCTGGGTGGCGCTGTGGGTAAAAGCCTCAGCGCTTAGGACTTGCCGATCGAAAGGTCGGCGGTTCGAATCCCCGCGGCGGGGTGCGCTCCCGTTGTTTGGTCCCAGCGCCTGCCAACCTAGCGGTTCGAAAGCACGTCAAAGTGCAAGTAGATAAATAGGGACCGCTTACAAGCAGGAAGGTAAACGGCGTTCCGTGTGCGGCTCTGGCTCGCCAGATGCAGCTTGTCACGCTAGCCACGTGACCCGGAAGTGTCTCCGGACAGCGCTGGCCCCTGGTCTCTTGAGTGAGATGGGCGCACAACCCCAGAGTCTGTCAAGACTGGCCCGTACGGGCAGGGGTACCTTTACCTTTAACGCAAGATAAAACCAACCCGTTAATTCCACTGGGAAGCAGGTCATCGCTCCCAATGATTATTTTCCTCTCTGACAATCCCAGTAGGAAATAAGGTATCCACGACTAAGCACTGAGAGAGAAACGAGGGACCGCTTGAGAGTGGCCTTTGTTTGCAAAATCTCTCGCGTCCATCAACAATTTGCACTCACAGAAACAAAGCGGCCCCCCGCTTTTGCTAAAGCCTTTCCCTGTTGTACCCGCAGCTACGCTACCCTGCGCCTTGGCCAGAGGAATCGAAGAAGAAAACGTGATAATAACAATCCTCATTTCCGGATTCCATTTGAACACCCTCACCCGCGGGCTGGAGCACAACGGGCATCCCGGAACCGCTCCGTCACCGAAGCCTCTATGGTGCCTCGTCCTATTCCTTTACCCGCATGGGATGCCCCTCGCGTTCGATTAACAACCGGAAGTGTTATTGCTTTGTTTAGCTGCTGCACCGGGAACGTGGAACATTCTGGACTACAACTCCCATCAAGCCTCATCTGTGGCCGTGGCGGTAGGGGCTGATGGGAGTTGGAGTCCAATAACGCCTTAAGAGAGCCGCCGCTTCAATTTCCCTGTGTTAAGCTTCTGAGAATGCTTTCAGATTGTGTCTGTCGTTCCGCCTGCGTTTGTGAGCCAAGCCTTTTCTGCTAGTATTTTTTTTGTTTTGCTTTTTAAACTATCCTTGCCCTGTATATTTAACTGCAGCCTGGCATACAGAAGCTCAACAGGTGAAGCTTCTCTTGGCATGGAGATAATCTTTGCCTATTCCATCTCAGCGTCCCATTCTGCAGTTAAAGGCAGAGAAGTGGAGCCAGTGTTTAAAAAACCGATAACCCCAGTCTTTCCTTCTCTCGTCTTCTCATCTGTAATAGTTCAACAATGCAAATGTTACAAAGGATTCTTTGTGCTACACCAGTATGGTGTAATCCAGAGTGGGGGAACTTTTTCAGTTCAAAGGTTGCATTCTCTTCCGGACCATTTTTTGGGGGACACATGCTAGTGCTGACAAAAATGGACAGAGCGACAAATGGAAATGATACCTTTGTAGAGTGGGCTGGCTAGTTTGTACACACATACATACCTTTCTGTCACCACCCAGGCAACCCAGAGGCATATCAGAGCCCAAGGACACTTCTAGGTAGACAAAAACACCGAAGAAGATTGTGAAACAAGATTTGTGAGGGGTGCAGCCTGGGCAGAGTCCCAAGGGCCAGAGATAAGGCTTGGAGGGCCACATTTAGCCCTCCCACAGCTGTAATTAGTGGGTAAACAAGCTGTAACTAGAACCAGGACAATATGGGTTCAAATCCCCACCTTGGGCCAGTCACTATTCCTCAGTCAAACCTACCTTGCAGGGTAATTGTGCATAGAAAGATAGGGACGGGAAAGAACCTTATGCTCCTTGGGGAAAGGGTGGAATAAAAATGAAATAATAAAGTCAAATGCAGCACAATTTGACAAGCACTAAGCTTGGTAGGGTCAAAAATTGTTTTTGCATATGCTTTTGGTTTGTGTATTGAAGGCATTTATACACAGCTCTTAAGTTTAAAATGGGCTCCCATAGCAGTTTACATAAAGACAGGACACAAAAGGAAAAAGGAATGGAAGGGAGGAGGGGAAATAAGCTCAAATGCAAATTCTTAAATGGACTGCTATATACAATGCTCTTTTTTCCCCCAGGGGGTACTCAATGGTACGCAGTACTGGCATCTCTTTTGTGTGTGTAGCTAAAAAGTGTGACACACACTGTAACAACTTCATGGTGAGTACCGGTACCTATTTTTCTATTTAAAAAAAGGACTGGATATATAATTCTGTCTGTGCAGACGCTGGCTGTCTAGAAGAGTAGCAACTCCTCACCAATGCAATGAGTGGAAAGGTTCAAGTCTTTATTGCTATAGTGAGACATCTGATCAAGGCCTGTATTTTAAAATGAGCTTAAAGATATATTTGCAAATGTTTGTATGTTTCATGCCAGGCAGAAACCAGCTGGCTAAGTACTTTGGTAGTTGTTTATCTTTCTGCTCTCCTGGACAAGGGCCCCCCTGATTTATAGCAGTAGCAGGAGACAAGTTTCTCAAAGTTGTAAAAGGGAAATACAGGCTGGGAGCAAATGTTACACTGACCCTACATATTACAGAATACAATCAAGCTGCAAAAACACTAATTAAGAGTTGGTAAATAGGAAGATTTATTGTTTAACAGAAAATAATACCATGTGCCTCCCATCAGACTCTAGTCATATTTTCCTAAGGTTTAAGGTATACTGAGAGAGTTAAAGGGCAATAAATTTTGGGAAGAGCTAATGGGAAAAGCAGCTGGCCATCAGGGCTGGAGGGGGCAGAGCTTTGGTAACCATATACCACTGTGCCTATCATTTATTTGTCTGACAAATAAATTATTATTTTAATTTCTCTATTGCTGTGTTGAATATTTCATTCCAGCTAAGCGTTAACCACAAGCAGGGTGCTACAATAGCAATAGTGGCTCAGTATTCATTTCTCTCCAAAAAGACTGAGCACACTCAAAACAGAGCATGCCCATTCGCTCCCACCGCTCCCTAACATACATAGTCAATTTTATAGTATATAGCCAAAGACTTTTACAATTGTTATAAAAATTCTAAGGTCTCAAATAGAAAATAAATGTTCATAAATGTACAAGGCCAACACATACAGAAGTATATAAACCACATCTTAAATAGTACAGGAGAACAATCCTAAAGCCATTTTGACTCTACCAAATTGACCTCAAATATTTCACTGCAAGGAGGAAGGAAATGGGAAAAGCTTTCCAATTGTCTTTTGACTGTAGGGGCTTATACCTCTGTTTGCAAATACAGTCTGGCAAGTATCTGTTAAGCTGAGCACACTATCAATATGCGTAAAAGATTCAGGAACTAAGTATTTACCATCTTGAAGGAATGGTCAGGCTTCCCAGAAAATGCAACCAAGTAAGGATTTATCAGGTATCCTGGCAGACAGGAGAGAAGCAACACTCTCAAATTTCTGCTGGAGACCACCTCCTTCTGTGATATATGTATAATGTTTTGGGGGGGGTGCTTTTGTGGTAGTGGGTGTCAGGTAAAGGTAATAGACCCAGCATGACCCCCTATATACTTGTAATATTAAAGCGCAAGCAGCTTTCATCTCCCACATGTAATGCTAAAGATACGAAGATCCGGTTGACAAGATTATCTACAAATATACCACAGACAGTCTTGTTGGCAAGGCTCCTGCAAGCATGAGGTCAAAAGTGTAAAAGTGAGAAAGTGCATGCATAGCATTTTAAAGCAGACGCACATTTCCTGCTAAGGAGTTTCCAATTGCCAATGAGCCATTGTCCCCGTCTACAATACTGTATTAGCAAAGAGCAGTATTAAGGCTATGGGATGCGGAGGCGCACTAAATAAGCTGAAGTAAACAAATTAAATGAGATGTCAGCAGAACTGAAGGGTCGCAGTCACAGCCACAGCCACGCACGTATAAGTTTTGAACAGTATCAGGGTGCTTGCTTCGCTTCCAAATAAAGCAATGAGGGATTTGTCATTGGTTTTATATTGTAGTTTATGTAAAGGTTGGGGGGGTGTTGCCCCTCCAGCAGATACCATACACACACACCCCAACTACCAAAATCAGGGGTCGGCGAACCAAGCTGCCCACTCGGCGAGTCCCTGTGCGCTGCACTAAACTGGTGCAGCATGGAGCGGGGACTTGCTTCCGTGGCGCTGAAAATTGCATCTGCGCCCACGGAGCGATCTCTGCGGGAGTGAACTGGCCCAGGCGAGGTAAACCTTGCCGACCCCTGACCAAAATCAACACAATCACTTTGGCAAATGTCGCCACAAAACACTTTCTGGCAATGGGTGTCAGACAGGCAGTCATCCCATGGACAATGGCAAACCATCCAGGAATGGATTAGGTTCTTGGTTGGGACAAAGAGGTGTGATTAACTTGGCCTGGGAAACCAGGAACTTGTAAATATTTATTTTGTCTTACTTGATGGGTGTGAGGTGGAGGTCAAGGGAAGGATGGGGACAAACCCGATGCTCAGTTTGTGATGCATTTGTGATGTATGCATGATGTCAATTTAGGTGTGTTGTAGGTATCTTTGTAAAACTTATAAAAGTGGGAGCAATCCTTTGTTCTGTGCTTCTCCCATGTGGTGGGTGGAAGTCCTCTTGTAACAGTCCTTTAAAATAAAGACCAGGCCTACAGACTGCTGTTTTGCTCCTATATTCCTGGCTGGTGTCTTTGTTTGGTAATCCAAGTGAGACCAAGGATTTTCCTATGTTTTCCATTGTTTCTGAAACTTATAAAAGACTCCTAAGGGTGACACCCCAGGGTCCAGACTGAGAGCGATCTCAGCTGGAACACTTTGCTGTGCAGCAAAATAAAGGAACTTTGGATTCTCTCCTCTCCGCTCCTGTGTGTCTGATTAGTGGGACCCAGGAAGGCAGGTGTGTTACCTGCAACACTCTTGGGCTACAGGGTGGGCAATTTCAAAAGTCTACTGTATATAGGGGCTTGAACAGCATTGTTTGGGGTTCTCCCTCCTGCGTGTGGTGAGTGGGGACCTTGTTGCAACAGTTTATTTCCTTTAATAAAGATCAGGCTTCCTAGCTGCATTGCTTCTAGTAAATTCATTGGTGAATTTACAGATTAGGTGGTACAAAACAAAAACTTGGTCTGTAGTGCACCAGCCCTTCTTAAATCCTGCTTGTTCTTCAGGGATGATGGCTTGTTTGCCGTCCTAGTCCAGAATTTTATTTAATAGATATTGTGAGTATAATTTGGAAGCCACATCTAGGAGACTTATGAGTCTATAGTTACTGGGATCCAATAGGTCTCATTTGGGGGGGGGGGTGGATTGGTACAACTTGTTACGAAAAAGGAGCAATGCAGAAGCAAGCACCAGGTGGCTGGAATGGTAAACAGGATGCGGGTGTTATTGGATTGTACCGTGGGAACCAGGCACAGTCTGTAAAGTGCTCTGAGAGCCGGATGTTACCTCAGAGCAGCACATGACCCTGTACTGGAAGTACATGGGTGGGGTTTTATTCTCTCTCTGCAGTTGGAAGCAGAGTGTGCAGACATGTTTCTCTGTACTGGTGAAAGACAGGAATAAAGACATGTAAATATATTTCTGTCTGTCTCATTCCCCCCCCCCCGGAGATGGGAGGGGGAGTGGTGGTGTGTTCTTTTCACGTTTGAAAAGGATCGCCGAAGAGACCTCCTTTGATCTTGCCGGCAGACGCTGGCAGGGGAGGTCAAGGATTCAAGCCGGGCACCTGGAGGGTGGCCAAATTCCTAAGAGCTGAGCTGGAGGCTCTGCTTGCTTGAATCCCGACAACTGGTAGCAGAGGATGGTTATCTGATCTATGAGAATCTGCATGAGAGGTGAGAGGTCGATGAATCGTTGCCATCCTCTGCACCTAAGGAGATAAAGAAAAGCGTCTGCCTGCAGCCAGAAGCTGAAACAGACAGCTGGACACCGAGAGGAGTGTATTCCAAGGCAACGGAGCCAGAAAAGGTATGCAGCATTTCGGGCAAGAGAGAATGAACGCAGAAAGATTTATTTTCTGGTTCACAAGCTGCGTTTGAGAAAAACAGCTCTGAAAGAGCAAGCTTGCATACCAGGAATTCCTGTGGTTTAGATAAGGAGTTCCGTCCTGAGCAGGTTGCTAGGCAACGTCTGCCAGTTACTGAGTGGCCTAAAAAGAGCCTGGGAAATCGAAAGTGTTTCGGCGCAGCTGTGCAAAGGGTTTTGAAAAAACAGCCCAAAGGCAAGCCTGCCAGTGAAGCAGTAAACAAAGACTTTTGGAGTTTTACTGGCTTGAAAAGTGAAAGCTGGCTTGAGATTGTGTGCAAAACTGACCCTTGGATTCAGCATGGATTCCAAGAAGGCGGGAGGTTTGCCCTATCCCCCTCCCCTCACTAATGACAATTATTCATCTTGGTCTATAAAGATGAAGGCCCTGCTGCAGAATCAGAGGGTCTTTGACGTGATTGAGAACCCCATCCCAGCAGCACCAACCCGAGGTTGGGAGTCACAGAATCTAAAAGCCAGGACGGCTATAATTCTGTGTGTGTCAGATGACCAATTGGTGCATATTCAGGGTTTGGAATATGCACGGGAAATTTGGGATATGCTGAGAAGAACACATCAGAGGGATGCTGGTTCTTCAGCGTTGCTGTATTTTGAGAAGCTGACCAATCTGAGGCTTGCGCCTGATGGAGATGTTCAAGCGCACCTGACGGAGATGAAATATCTGCGCCAGCAGATGGTGGAACGCAATTTCCGTCTGCAGGAGGAAGTGTTTTGCTTCATGATGATCAACAGCTTAAATCGGACTTACAAAACCGTTGCCAGTCAGCTTGGTTCCCTCCCGGCTCAGGATTTGACCGCGGAGAGGGTGTGTGCCGTAGTTCTGAATGAACAGGACAGACTTGCTGCACTGGAAGTAAAGGACAGGGGGAGGGAGGAACGGAGTTCTAATTCCCCCGCAGCTGAAGCTACTGGAGAGGAAGCTGTAGCTTTGAATGTTGTCCAGTGTTACAATTGCGGACAGGCTGGGCATCTTCAGCGGAGCTGCAAGAAGCCACGTCAGCCAAAAGGAGCGAAGGGCCGCTCAGCAAAGCCTGAGGCGTCAGGCAAAGGTCATACCAAGCCTATGGTGAAACCTGCAAAGGCTTTGATGGCGAAGGGAACCACGCCAGATGTTGGGAACGTGTTTATAATCGACACTGCAGCGACAGTTCATATGTCTCCACACAAAGGACTCTTTTCAACGTTTAAGAAGCAAAGCTTCACTGTGACACAGGCCAATGGTCAGGAGCTAGAAGCGGCCGGCGTGGGGACTGCCTATCTTAAGAGTCTGGACTTGACAATAGACAATGTTTACTTGGTTCCTGAATTGAAGTTCAATCTGCTGAGTGTTTCGCAGATTGCAAAGAAAGGACTGAAACTGTCCTACGATGCTGAGAGCTGCGAGATCTACAAAGATGGAGAGTTATATCTTTCTGCCAAACAGAAGGATGGACTTTATTTGTTGACTTTTGCACACAGTGATTACATGGAATGTAATTCGTCTGTGTCTAACCTAGTTTCTCTTGCAGGTGTGAGCAAGAAGAAGACTGGAGTCAACAGAGCATTTCAGCGGGTGTATGCTGATGTGATTGGTCCTCTAGAACCATCTAGAGGCAATGCAAGATATTATCTTGTGTGTGTGGATCATTTCTCTAACTATGTCTGGGTTTATGTGTTGAGAAAGCCACAGGAAGCCTTAGAGAGGTTTCAGGAGTTTTGTGACAAAGTTAAGAGTATGCATGATGCTAACATTGATTGTCTATTCACAGATGAGAAGCAGATTTTTCTTTTACAGGATTTCCAGAGGTTCCTGCAGAAGAAGGGAATAAGACACAAGGTTTCTGTTTCAGCGGAAGCGTGGAACAGGGGTGTCTGTGTACGGGTGAACAGAGAATTGCAAAAGGGGATGGAAGCGCAATTGCTTAGTTCACATCTGCCACATGAGTACTGGGCCGAGTCTCTAATGTCGTTCTGTTATACGAAAGTGAGAAAGGTTTCAAAAGAGTTGGGAAGTTCTCCTTTTGAGAAACTGTTCCATAGAAAACCTTCTGTTGCCCATTTCAAGGTTTTTGGGTCTCATGTGAGAACAGAAGCTCCAGGTGGAGTAAAGAATGCCAGAGGCATTTTTGTGGGGTATGAAAAGGGTCTCTACAGAGTAATTTTGTCTGAATCTGGTCAGGTGATTCTCACAAAATTTCTAGAGAGTGCTCCTGAACAGGAGAGAGTGATAGTACACACTTTTCCCACTGAGGACGATTCAGATGATGATGATTTCACTGATTTCAGCTGTACAGAAAGTGATGACACAGAAAGCTCGGAGAGCTCAGTTGTCACAGTCATTGAGAGGAAGTCTCACACAATAGATAGGCCTTCACAACTGAAGGATGAACCACTGTTTACCATTGGAACTGGTTCTCCAAAGAGTCCTGAGACTGGACCAGTGAGCAGAGAGGATCAGCACCTCATACGTAGGTCTGAGAGAGTTACAAAGGGTCAACCACCCAAGAGGTACTCAAAAGAGTTTGCTAACTTAGCTGTTGCATGTGTTGCTGTTGTAAACAACCGAGGACAGGTTGGAGCTGTGTCTAAGTCAGAGACAAAGACACAACAGAGAGTTGCTAGCCAAGGTAATGCAGATGCACTCATTCCTTGGAAACCAGACAACCAGAGAGGTACACTGGGGAAACCAGTGGCGGGGAGTTCCAAGGGTGGAACTGAAACAACAGGGGAGTGTTATGTGTATAACAACTGTTTGTTTTCTTCTCTGGATCATGCTTTGCTTGCTGCAACACGCATTGATTCTTTTGGGGGAGGATGTTACGAAAAAGGAGCAATGCAGAAGCGAGCACCAGGTGGCTGGAATGGTAAACAGGATGCGGGTGTTATTGGATTGTACCGTGGGAACCAGGCACAGTCTGTAAAGTGCTCTGAGAGCCGGATGTTATGTTACCTCAGAGCAGCACATGACCCTGTACTGGAAGTACATGGGTGGGGTTTTATTCTCTCTCTGCAGTTGGAAGCAGAGTGTGCAGACATGTTTCTCTGTACTGGTGAAAGACAGGAATAAAGACATGTAAATATATTTCTGTCTGTCTCATTCCCCCCCCCTGGAGATGGGAGGGGGAGTGGTGGTGTGTTCTTTTCACGTTTGAAAAGGATCGCCGAAGAGACCTCCTTTGATCTTGCCGGCAGACGCTGGCAGGGGAGGTCAAGGATTCAAGCCGGGCACCTGGAGGGTGGCCAAATTCCTAAGAGCTGAGCTGGAGGCTCTGCTTGCTTGAATCCCGACACAACTATGCTGGTGTGCCACTCTGAGGGGATGTTTCCAGTCATGTTTATGTGAGTAAATAGTTTGGCCAAAATTGGGGCCCACCAATTTACATCTGAGGATAATATCTCTGGAGGGACCATATCTTCCACCCAGTGCTTTACCAGGACGCAGCGACACAATAAGTTCTCTAATCTCTGTAGTGCAGATAGGTGGCCAGCCAGGGAGGATCAGAGTTTTCTGGTGTATAGGTGAATAAGTTCATTTCACTGCCATAGGTAAAAGTGCCCCTGACCATTAGGTCCAGTTGTGGCCGACTCTGGGGTTGTGGCGCTCATCTCGCTTTACTGGCCGAGGGAGCCGGCGTACAGCTTCCGGGTCATGTGGCCAGCATGACTAAGCCGCTTCTGGCGAACCAGACCAGCGCATGGAAATGCCGTTTACCTTCCCGCCGAAGTGGTACCTATTTATCTACTTGCACTTTGACATGCCATAGATGTCACTAAAGTGGGTCGCCCATGTTTCAGGTGTTATGAGGGGTAGAAGCCCGGTAGGTTTGCCTGATAGGCCTCCTTGACTTAGACTCCAAAACTTAACTCCATTCCCCTTGATGAGAGCAAGGCTGAGAGATTTCCAGCTATTTTCATATTATGTCATTTTCCCCTCCCTTATCAGAGTATTGTACTCTCATCGCCTCCGTTGTAAGCAAGTACAAAAGTGTGCAGACTTAGTTTTTCCTCTCACTTTTCCTCCGTGCCAGAAAAAGGCTCACTGGCTACATTTCTGTGTGCCAGGCTCCTATTAAATGCTCAGGCACGGGGCAGATTAAAAGAAGTTGGCAACCCTAGTGGAAACAGTGGCAAACATTGTCAAGTGTATCAACTCTTCTTACCTTAAAGCTACCTTAACTTGTATTCCGTGAGGTATCAATGCGCCCAACTGGTAAGGAAGGAAATGCCAGCCTACTTTGTTGTAATGACATCTCCGTTACCAAGGCAACAAGAGGCCTATGTTCTGGAACCTTGTACTGTGATATATGTTCAGGGACAACCTTAAAATAAATAGATCTCTGCCATCCTTGTGTGGTGCATGAGGGAACAGCAGAGTCCTGTCAGAGTAAACCTTTCAGATTTAATGCCACTCACACAGTAGGGACATTATGCCTAGATTTCCCTAAATTTATTAGGTTATGAGGCCATCTAGTGATCACAGATTTTAGTACAATAGATATGTGCTGCAATTAGTATTTTTTCAGAACAAAGATTTGACATCATAGCGCCCCCTACCCTTGCAAAGCCTTCATGTGTTATCATTTACCATTAAAAATCCTTTATTATATTTATTCAGCATTCCCTTTCTGTTACATCAGCTGCCTTGGAGGAGGCCTGTTCTCAGATAACAGGGTAGGGGAATTCAGGCCCAGGAGGCAAATGTGACCCCCAGAACTCTCCGTACTCGTGTGGTCTGTGGTGGTGCAAGAGTTTGGGCCAGAGTCCTGCACAGCAGAACGAGCAGGAGAACCTGCAAACTAAGTAGAGCTGACTTACTACGATGTAAGGTAAGTGAACAAATACATATTGCCATCAAAAGGAGGGAGCGACCATTAAGTCCTGAGTCTAAAAGTTACCTAACTGCATGGCTGGTCACAGATTTACATTATTAAAAGCTGGACCATTTCATACTGAGGTCCTTCTTCACATGAGACCCAGCGGGCCTTTTTTGCAGTGGCCCCCATTTGTGGAATGCTCTCCTCCCCAGGGAGGTTCGCCTGGTTCCTTCATTATATATATTTTAGGTGCCAGGCGAAAACATTCCTCTTCAACAAGGCTTTTGGCTGATTCATATCATATTTTAAATGTATCTGTGGGAAGGGGTATGTGGTATTGTTTTGTTGTTTCGGTTCAATTATTTACTTGTGTTTTATCTTGTATTTTATTTTGTGAGCTGCCCTGGGCCTCTTGATGAAGGGTGGTATATAAATTTAATTAATAAATTATAATAACAATGGATTTCATTCGCCTTCCTATCTCAGCCTGTGCGTAATGAGTTACGGTGGCTTTGCATTAGCAGAAAGTTGTGCAAGGCAGAGCTCCAGATTGTTGTGGATTTCTCCCTCCATGCCTCCCACCCTAAAAAGCTGCTCCTGAGAGTGATGATTAACACCTAGCTTGATTATTTGGGGTGTCATGGGAGGGGCAGCACCTCAGGTGGGGGCAGTTTGTTCACCTTTGGTCCCCGCCCTGCACTCAGCTCTCACCTGTGGCTCCTAGAAGCTGTCCGCATGCAACAGCGGCCACACCCCAAGAATGGCTTCAACTGGCCGGCTAAAGCGGGTGAAGATAACCTTAGGAGGGACTTCCCCTGCATGCAGAAACAGGCTCCAGCAATGGAGTGGACCAATAGTGGGTCCAATGGTCAATAAGCCAGTTTTCTGCATGTTCTTTTTTTTAAAAAAAAATATTTTTTATTAAGGATTTTCTTGTTTTACAGAAGTGTAGTGCCTCGTATTTTTTCTTCTTCTTCCATGTAACATTTTTACAAATCCGTTTCATTTGTTGAGGCATTAGGGGGAGAAGAAAAAAGAAAGAAAAAAGAAAGGGGGGGTGCAGAGAGGGAAGATGGATGGGGGTGGGGTCGGGTGGCGGTGTTTCTATTATGTTTAATGTATGTAGAGTTTGGTGTCAGTGTTGCTTGTGTTGTTCACTTGTGTTCCTTTGGTGGTGCGAGAGGTTGGGGTTGGCCTAGGGTGTGATTGTTTGCTTGTGATTGGCTGTGGTGATCTTTGTTTTCGTGTGTGAGTGAGGTGTGTGTGTGTTTTGGATCAGGTTAGCCATATAGATTTGTATGCTGTTGGTGGATTGTTGTCATTGTCCTGTTGGGCTGTGTATGTGATAAAGGGGAGCCATAGAGGGAAGTGAGGGGCAGATGGGGCTTGTCAACAGATGGATGCCAACAATTTGGCTTGTCTGCATTTACATGACAATTGCAGGATTTACTTGAGTCAGGAGGCTTTGCATTTCCATAGCACTTTTCCATAGCCTTCCAGCCCTTTACAGAGGTGGGAAGAGTTGGTCTTTGTTGAGAAAAGATGTTGTTGGAAGATGTAGGACACATAAAGCACTTCTTCAAGCAGCGCATAGTCAGTCAAACTGTGGAACTCTCCCAGGAGTCAGTGGGGCCCTCTGACCTGGATGGCTTTAAAAGATTCCTAGATTCACAGTTGGAGGCAGCAATATTCTGAATACCAGTTGCTGGAATGGGAGGGGAAAGTGCTGTTGTGCTTATGTTCTGCTCCCTGGTTTCCCTCCCATAGGCATCTGTCGGCCATTGTGAGAACAGGATGCTGGACTAGATGGGCCAGTGGCCTGATCCAGCAGACTATTCTTATGTTGTTAGTTGCGAGGGTTGGAACTTTTCTGTGCTTCTGGAAAAACAGGCTGCACATTCTATGCAGACTTGCACAACCCGATAGTGACGTTGTTCAACGTAAAATAAGAGCTTATGAGGCCTGCCTTGTCTACGATCCTGCTGCTAAGCGTCTATCTGTATCTGTCTCGGAAAAGCCTAAAATAACGAAAAGCAAAACAACTTTGGGCAAAACTTTAAAAAACTCAACAACTTTTGAGTCCGGATTTTCACTTTTTGAAATATGTGGACCTTATCATAAGGAATTGTTATAGGGCAAGGGTGGAGGACTCGTGTCCAGCCATATGTTGCTGAACTACAACTACAGTGGTACCTCGGGTTATGTACTTAATTCGTTCCGGAAGTCTGTTCTTAACCTGAAACTGTTCTTAACCTGAAGCACCACTTTAGCTAATGGGGCCTCCTGCTGCTGCCACGCCACTGCTGCACGATTTCTGTTCTCATCCTGAAGCAAAGTTCTTAACCTGAAGCACTATTTTTGGGTTAGTGGAGTCTGTAACCTGAAGCATATGTAAGGTGAAGCGTATGTAACCCAAGGTACCACTGTACAACTCTTTCCTGGTCTTATGTCCTGCTGGCTGAGTCTGATGGGAGTCCAGCAGCATTTGAACGACCTCGGACTCATCCTTGTTCCCTAGGGTAATAGCAGGTGCTGCTGCTGCAGCTCTAAACCGCTCATTGTTCCGATTACAAACTGGTGTCTATATTTCAGTTTGAACTTTGGTAACGGCTATTTAAATTTCCATTTTTTCCAGCATCACAGTGTCAAAGGTGGCTAGTTTATGCATCTAGCTGCGCATCGTTTTAAGCTCTACAACTAAGGTCATGTCTACACCACACATTAAAAGTGCATGGGTCACTCCTTCACAAGAATCTTGGGAACTGTAGTTTGTTAAGTGTGCTGGACATCTGTGTAAGGGGAAACTGCAGTTCCCAGGATTCTTTGGGGAAAACCATGTCTTAAATGTATGGTATGGATGTGACCAATCACAACTGCTTTCATAATGTATTTTGTACTGATTTTGTGTTGTGGCTAAAACGAATTCAAATTGGCTACATTTAGCAGTTTTTCAACAGAGGCTTCTAGAGAAGCTTGCATTAGTCCTATCATTAGCATCCCTTCTACATTTCAACAAATTAAGCATTGTGGCTGCAGGCAAAAGTTTTGCTCCTTGAGAGTTGGGTGGCGGCCACCTTGGGCGCTCTCCTTGGTTTATAGGGTCAAATATAAAGTGAATTGCTTGGGTACAACTTTAATCTTAAAGATTAAGGGGTGGGGCAGTCTTGACCTGTCAGATATATTTGTTCCTGGCTGACACCAAGGGACAGGGTCCTCATTACTGGAAAACTAACAAATAAGTAAGTTTAGAGTTGCTTTCAGAATTTATCAGTGAGTAAGGCTTGGTGAACATAGAAAGATTTACTCCCAGTTGTATGGCATTACAATTAAAAATGGGTTTTTAAAAAACTATTTCTAGGGTGCATGAGATAGGGCTTAATTGACAAATGGTCTGATCCTTTATGGCAAAACCAAAAAGACTTTAATATATGTGTCAGCTGTTGACCCAATTTAGGCTGGCAGCTTCTGAAAGGTAAAGGCTTCAGAGGAGATTAAGGAAAAATGCTATTATTAATGCAGGAAGCTAGAACTGAAAATTCAAAGGGGGAAATAAGTCACTGCAATAAAAAAGGCAATTAATTGGGTTAAAAAATGTCTCTATAGCTGAACCTTCTTATTCCATCTGTCCAAGAACTGGCCATGAATCAAAGATGAGTGTTTGAATGGAGCTGATAATTACTGCAGGCAAAAGGTTAATCCAGGAGTGGATGTTAATTTATAATACAAAAGATGATGCTGCCAAAATAGAGTTGAGCAGTAAGTAGCTATGCTATTATTTTCTAGTTCCAGAGGTGCAATCCCAAAACTAGGCTGCAATCCTAAACAGATGTGATGGGAAGCAAACCGCTTTGGACATAGTGTAACTTACTCCAAAGTAAACATGCATTTTTGTGTGTGTTAGTTAAATGAGCACATTCCCTTTCCTGTTTGCAAAATTATCTATACCCCATTATTACTATTATTATTTTCAAAAGAAAAATATATACAGTATATTGCAATTATGGCAAGAATAACACCGACTTTAAAATACATCAGTCTCCAGCCAAGCCCCTGCTCTCTTCCTTCAGCATGGTCATAGCACCATGAAAGAATACATCCTTTGCATAGGAAAGATGGTGGGAAACATCTCTGTAGAAACTTTGGCAGCAACCTCCAGCTGGAGCAAACAATACTGAGCTAAATGGACAATAGGATGTCCTGGTATAAAGCAGCTTCGTATTCATCAGCAACATTAAAACCAAAGGAGACAGCATAAAACAGCGCAAAACTGATAGGGTTTTTTTAAGCAGGGAGAGATGGCAGTGCCATTACAGGAAAGGCTGAGTGCTTGATACCTGGCAAAGGTGCAAGAGCCTCTGATGTTGATCTTCATGAATCTGAAAATACCCCAAACCAGTGATGTAGCTAGCCGCTCGGGGGGCCTGGTGCGGGGGCGTGTCTTGCAGTCAGGGGCAGGGCAAGCCTCTCATGGGGGCGAGCCTCTCGGATGCTTAGAGTCTCTCCGCTGCCTCCTCCTCAGCTGTATAGTGGCTGAGGGAGAGGCAGTAGGCAGACGCAGGTCCCAGGCTGCCATTTTAGGCAGTGCGGAACCTGCAGGCGCCTAAGCTACCACATCACTCCTAAAAAGTTAATGAGCCCATTTTTTTAAAAAAAAACTCATTTTGGGTTTTGTTTTTTTAAAATGGGCTCATGAAACTTTTTAGGAGTGATGTGGTAGCTTAGGCGCCTGCAGGTTCCGCACTGCCTAAAATGGCAGCATTTTTTTTTTTTAACTCATTTTGTCACCCCATCCCCCAGTGATGACATCTGGGACACCCCGCACGCTCTTTCCTCTGCCACTGCCCAAAACCCTTGGAAATAAACTTTTTTTTCAGGGGCAATATTCTTGCTGAGAAAAACTCATATTTAAAAATTAAATACAGTGGTACCTTGGGTTACGTACGCTTCAGGTTACATACGCTTCAGGTTACAGACTCCGCTAACCCAGAAATATTACCTTGGGTTAAGAACTTTGATTCAGGTTGAGAACAGAAATCGTGCTCCGGCGGTGCGGCGGCAGCTTCAGGTTAAGAACAGTTTCAGGTTAAGAACAGACCACCAGAACGAATTAAGTTCTTAACCAGAGGTACCACTGTACTTCCTCTCTTGCTATGAAGAACACCCAACTCTAATTATGTTGCAGTCTGAAATACCTGTAAAGATGGTGACTAGATTCAGACAAGAGGCCCTGCTTAACTTGGCTTGTTCAGAGGGGCCAGGATGCAAAGAGCTGTGTGACTAACACAGCTAAGAGAGCTTTGCATATTTACTCAAAATACAACCCACCTAAGTAAGGCAACAGGCCAACCTAAGTGTGCAAATGATTGAGCCAGTGGTTTACTTAGAATTGATTGAGCCATTCAGTGCACACCTGAGGTTTACTTAGAATTAAATTCAACATTATCACTGTTAGATAAGTGTGCTTTGGATTTTACCCTAATCCTATGCATGTTTATTCAAATGTAAGTCCCAATATGTTCAGTACTGTAGTGCTCACTTATCCTTAATTGGGTTTACTTTTTTTTACACCTGGAAGTAAATTCAGACAGAATCAAATGGAAAGTCAATCTAATTTAGGACCTGTCTGCCTGGTCTAGCAGCTGCTCCCCAGCATCTTTAACTCCACTGCTCCTACTTGTTTCTCTCGCTCTCCTTTTCTCTTTCTCTTTCCCCCCTCTTTCCCCCCTCTCCCTCTTCTCCCCCCTCCTACTTGTTGTTGAATCCAGCTTCTGCTTATGGGCTTTCCATAGGCATCTGGTTGGCCACCATAAGAACAATATGTTGGATTATATGAACCCTTGGCCTGATCTAGTAAAGCTCTTCTTATGTCTCAGACAGAGGTGTTTTCTAGGTGTGCTCCTTTTAGGCATTCAAATATGTGTTTTGCCATTAAATGTAGCTTGAGGTTGTGTTCAAAGCTCCACTCCCATATTTGACATGCCCAAGGTCTTCTTGACCACACACCAGACCTGTTTCCCTCTTCCACGTTCACCATTCTCTTTTCAGTTTTGGAACATGTTATGTACTGAAGTTCTCACCCTGGGCCAGCAGGGGGATACTGTAGATAGTTTTCACTCAGGTCCACATATGCAAATAAGGGATTGAAAGTGATGTTCGGTGATTGGATAGTTACAGAAAGTGGTTATTGTTGCATTGTAGTGGAGCTCTATATAAGCAGGCTGGCTGAACCCTTCAGTTCAGTTCAGTTCTGGCCTGTGAATAAACAAGAGCTGTTTGAAGAATTGCTGTGTCATCTGATATGTTCACCCACAACTTAACAGAACACATGTGCCCATGAGCCAGTTCCCAGAGACTGCTCTCAGCTTGCATGCATTTAGTCCTAAACTGTGAATTAATACATAGCAGAGAATCTAGTTCACACAGCTGTAGGCAACAACAAGGGTGTAGATGTTCAGCAACTTGTGATAGCCCTTTAAAGGAGTTCTATAAATATATCAGACTACACATAGGAAGGGAACTGCCACACACAGACACAGAACAGACTACCAACCAATCCAGTATGAGGAGGTGCATTCTTCCCTGACATCAATGGCAGCCCTATTGCAAGAGGGCTTACAGAGCAAAGTGAAAACAAGCAAAGAGCCTTGCAGTGCTTTAATAGACTGACAAATTCAACCTCACTTCATCAGATGCATTATGTGAAATCTTAGCAGCAAGGTATATAAAGGGAAAATTGTAAGGTGGGATTTGAATGGCAATGGGATACAAAAGTTACTGTCAGTGATAATTAAAGCTTAAATTTATATATGTTGAATACCGGTATGTGCCTTTAATATTTTACAGTAACCTTCTAAATGGGTAACAAATGCTGAGATGATTGTATTAACAGTAGGGCAGGAACCATTTGCAAAAAAGAAGACAGCACAGACAACCTGACACTGGTAAGTTGATTAACATATGCAATATGAAAACAAATCTTTTGTCTTGATTTGATCAAATCACTTAACTTGATAATTGCTGAGATTAAGTGATCAAATCAAGACAAAAGATTGGCCATAGAAATCAGAGATATTCTGGCATTGCTAAGGTTACTTAAGTAGCATGATTAATAATCTTTAGCCAGCCAGCCAAATAATGCTCTTAGAATTAAGAAATGGTGCCTTTTCCTGTGGTATCACCAAACATCTTCCAACATCTAGAAGGGACTGTGGCCTTCAGGCTGAAAAAGGTTTCCGACTCTTGTACTAGGATGTACAGAAATGTAATCGGAGTAACCCAAGGTTATTTTGGAATGCAAAACCCTTAGTTTTTTATTCCTAAGTGTGATCATCGTTAAAATCATGTTGCACCTAAACAACACTTTCGGCTGTACCAGGTTGTGCTCAGGGGGTGTGCCAAGTGTGCCCAAACATACTCTAATTTTATTTATTTATTAAAGGGCATCAAGTGAGTTGCAGGCAGAAAAAAAGGCTGGAATGGATCCAGGGCTGGCAGTTTTCTGCAGGCAAGTGTTGCAGATCCATTCCAGCCTTTTTATCTTGCCTGCCTGTCTCTCATGTCTCTGCATTTGTCTGAGCTTCACTTTCCACTTTCGATGGACAGATATGTAGGGAAGGAGCCATCGGACCTTCTGCATCTGCCCTGCTTCTGGTCAGCTTAGCAGGAGTCATTTTCTCTGCTTTGGCTTCTTGACCACTCTTTGTTGTTTTGTTAGCTCCGTGCCTCTTCACATCTTCCTTTTGCATACAGTATTTGCTTCACTCAGATGATCTATGGCGAGCCTGTAGTAAATATTCTTCATGATTTTAAATTGTATTCCGATTCCTTCTTATACCTTGTAGTCTATGGGGTTCAAATGGTAATGCAACAAGCAGAGAAGCAGGAGAGGCACTAAAAATACAATTAAAAACCATACAGCGTCTAGCACAGCGCATTGCAATTGCTGCAACAGGCAGGAAAACAATTCAGGTGGTCCGTCAAGGAAAATTTCACGCGTTTCGGGAGGCGGCTGAGAACCAAACCAATCCCGGCCTTGGGTTGCCGAGCCTCGCTTCGTGCGCCAAGCGTGGTTTAAATGTCCCGCCGAGGAGGCGGGGCGGAAGCGGGCCGGTGCGCTCCTTCTCCCTCCCGCGGCGCGGCTTAGCGTCTGACCGGCAGGGGGAGGCGGCAGAGGCGACGGCGGGACGGTGCCTAGCGGGGCTCGAGCGCCGGCTGCAGCCTCAGCTGACCGAGGAGCGCCGCCGCCGCTGCCACTGCTGTTGCCACTACCGCCGGCGCCGCGTCCTCGTCTTCCTCCCGCTCGGCGAAGGAGGCCGCCACCCGGGCGGACTTGTGCCATGGAAGGAGCGCGGCTGCTGGTGCTGATGCGTTAGCGGCGCTGCCCCTGCTGCTTGGGATCCTGCCCGAGAGAGATCGCGGACGCCGGCGGAGGGATGAGCGGCAGCGCGGCGCCCCCCGGGCCCGGCTCGGGCTCGGCGCCCTGCCGCTTTGCGCACTACTTCGTGCTGTGCGGGATCGATGCCGACAGCGGGCTGGAGCCGGACGAGCTGGCGGGTAAGCCGAGGAGGGAAAGGGAGACAAAGACGGGGGCTGGGGGGGGGTCTGACCCTGTCCCCGTTTCTCCTTGCGAGGCACACAGTCCCTGCTCGGCCCCGGTCCGCCGCTGCCTTGCTCCTTCTCTCCCTAGCGCCTCCCCACGGAGCCTGCTCGCATCCCCTCCCCTCCATAGCTGTGCGCTGCTCCTGAGGATCGGGCTGCTGCTCCGCTTGCGCTGCGCCCACCCCGGCGGAGAGAGCAAAAGACGACTCGGTGGCTGCGTGCGCGCGGTCTCCATCTGCGCCCGGGTTGGAGCGCGGGGGTCTGCGCTTTGCGCCGGCCAGGCCCCGCGCACACGCCGCCCGAGGCTCCATTGCTGGAGACTTTACTTATTGTGTTCGCAGCTCCCTTTTTGTTTTTATTTCCCTCGCCCGCTCCCGCAACAGCTCAGGAGGAGCCCTCCTCCAAACACCCCGATGGTGCTCCTTTCCACAAGCGCCTTCCGCATTGCTTTTCCATGCACGGATCTCCAGATCTGAGTAGCCAGCCTGGCTCTCCCTGCCCCTTTCTTCTTCTTCTTCGTCCTCCACCCGCTTCCCAAAATCGTGATGCTTCCAGACTGCAGTGGCCAGGTTCGGTTATGTCACTGCCAGGAGGACCCACGTTTCAGTGCAGTCCTCCTCCTCGCGGCTCTGGCTTTATTCCCTGTTCCCCACCCCCCAGTGCCCTGTGCTGCCACCAGGCCTTAGATAATGTGCGCTTGCGAAGGTCTTGAATGTTGCAATCGCCTCCCCTTCGAATGACCGCTATCTTGGGTCCAAAGAGCAGGGAAAGCTACCTTTGTAACTACTTTGGGAGACTGCAGTGCTTTCTTCTGTTCTCTGGAGGGCTGGGAAAGGGTTGCTTTAAGCCACTCTGCGCTGGGATTAGATAGCCAAGTTAAAACTCCTTGTTGCCAGCAGACAGAATGATGCTAATTAATATTTCAGTTTTGTATTTTGGCTGGCTAGATAGTTACAAATGGAAAAACATACCTTAAGATGTTTTGTTTTATTTTTTTGTACCATAGCTTTAGGTTTCTTTAAAATATATTATTATTTTTGGAACGGCAGTAAGAGGTATTTATTTACACATTTTGTTACATTTTAATCACACTGTTTATCCAAGGAACTCAAGGTGTTTGGACCCTGGTCTCCCAGGCCCTAGTCCCAACTCTTTAACCATTACACCATGCTAGTTCTTTACATAACAGTGTGAATTATGCATTACAAATTGCAGGTAAGCTTGTGATATTGTTTGGGCCCATGCTGAGGTTCATCACTGCTAATATTACTCATTCTGTGCTAGTCATTGTACCAGGCAGCCTACAAAAGTTAAAAAACACGGCTATGTACACAAGCTTAATCTAGAAAATTCCAGTGAGGAAATGTGTTTAAGAGGCGTCTAGTGAAAAATCCACTCCCCCCCCCCGCTGTCATCCTACAATCCAGTGAAATCAATAGCTCCTAGTCAAAATCATTATTTTGCATTAGCTGCCAATTTGACAAAGCCCCCCCTATATTTTTATCTATCCAAATGCTTACAGACAGCAGACCAGTCTCCCTCCCCCTCATCAGATATCTGGGTATATTGTCCTTTTAGCTGGAATAGTTTGCTTGAGAATGATTAAAAAACGAGTCTCTCCATCATCCCTAATCCTGAAAGTGTTTGTTGCATTCTGCTAAAAATACTGCTCATATGATTTAGAGTGATTTCAATAGGATTTGTCAAAAATAAATTGTAACTGGTTTAAAGCTGGAGAGACGCCAGAGGCTTTTCTCCGCATAGCTAGCTGTGGAAGTAGGAGAAAGTCTTTCAAAATATAGAAAGGGGGTTGTAAGAAACTACAAAGACACCTTTTAAAAACAACCTATGCTGGATACATGGCACTTGCATCTCTGAAAATAAAGTAGGTTAAAATTAAATTGTGCATCTCGTTCAGAAAACTCTCCAGATTCTGCAGTATGATGATTAGCCAATAAAGAAAAAGGGAGAGCTGTATTCAAACTTAATCGGGATCCATTTGTATGTGAAATAAAAGTAGCTGACTATTGTTGCTAAAGTGGTAATTCAGGTATAGAGAATCTGTGGTCCTCCAGGTATTGTTGGACTCGAACTCCCATCAGCCCCAGCCAGCATGGCCAGTGGTCAGGAATGATGGGAGTTGTAGTCCAGCAGCATCTGGAAGTAAACAGGTCTCCCCACTCCTGAGCTATTTACCTGCTTACCTTTTGCATGAGCATTGTGGCCAATTCTGAAGCTGAATTTAATAATTTTAGTAAAGTTTTTGGAATGAAAATAGCTTCTGCTCTGTACTTGCCTTAATTCAGGGTTATTAACTTGACACAAGGAAATTCTGAAATGCTTTTTATGATATTTGTCTTGACTAGGCTGACTCATGATGGTGAACTGTTCTTAAATTTTCAAAAGCAATGGATATAAAGAATTCTTCAGCTTTTGCTTGAAGTTGAGATCAGCCTCATTTAAATTCTTTGCATGCTCTTTAAAAAAACTAATTTGCCACATTGAGTGAGCTGGTGGCGAGTTTTCATTTAAAGTCTTAATTGTACACTTGCTGTGTGGATGACATTTTTGACTTGAAACAGGATGGTTTCAGAGTACTAATACCTGGTAAGCAATCAAATGATTAGGGCCATAATCATAATCAGTAGCCCCTGATTCCATTGAGAGGATCCATGCATAAACAGGAATCCTTACCTGAATATAGATTTCATCTGTGTTCATTGCATTCAGTTGGATTTGATATGGGATAAGGGGTGATTGTGTTAATGTACCAGCACAGAAATTGCTTCCCCATAGTCTTCATTAGGAAAAGTTAGAAGTTCTTTGTGTTTTGGTGCAATTAAGTTGCATGTAACTTTGCTTTTAAAGCACTGCTGGAGCTGAATCTGGGTTATGTACTTGAAGTCTCATTGAGTTGTTTTTTTTATAAAAAAGCAGTAATTAGCAAATTGTTTCTATACAATTTTTGAACTTTACAATTGATTTGACATTGCCATTTTGTATACGTTGCACATTGTAACTTTTAGTAATTTGATGCCCATTTATGTGATGAAATGATCTAATGCAATGTATACATCTGTGACGGAATCAAAGCTATTGTAATAAGGTTTTGGTTTCCCACCTGGAGCCTGAGTGTGTGTGTGTTGGTCTCAATCTCAAATATGGCTTCCGTTTACATACATGCTTGTTTCAGAAATAGAACCCTGCTGGTTCCTCTAGCATTGAAGGTGCACCAGGGTTGATTTGCATAGTATGACCTTTGGGAGTTTTAACTAGAGTAATTTCCAATTCCTCTTTCTGAAAATAGGGGCATTTACATGGTGGTGTTGATTAGGAAGTTCTCACTGCTTGTAAGTGTGAATAGTCTTGTTGCTGTTTCCTGAACTGCAAAAGAAGATTTGCAGTATCCTGAAGGCTAAATGCAAAGAAGCACAGCAGGTATCTAAGTTGGAGAACCATTGATCTAAAGTTACCTTTTATATGCTAACTTGCTTTCAAACTGATGAGTAGCAAAGATGCTGCTAGATCCCCCCCCCCCCTGCTGATTGTCTTTGCCAGGTTGGCTTATCAAGTTGGATATTACAGTTTTGCAGAATGTGTACAGATGTCATTAAGTTCATTACATTCCAAAACTTTATAATAGTTGGCCTTCTGAAGTCAAGTCAAAGGCCACGATTCTATCGCCAGCTGCTTTTGAAGTTCAGTAAATGGTTTGTGCGTCTGACTGCTGTTCAAGATTTCTTTCCATCATTTGCCCACTTAACCTGGCAGTAAGCTCCATTGAACTCAATAGGACTGACACCTTAGTAGACTTGTACAGGATTGCACAGTTAGTTAATAAAGTGTGTGGTTGGTTAAGTGAGAACCAGAAAAAACTTCTCTTGAGCCCCGAGAATTTGGGGGAATCTCCCATTAGTCAGAATAGGAAGAACTGGGCTGCCTTGACCAGTGGTTTGACCCTGTATAAGACAACTTCATGTATTCGTGTTCTTGGTCCTCCCACCAAAACATCAGTTGCTTACAATTGTACTGCAAGCTTTAATTGACTTAATTGTTAGATTAATCAACTAAATGGTTGCCTTTCAAGGAAGCTGAAGACAAGCTTGCTGTTTGCTTAAAAGTACAGTTTTAAAAATATTGTTTAGCTATAAATGCTTTTAATGTATTGATAGCCACCATGAGAGCCATTCCTAGCTGGTTGGCAGGATGTCAATTTCAGAATGAATGGATGAATAAATAATAAAGCTCTAGTTGATTAATTGGCCTGGCAAATTTAATTGGCGGGGTTGAGATTCAAGGGCACACTTGGGTTTGTTTGTATTTGCAAGCTATTTTTGATTTATTATTGTGTAATGGGGGATTCAAAAGGGAAATATTGAAAGCTCGCTTCCAATAGAAGTGTCCATATTAATGTTTTCTTTATTGCATATCTTCCTCAATGTGCACGGTGCTTTGCAAGCCCTAATGGACAGGTTCCTACATGAGAGGGCTTGCAGAGCAGAATCTGACATGGGAGGCAGTGGAGGAGAAGGAAGGGAAGGGAAGACAGTATAAACAATAATAGGTAGTTATTTCAGCTACTGATGAGCACAAGGTTCCATCTGGGAATGAGTGAGTGAAGCCTTGGAACAACTGCCACATCCAAATCCCTGAGAGCTACGGGTGGCCAGGGTGGGAGGTGGAGTCTTCTCTTCCCTACCCTTTCATTGTTCATTCAACTGCAGTGGTTGGCATAGTTTCAGGGCATGTTTGGCATCATGCTGGGGGAAGAGGAAGCTGGGTCTGGATTTGGGCCTTCACCGCCTGCAGATCATGGATGGTGGGACTGTGGCGGAGAGCTGTGCTTTGTGCCAGGGTCCCTCTGGTGGCCCTTCTGCTGAATCCTATAGACTCTTAGCTTCCTGCCCCCCTGCCCCCGAGCATAGGATTGGCCTCATTTATCATTTACATCCTTTCCATGAATCCTGGTGATGGCGGCTATTCTAGATAATAAATAAAACAACAATGAGACAATTAAAAAACACCAAAGGGTTATTCTCAAAGCAGGATATGGGGACTTAGGGGGGTTAGAAGATTAAAACAGATCTATTTTAATCTATTTTTGTTGGCCAGATGAAACGAAAATCTTGCTCTAATTCTAATAGACCTTGCACAACTTTGGGGGACTGTGTTATAACGTGCTTGGAAAGGAGTCGTGCTTTGACACTTCAGTTGCTGACAGGCAAAGTGAGTCAGCATTCCACCGTTATCTTGAACCAGGTGACCTCTGCCCTCCATGACTGAGGCAGTGAATGGAAGTTCATGTTCTTCTAGCATTGTCATTTGTATAGGGGAAAACAGAAATTAGCACTTAACTTTTGGAGGAGACCGAACGCCTTGTTTGAATAAGAAATCCAAGGTCCATTTTGCAGTTAATGTTTTATGAACCTACAAAGCTGAATCACTGGAGAGGCAGCCAGCATGAGAGGCAGCCAGCATGGTGCCCTCAAATATTGTTGGATTACAGTTCCGATCATCCCATACCATTGGACGTGTTGGCTAGTTGGGTACTCCCACTGGGGTCTCTTTCTTATACCAGGAAGAATACCTGAGAATATTTCAATAGGGGATTAGAATTGGGAACTTAAGCATGGAAAGTATATATTCCCCCACTGAGCTGTAGTCCTTCCTCCTGACATCTGTTTGGAAACCTAAAGAAAGAATTACAAAAGATTATAGTGTCAGTCAGTGCTGTCAAAAACAAAATTAAATTAAAAAGTGTTCTAGAAACTTTAGTGATAATAGATGTGCACCCATGTATTCTTCAAATAACTTTTTGCGATTTTCTGTTGATTTCCCATCCAGGGTCAGTTAGCTTAACTTCAGCAGTAGAATGGCATCATGTTCCTTCAGCCTCTTCACTGAGCCAATCTTAAAATGATTTACTGTGACATGAGCTTTTGTAGTCTGCAGTTTGCATCATCAGATGCATTAAGTGGACTGTGGACTTCTGGGCTGCAGCACCCTGGAGTATAAACGGGGGGGGGGGGGGAGAGAAGAGCAAAGGAAGTAACGAGAATGAAAATACTGCATCCTTATGGTTCAAGTGTCAAATGTGGTTATTTATCTGACTTCCCTACTGCCTCTCAATCCATAAGGATCCACCAAATAGCTTTCCTAAAATAAAACAATACTGTACAGTAACAATGGAACTGCTTCTGTTCCTTCCAACATATGGCATGGCTTTCGTGTAGCATATTCTACACCCCTCCACACCCCTTTTTTTTATGTCCAAGGGCAGAAAAGGAGGAGCCTTTGGCAGTTGCCTTGGATAGATTGCTGAGTGATTGTTAATTTATTACAATGCTTGCAAGGTGTGAGGAGGGACAAAGTCTTGCAGCATTTTAAAGACTGAAGACATTTTATAATTAGTGCCTTGCTTCTTTTATTTAAAGGGCTTATACGCTACTTTTCAGAACTGTCGTCTGACAAAACTGTCAGCAATCACTAAGATACATCTATAAAAAATGATTTAAATACAAAAACTATTGTATCTAATTACAATAAGACCAAATAACCACAGACTAAAACAGGCTAAAACTAGCATCGGGTGCATGGTCCAACCATTCTAACTGAACTGTTGACCTTGCATTTTCATCCCCAAAGTCCGTTCAAAAAAAGTACCGTATTTTTTGCTCTATAAGACTCACTTTTTCCCTCCTAAAAAGTAAGGGGAGATGTGTGTGCGTCTTATGGAGCGAATGCAGGCTGTGCAGCTATCACAGAAGCCAGAACAGCAAGAGGGATTGCTGCTTTCACTGCGCAGCGATCCCTCTTGCTCTTCTGGCTTCTGAGATTCAGAATATATTTTTTTTCCTCCTCCAAAAACTAGGTGCGTCTTGTGGTCTGGTACGTCTTATAGAGCGGGAAATACGGTATGTCTTTAGAATTCAGAGATGGGGGTGGAGGGCAGATGTTTTCCAGAAACCTCTCCCCAATCCCAGAGGTGTCCATGGTGCCACTACATATGAACTCAGTATATGCTTTGTATGATAGAGCACCAGAGCTTTATTAGTAGACAACTATTATAGAGCACTTCTTGGACAGATGCTTTTGACTCATTTTTTTGAAATGTGGGAGGCAAGGTGGGAACTTGTTAATGAAGCACCCCTTTTCATTGTCCTTAATTTATTTTTAAAGTGGTACTCTCTCCAAATGATGCATATATCTTTCAGCCTGGTTGCCAACTAATTTTTTTAGTTGAGGGCCATCTCTAGCTGCAGTCTCCAGGAAGATCACCCCTGTTCCTCACTTTATATGCCTTTCCAGATGCATAGTATCTTCTGGTGGGAGATAATCTCCTTGATTATGTGCTTTGTGTTCTTTTTTCTGCACTTTTCGTGTATGTGTTGCTGTGAGTCCTTTGATGTATTAACTAGCAACAATGCTTTGCCTTGGTTATCACTTAATGATTTTCAAAAAATGACCTACAGGTTGCTCAGAGATGAGGACCTGAACATATGTTCTTATGTTCTTACAACCTGATGTTCTTAGGACCTTGTGGCCCTCCAGATGTTGTTGGACTCCTGTCAGTCCCAACCAGCATGGTCAATGCTTTGGGGTGGTGGGAATTGCTGTCCCACAACATCTGGTGGGCAACATGTTTCCCTCCCCAGGTAGCTCATGCTTGTCACCAGAAGGGATGGAAAATGGATGGCTAATATCATAATAGCATGGGGAAAACTGTTTTGCAAATATATATGTTGTTTGAATATCAGAAATGCAGTTTGTGCAGTATTCTGAGTTGCAGGCCCCTTTTAGTTGAAGTTTGCTTGAAGGAAAAGTTAGGATTAGAGCTGAAAGAGGAAGCGGGAAAGAGCACCACTTTTCCAACTTCCTCCTTAAGTTCTAGGAATTTTTCAGGAGACCAAAAAGTAACCACCATCGCCAACTCATAACCAAGATGGAAGTCATTTTTAAGGGAAGGAGGAACAGGGGCCTTGTGGGCACAAGAGTTCCATAATGGGGAACTCTGCCATAGATGCTGGGTATTGAACTTGGATGCCTTGAAGTAATTGCAGGTTTCTGGAGACTATTTGTCTAGTACCCAGTTGCTTGCTTCTGTGCTTGGTGCTTGTCATACAAACATGGTGTCAGTGGTACTTTATGCTGTCAGCACAGAGAGCATCACTTATTGGAGGCAGTTGCTATTCAGGCTGTCTTATAACAAAATTACTTGACCCACATATAAAGCGGCATCTCTTGTTCAGAAAGCTATAAATTGCTACGACCAGACTGGGAGGAATGACTGCACCTCTTGCTGTTCCATTTTCATCAATAGGATGTTGATTCTTGGAGCTCTTAGCAGAATCAATAAAGATGCTGATAGAATCAGACAGTGTAATACATTTCTTCACGCTTGACATGTTGTAATTTAAGATTGAAATGCCTGTACCTGCAGTCTGCTGTGTTCTTAGTTTGAGGAATTCATTTTACCTTCTGAGTCTGAATTTAGAACTGAGTTCAAAATTTGGAGTAGCAGTACTGCTTTCATTGAACTCTTCTTACCTGCATCTGGGTCATCACCAGGACAATTGTTCTGTCCTGAATTAGGGTGAACTTATACAAATACCCTTCTAAACTGGGTGTCCTTAGTAGTCTGGTATGTGTGACTTGTATGAACTCGCATGATCAGAGCCATGTGACTGAAAATGTGGACAAGCACATACAGAATAATTTTTGTGTAGCTGCTCTTTTCAGGTTCCTTTCTCTCCTCTCTTATCCCTAGCCTCTTCCTCCCCTCTTGCTGGCTTATTTAAAATAAGTGCAGTGAATTCCCATAATATTACAGAAGTGCCTAGTCTGGTCTCCAAGCCAATAGAACAGGGATGGAGAACCAGTGGCTATCCAAATGGTGTTGGACTCAGTAACTCCCATGATCCCTGAGTTGTTAACCTTGTGGGCTGAAGCTGATGGGAGTTGGAGTTCAACACTAGTTGGAGAGCCACAGATTTAAGAGACTGGCTAAAGGCTACTGGAATCTATGTCACACTTAGGAAATCTGAGCTCTCCCTGTCTGATCATATTAAGAAAGCGTCCATGTCAAAGTCACAGTGAATTTAGCGGGTCTTGCTCCTAAGCATTAAAGTTCCATGGGGTTGTCTTCATCTGGAAAAATGACCCTGCTGAAACTCCATTCAATCCCTTGACTCAGCTCATAAATAGGCATGGAATGAACTTCTATCTTTTTAGCTTTCTTCTAAAATTTGCAATTGAGGTTAGACGTGTACGAAGGGTTAACCACCTAGAATGATCTCAGGTAAAGGCACTTGAGGGGATTCTTTTGCACTGGCCACAAAAACGATACTTTGCCATTGTTGGTTGCTGCAAGTGTTAGGATGGCTGCAGTCTTTCCCAACTTTGGGTCTCCAGCTGATTTTGGACTACAACTCCCATCATCCCTAGCTAGCAAGGTCAGTGGTTAGGGTTGATGGGAATTGTAGTCCAAATACAGCTGGAGACCCAAGGTTGGGAAACAATGGGTTAGAGTGTGGTGCTGAAAGCACCAAGGTTGCAGGTTTGATCCCTGTATGCGACAGCTGCATATTCCTGCATTGCAGAGGGTTGAACTAGATGATCCTCCGAGTCCCTTCCGACTCTGATTCTGTGACCAGCAATATACATTTGCTTTAACAGCCATACCTGAGGTGGAGTCTAGCTTATAGTTACTGAGAAACACTTTGCTAGGGCACATTGACATTGCTACCACTGTTCAATAACAGGTTCTCCTTGACGCTTCAAGCAGGTGATTGGGGTGGGGGAGTGTGGAGTTGCTTCTTCAAGATTTTTTCATAGTTCAGTTGTTCTGTTCCCAGTGGTGTTTGCTCTGCATACCAAGTACGTGGCGATTAGTTTGAAATGGGCACCTTCCTTTTCTTGTGCATCCTAAAGACATCACTTTTGATGCTCTTTTAAATCTCTCTTCAAACTAATTCCCCGATTAATAATGTCGGGAACCTGTTAACACAATGACACATCTGAAGAGTGAGCTTGAAAGGTATTTTCTTGCCAGTACTCCTGCTATGTAATATAAACATCAAGGATAACCTCAGTATAAATGCCCCTGCTTTGAAAGAGTTTTTGAAGTTTCATTTGTCACTGAGGCGGGATGCTTGTTCTTGGAAATTCCTGAGAAGAAATAGTGTCTCTGGCTATATAGAACTTTTTTCAGTGCTCGTGTTGTACAGAAATATTGCTGTAAGGGAAAAATGTCATTTAGAAAGAAGAATTCTTAGGAAGGTAGAAGCCTAGTTTCAATTATAAAAGGGTCTGGAGAGTTATCATAAAGATTCCTTTTTGTAGAAAACATAACAAGCTGTGACACGTTGGCCAATTTATGGTGAGATTCTTGGGTAGTAGAATCCCCTTTTCTTAGGCTTTTCATGAGTTGTGTGTTCATAGCTTTTGTGGGCTTTTCACGTAACAGGGAAACTTGAGACCATGTTGTATTGATGGAAGATGAGAAATAGGTGGCCAGGGGAGTTGCGATCTTTATCTGGATTTTTTTGAGGATTATCAAGACTGAGATTTTAAGCTGACAACGGCTCCTATTGCAAAAGTGTTTTAGTTGCATCTTAGGTCATCAGGTGCCATCTTAGGTTATCTGCAGATACTTTCATTGGCAGCGCAAGGCCTGCCCACTAGGAATGTGAGAACTTTGCTGTTGATAAATTATTATTATGCAATGATGAGATAGATGCTGTGCATCTAAAGGCCATTGGAACACACAATTTGAACATCCAGCTTCTGGGAAATGGAGGTCTGGATAGAAAGCAAAAGAAGAGACAATCTGTAGTCAGCAGGGACTTGTTACCTTAACTGGTTGCTCTCACTTGTGAGCTGACCTCACCTGGAATCTTTACATGTCTTTACTAAATAAATGAAATGTATGGGCTTGTGGAGTCACCTGGGAAACTCTGACCTGTTGGTGTAAGGAGAGTTCGGTAGTTAATATGATTGACATCTGTTCTTCTAGCTGGTGAAATCCCTGCCTGGTATCCCTCAGACCGTCAGTTTAAGACTTTGTATGGGTTAATTCATCACAGCTGTCAGTTTTGGTGGGTGCAGCCACAGACTAACCATGAGTCACTACTGCAATGTGGTGGCTGAAATGCCTAATGCAATCCTAGACTGCATCAGCAGAAGTATAGTGTCAACAGAAGTAACAATACCGCTGCCCAATCCTCATAACCCCCATGAAATTGGAACAAAGGTCTACATTCAGCCCTGTCGCTGCAGGTTGCCCATCTGTGGTCATCTAGAAGAACATCTGGGTGAGTTCAATAGAATTTTAGTAACAATCTGCCTAAAATAAAAGGTTGTGTAGATGGCAGATCAAAAGTTATATTAAAAGGGATTGAAGATTTCCTTCTGGGACTTTTGATGATAAATATTTAACAACATAAATGGAAATCAATTTAAATGGTGCACTTGGCAGATAGTGGGTTTTTGTTTTTTTATGTTGCTTTTTGGAAACTGTTTATCCAGAACACTCAATATTCAGTTTCTTTGTAGACCAGGCATAGGCAAACCCAGCCCTCCAGATGTTTTGGGACTACAACTCCCATCATCCCTGACCACTGGTCCTGTTAGCTATGGATGATGGGAGTTGTAGTCCCAAAACATCTGGAGGGCCGAGTTTGCCTATGCCTGGTGTAGACATTTGATATTTCGACAAAAGTACTACATTAGTAGGTTCTGCACAATTGCCACTCATCTTGATGAAGGACACAAAGCACAGATTTCCATCAGATTGTTCTCAAAATACCTTCCTAACATATCTGAGTTTGTTTAGCTTCCCTTTTTTGTTTTTCAGACTTTCACAGGTCTGTCACGGTGCAATGAATGTTATCATTCAGTAAGGGACATTTGACTCTTTTGTTACATGGAGGAATTATTTTAGGACAGCTATAACCTGCTGTTTAAGTAAATGTTAGCAAAACAGCTGTTCTGTTTTGAAATTGATTTAGTTTAGGTGCGGGGGACCTTTGGCCCTCCAGATGTTGCTGAACTGCAGTTCTCATCAGCCCCAGCAAGGATGGCTAACAGCCAGGAATGATGGGAGTTGTATTTCAGCAACATCTGGAGGGCCAAAGTTTCCCTGCACCAGCCTTAGTGAAATCAAAATATATCCATTGTATGTCAAAAACACACTGTCCTTTCAAATGCACATGTTTGTAGACATGACCTATATGGCATTAAAAGTCTGAATATTGGAAATAAAATGTGCTGTTCTTTTTCCTACTATGTCTCTCTATCTGCCTGGGTGAAACTCCAGTGCCTTGTAAAATGTATAATTACCACTTTATGGCAACACAAGCAAACCTACTTATTAGCTTGTGATTATGATGATGTGCATAGTCTGCTGCAAGGGGGGCAGGAAGCGTACTTTAGTGCTTTTCTATAGTGACAGCCTGTTTATAGCCCTATGTACAATGTACAGTTAAAGTAGCATCATGCCACTTTAAATAGCCATGGCTTCCCTCCCCAAAATCATGGGAGCTGTAGTTTGTTAAGGGTTACGCGAGTTGTTTGGAGTACCCTACTCCCCTCACAGAGCTACAGTTCCCAGAGTGGCTTAACAGGCCATCCTTCTTCCAAAGCTACAGTTCCAGGACTCATTGGGGGAAGTCCTGAATGTTTAAAGTGGCGGTTGTTGGCATCCATTTGTCTCAAGAGACAATGGAGTGCGCCTCCAGGGGTGAAATCAAACTGCTCCTTAGCAGCACCAAAGTGAGCTCCCTGGGGCCGAAGCCTGGGCAGTGAGTATGGAGGTCAGACGACAAGACCCCCCTCTCGGCATCACTGATGTGGTCCAAAGGAAAACGGCAATACCTTTGGCACCAGCATGGCTGCAGGAGTTGCCAGAAGGAGGGGTACAAGGCACCATCCAACTACCTTAGGGACTCCATTCCAGATTTGTGTAGGGTTTACTCCTTCGCCTTTTCATCTCCCAAAGGTATCCTGCAAGGCAGTGGAGGTTTAGGATCAGAGTTTCCCTTCTCCTAGATGGGCTGACTTCCCAGGTTGTTGAGCCCCATCTGCCCCTCACTTCTTCTACAGCCTGTGCAGAAACCACCTTCTTCACCATTGGACTCACGATTGGTCTTGTCCACTCATTCTGCTGGAGCTTGTCTTTGCATGCATAGGAAGTCCCTAACTCACCAGTCAGCTACCCAATTGGTTTATCTGGCCATTTGAAGCTGTTCCTGGGGTGTGGCTGCTGTCACATGCTGACAGCTTATAGGAGCCACAGGTGAGAGCTGTGTGCGGGGTGCGGACCAAAGGTGGGCAAACTACCCCAGAAGGAGCATGACGTGTCCCCCACCAGAGATACTACCCATCCCCTAACACCCCATACAAAGAGGTATGATACTGCTTTAAATGTATAGTGCAGATGGGGCCTAACTAAAGAGAATTTCCTTGTCTTCTCTGTGGCCTTTTTGGTGCCTAATAAAGACTTTTTTGATGTTTATCCAGGCTTTTAAATTGCATGAAATCTAGGATGTGTTATGCTTTCTTGGTAATATATATTGCTGCCTTTATTAGTTGGTTTTTAATCAAATGACATTGCATTTTTAGCATGTTTTGTTTTAAAGCCGCCCAGGGGAGACCCAGGGACAGTGTGTATCTCCAAGACAAACTTATTTTTTAAAAAAACAAAAACAAACTTGGAATATAATTGCCATTCCTTTAAAGATTCAGTTTGGGGACGGGATGTGTATTCCCCCCCACCTGTTTCTTTTGAATGTGGGGAATCCTGGCTGACATGTTCTTAAGCATGGAAGTAAGTAACCTTTTCAGGACAGATGTCTTGGGTGCACAAATACATAAAGCCAGCTGAGTCTCTTGCTCTGCCCTTAACAGCAGGTGCAATGCTAGTGAGAGAGGTTGTCCTCACCATGACCGCAAAAAATGTAGTGCCCTGATTAATTCGACTGTTGTGCCCTCCAGGAGGAACAAATGTCTTTGTAATGTTTTGTGTATTCTTGGTAGATTCAAGACCGCATCAGAACTAATGCAACAGGGAGCTGTTTTTTTTATTAAAAAAAAGTCTTTGAAGCAGATGGGGAAGGAGAAATGTTTCCTTCTGATTTCCCCACCCCCCACCCCACCTCCCCAAAGGAGAAGTCTTTTTGGAGGTTGCCAGGTCCTTTGTCTCATTGTCACTACATTATGAATATTCATAGTAGCACTTCATTGCCTAAAAGGATGCTGCCCACAGTATTTCAGGAGTTCACAGGAAGTGACAGTAATTAGTAATCTTTCCTATATTTCAAATATTACATTATTTTTTTTTTAATAGATGTGACTTAGGGATGCAGTCGTGCAACTAGGTTTGTTTCAGAATCCACGCAGTTGCATAGCTGAAAGGATTTTGAATGTGCACTTTTAAAACACAGTTTTATGCATGTTTACTCAAAAGTAAGTCCCCAGGAGTAAATGGTAAATAACTCATTTGAGGTCTTTTATAATAAAGCAGTGTAAAATTTTATGAAATAAGTAGGTAGATAGTCCCAATGTGCCATCATTATTCCCCTGTAAGTGTGTTCTCTGTAAGTGCTCCCTGAAGGAATAGCCTGTTCATGATTCTCATGTGTCGCTACACTTCTTAAGTTGCTGATCTTGTGTACAGGACCATGTTTAGGAGACTGAGAAGTGCATTGCTTGTACTGGCCTTTAGAACTAAACCTGGTGATATAATCTGGGCAGAAATTTATCTTACTGCTTGCATTACTCTGCAATGTGTAAGTCGTATTGTTTGCCCTCATATGTTCTTCAATATTTGTTTCCCAGATGTGGTTGCACTATAATTTCCATCATCCCTTTCTGTCGGTTGCATTAGAGCAGGCATAGGCAAACTCTGACCCTCCAAATGTTTGGGACTACAATTCCCATCACCCCTGACCACTGGTCCTGTTAGCTAGGGATGATGGCAATTGTAGTCCCAAACATCTGGAGGGCCGGAGTTTGCCTATCCCTGCATTAGAGTTGTAATGCAACATACATATGAAGGATACTAAAGGTAAAGGTAAAGGTACCCCTGCCCGTACGGGCCAGTCTTGACAGACTCTAGGGTTGTGCGCCCATCTCACTCAAGAGGCCGGGGGCCAGCGCTGTCCGGAGACACTTCCGGGTCACGTTGCTAGCGTGACATCGCTGCTCTGGCGAGCCAGAGCCGCACACGGAAACGCCGTTTACCTTCCCGCTAGTAAGTGGTCCCTATTTAACTACTTGCACCCAGGGCTGCTTTCGAACTGCTAGGTTGGCAGGCGCTGGGACCGAACAACGGGAGCGCACCCTGCCGCGGGGATACTACTCTGATATAAACTCTTACTGAAACTGAGTGAAGTTAACCCCTGGTAAATTACTCCTCCGTGTTATCCCCCTGCTTCCCCCCCACCAGAGTGCTTTTTCTGACTAAATATATTCTATTTGAACTCTTGACTTTCTGCTACTTGGCAACATACTCGTCAGTCTCTGATCATAGTGCAGACGTTACACTTAGCCATGGTTTGCACTAATCATAGTTTGCTGTCATATCTTTGGTTAAGATCTTCTAAGATACAACTAGGTTTTAACTTGCTAAGCCAGTCTTTCCCCTGAAGGGTATTATAGAGTGAAACCAAGGCTTGTGCCTTTGCAGGCAGAGAACCAGGGAAACTCTCTTAACCATGTACTGAATAACCATGGCTTGCAAACCATGGTTCTGCACTCTAAATTGCAGCTAATCCTTAACCATAATTTTATGTACAGTGGTACCTTGGTTTACAACCATAATCCGTTCCGGAGGTCCATTTGTAAACCAAAACAGGTTGTAACCCAAGGCGTGCGTTCGCCAATGGGGCCTCCCAATTTTTTTTGTTCATAATCCAAAAAAAACCCCGGGTTGTAATCCAAAAAAAGGTTGCAAACTGGGACACACACTTCCGGGTTTGATGTGTTTGTAATCCAAAACGTATGCAAACCAAGACGTATGCAAACCAAGGTACCACTGTATTTGGATGGAATTTTTAACCATGGTGAAGACAAAAATTAACTATGACTTATTGTTTATGTCTGCTTTGGGTCTGCTTGTTTATTTCATGCAGGACTGAGTTTGCCTCTAAAGAACCAACTTTCAGAAACAAATGCTCTTAACCACTAGTCGCAGCATCTCATGAATTGTGTTTAGCCTATTACCTATGATGTCATGAGTTCAGCTGTGCTGTTTAAGATGGAAACTCAATCTGTCAGTGTCTGCAGCTGCTGTTCTAAATAGAACGCCGTTGTCATGTGATGAGCAGCATGGCTGTCAAAACATGTCGAGAGAAACGGGTAACACAAATAGTCCTTGTACATAAAATATTTATGGAGGGAAATGCAAACTTTTGAGCAACCTGGCAGGCAATTGGCATTGTGGAGATTAAAGCGTTGCAGCATGAAGGTTAAGGAGAATGTAGTGTGTAATTTTGTTCAGTTCTGCTCCGGAAGAATGGGTGTGTGGGAAGGGGATGAATCTGCATGCTGATTTCTGTTGGGCCTTGACTCATTCAGTTTCAGCGCACAGCCATTGCCTTCCACCATTGTTTTCCCGCTGGAGTCTTTGTCTTCGAGTTGATCACATTGCCTTCTGTGAGTCCCTGGACACGTCTGTATTTAAGGCAATAAACTGACCAGGCTGCCAAAGTGGTGAATCATTCTATGCATAATGGTAAACAGCGATGCCATACCATTGATTTATTTCTTTACATTCACCCTTCAAATTGCTAGTTCAGTGGCAACAGCTGTGTATTTTTTGGGGGGGGAAGGGAAGGAATCAAATACCCCAAAAGGAATCTGCTTTAGCCAACAAACCTGGAAGTCAGATTTTTAAATATTACTACAGACAGACAAAGGTTTGTTAACTCCATGCTTATATAATCACAAAGAACTTAAAAATGCATTTTACGGGTATAACTGTGGGCCAAATGCATTGGGTGCTCAAATTTAATAGAGCGTGATTAATGGTTGGGGATAATGGGGGTTTGTAGTCTAGCAACATTTGAGAGCACCACATTGACTACACCTGGCTAAGGCCACTTTTGAAAGTTCCATGGAAGTGAAAGGGATAGCCAGTTATCCACCAGCCATTTGCCTTTCGGCGAATTTTTCTTGGTCACCGTTACATCAGCTGCTGTTCCCTTCAGAAATGGCTCCCCCTCATTTCTTGTGTGGCTGCATTTCACAGTGGGATTCTACCACTTGGGATTCTACCACTGAGATGATAGCCATGGAACTTCTGTTTCATCTAGGAATGGTGGTATTTATTGCTTCTTACACTTCATAGTAAGGACATAACCAGTATATAGGATGCTTACAACAGAGCAGAAGGCAGTAGAGGATGCTCATTACTGCATCCTCGACACATACCTCTCTGATGTTCGCACATGGAATATTTTGTGTGTACAAATAGGAATAAAAAGCAATCCCTGAAGCAGTAATGTAGTGGACTGCTGTCATTGTATCCTGCGTTGCAGCAGATCCATCAGTGAACAAGATGTTGTAGTAGAGGACTTCCAAAGTCTATATGTACCTTGCATCTATTAAAAAAGCCTGCTTGCTTCCAGCCTTATCAAGTAAGGGTTGGCAACTGCAGATCTCTGAGCCAAATCCAGTCCTCTTATAAGAGCTTTGTGACCCAAGATACTACCTCTGTAGGTGCATTCTCTCACCCACCAGCCCCGGACTGGGGGAGAGAATGATGCACAGGAAGAGAGGACATGTAGCATGCAGTGCTAAGCTAAGACAACCATGGCTTAGCCCAGAGTAGTGTTGCAGCATCAGGACTGATGGAGGTGCGCTGTGGCTGCAGTCTTCACTCCAGGAACTCTCGTTTGCTTGCCATGAGGATTGAGAGGCAGGAACTGTTCTTCTATGAGGAACGGTTACAGCATTTTGGAGCAGCGCAACTCTAGAAAAATATAAGTGCATCAGTCCAGTGGCTGTTAAACTGGGTTTGAAGATTGGTAATGGTGAATAAGCTTCACTGAAAGATTGTTTTCTTGCTGCTTTTGATTCCACCGCCACCCTGCAATGTATAGCTGTCAGGAAAGTGTCTGGGTAAAACATCTAGGATGCTGTCTGTCTGTGCAGAACAGTCCTGAGGCCAAATGGTTCCTGTCCAGTGCTGCTAATGAGGCAACACATAGATAACATCTTTGAGCAAACATCTTTTAGAACCCTTACAGCATTCTGAGTTTTTAAATTGATAACTAAGCTGTTGAAGAAACAAATTGAGCATTCTACAAGCTGAAAAATGTAGGAGCTTGATTTTAAAGCTCTTGCAATGCCCTGTGCCCTTGGATAACTTGCAGACCAGTTTCTTCTTATGCACTGAGTGAGTTTTGCAAGCACATTCTGCATTTTGCAGCTTGCAGGAGTTTTAAAGGTTTTTCTGCACTTGTTATGCCAGATTCATTTGTCTGGTTCAGCATAGTGACAGAAAGAAACAAAATGAATTTGTTAGGGTCAGTGCTTCACAATGTGAAGCTTGACTTTGATAGGCAACGCGGCCGAGTTTGCACTCCAAACAAAGCATCTGTAGGACTTTACAGGCTGCCATCTGCTTTTGAAAACCTTTGTTAGCAAGGAGCGATAAAGCAATCTGCACACAATTCTTTTCTTTCTCCCCCCCCCCCCCCGCTTGAATGTGGGGAGAATTATTACTTGCGAGTCTTTGTCTGTATGAAGTAAATCTTAACTGAAGACTATGCCAAGGGGGGAGACTCTCAAAATAAAAGAAAGGGAGATTTATATTTGGCCAGTTTTGCTTGTAGTTCATTGAGTAGATACTCAATTTACCCACGTCCTTTTTTTTTTTTTTAAAGCAACAGTATATAGCATGCTCTAAAATAGTCATTTGAAAGCTGCTCAGTTAATATACAAGGGGAAACGATCCTATTTCCAGGCCACACCCAAGATGTCTTCCCAAGTAACCTTCACACAGGTCTACTTTGCACATAACATGAAGCCAGCATGTTTTAGCAGGAACAAGTCAGTGTGTGGGTACCCAGAAGGAAGATTGCCTCCATTTTGTTCCTTCCTGGGCGCTGCTGCGCTAAGACGTAATTCAGCTCAGTGTTGCTTGCAAAACTGGGCTCATAGTTTTTCTCATACAAATTCAGGGAGGATACGGTTGTCAGCGCAGCTAGTCATTATGGTTCTATGCTGCATCTGAGATCATACAGGATGCCTTTCAATACCACTTCTCTGGGTAGAGGGTAGTGGCAGTGGAGGGCTAGGGCAAGTGTGGGAAACATCAGCCTGCTGGCCGAATGTGGCTTTCTAAGCTTTCTCTGCCTGGCTGTTGAGACTCTCTCTAGGCTACACCCCCTGCTTGGCCCTGCTACTCACCCTCCATGAGTGTTTTTGACTGTCTGGAATGTGCCCTTCAATTCTGATAATGCATCTTGCATTATCAGTGTGCCAGTGTTACAAACTGGGATATAAAAGTTAGGAGCCAAATGGCTTCTGCCACCTGGGTTGTGGGCACCAAAACAGAATGTCCAGTTGCCACTTTGGGGGTGGGGAGATCAGCAACACTTTTTATTTATTATTTTGATAAGCATGAATGAATACACAATTCACATCAGTAACACATTATTAATATCACATTTTTAGCAGAAATGGTTAATGCATGTTTAATTTGCTGTTTACAATAAAAATATTGATACGATACTTCAGTTTTCAAAACACTCTACTCTTTATTGTTAAACTCCTTAACATATTGTCAGGAATCTTGAGTGTCAGCCAGGTGCAAAAAAATGGCACCCAGACTTTTTGAGGTGCTCGCAATATGAATAATCTTTAGGCACAAAATGCGCCTGGCGCCCTGCTAATTTCGAACCCTGGTGTGTGCAGAAGCTAGCCTGCCGTACAGAGGTAATGTTTCCATCCATTGCTCCACCTCCTTTTGTCTCTGGCCCTGCCCACCATAGGCATGTGACCACTGGAAGGCAATGGGACCTTTGGGGTTAAAAAAGAGATTTCTCAGTCCCTGGACTAGGGCATCCATGCCTTCCTTTTTATGCCTTCCCTGGGCCTTTTGTCTCCTCTGGGAAGTCAGAGTTCTGGTCTGATCTAGCAGGGCTGCTCCTAGGTCCTTAAAGAAGGGCCATTTCTTAGTTCAGTTACACAGATTTTTAAGGATGCTTCCATCCAAAAGAGGTGGGCATTATGTTTTACCATGCAATACGGGTAATGATTCTTAAAATGAAATGCTATGCCTTGCCTAATAATATACTGTACATTATTTTTGTGACACAAACTGGCTTAGCTCCAGACATGGGAGGCTGTTGCAAAGAAAAGTTTCCATCATTTGCTGCGGAAATGCACAGTCTTGGATTTAAAGGCTCCCTGGGGAATGGGAGTTTCTATTCCCAACATTTACACAAATGTGCAGGGCGGACACACTCGCCCCCCTCCAAGGCACGGGAGACCTTTTGTGCAATTACACAAAAGGTCTCCCATATTTTGTGCAATTACACTGCTTCTATCACACAGTTCATTGCTCCAAATGCTGAAGCAATCTAATAATTACTCAGTTATTAAATCATTGTTGGTTTACCACAAATACGTTTGAAGGTAAGGGAAGTTGCATCTTGTAGCTGATGCCCAATAATCACGTCCTCAAGATGATAATTTGAAATATTTCCTTCCTTCAGTCAAAATCTCTGTATCTCATGGATGAGAAAGTAAGTGATGTGGCTCTCGCTAAATGTCTAAGCGGATTTGTCTAGATATGTGCCGTGGAGGGATTAGCCCATATATTAATTCTTCTGTACTTAGATAGTCCAGTGCTAAATCTTTCTGAAGGTTGAAACCATTCTTCAATGGGGAGGAGGGAGGAATTCCTTTTTCTGTAGTGTGGCAGGTGTGTGTGTGTGTGTGAAGGACCACAGGTTCCCAACTCCTGAGCATGACAGGATGTTGCTCGTTCAGACAGAAGAGACTAGGAATCCAGTTTGCCTATCTTTTCAACCAGGTGATCTGTGAATTCTCATTTCTGAATCAAAATGGTACAGTAAGTGGAACACATAGAGAAAAGAGGAAACTGACAGGTGTTGCATTAGAGTCAGGAGCTTGGAATTTCCAAGGTCCTATTTCCCAGAGCATATTGTTATTGGTGAATAGTAACATGGTGCTTTTTTAAAAAAAACCTTGGGTATCAATTATCCTATCTCAAGGAAAGATTTAGGCTAGATAGGGTTCTTAGACTTTCTATCCCAAGGGCCCACTTGAAGTTGGTTAGAAAAAGCAGAGGCCTACCTGTCACAAAATGGTGGTGCAGAGATAAAGCCGGTCACAAAATGGTGGCAAATGGAGGCAATCAGACTGGCAATTTATTGCTATCTAACCCATCTTTGGAAACAGCTTTTTTTGGGGGGGGAGGCCGCAGCCTTTTCCATGTAGCAAGGAGTTTCGTGGCTCAGCCTTCCTCAACCTAAGGATGGACCTTTGTTCTGGAGGTATGTTGACTCAGCCTTCCCAGTTTAGGCAGAATTTGCTGATTTAAGACTCTTAAGTGGATATGGCTTTTTCTTCCCACCCTACATGCCTCTCAAAAATATTGGCACAACTGGGGGCAGGCCAGGCCAGTGATGAGGCCACTGGGCAGGCTGTGGCACTGAAGCCCACCAGATAGTGGCTCCAGGCCCACTGGTGACTCCAGGTTCACAGTTTGAGAAACACAGGGCTAGATTATGGGGTGTGTTTGAACCCTATGCTGCACTTTCACAGCTGGCACTTGAAAATCTGACATGCTACTGCTCTGCACCAACACATCAAATGCCTCTCTTAGGCTACTGTCCACTGTGGTAGCTAGATGAGGACTCTCGGATGTAATTCGATCTTCTCTAGCCCAAGGTAAAGCTGCATTCCCATGGAATTCAGATATGGATCAATGCATTGCTTGCAGCATGGCAGGGGGAAATGAAGTCATGGTTTCTTTCTGTATTTCTTGTGTAGCTTTTTAGCACGGCAAAATCTGGCCACAATAAGAAGTTTTAAATCAGCTTAGTGAAAGCAAGGCTGTAAATGCATGTGGAAAAAACTATGGATTGTAGCTTTTTCACATATCGTCAATAAGGGACAGGAAGGCTGGCGACATGTATCATCTCCATCACTTAGCTAAAGCAGAAATGCAATTACAAGAATGTTACCCATGGGAGCATCATATGGCTTTGACAGTCCTTGGAGGGCATGAGTTCGGAAAAGAAAGGATGGATTACTTTGTTCCATAAATCTAGCTTCTGAAGTGTGTTATTGATCCTTCACTTAACCTTTTTTTCCAGAACTCCCATATCTATTGGAAAACAAATGTGGCAGAATGGAAATTACTCATTGAAAGCAGCAGGCAGTCGCTGTGACGTCTTGGTGGGGTGGGCTTTGAGTCTTCCGTAATATATGGCTTAAAGCATCTTGTCTGCCTTTTATCTCTCTTGTTCTGATGGCTCTAATTTAAGGGGTGAAACACACTGTCAAGTTTCTTTTTTTGGTTTTCAAATAGGCGCTTGCGATCTGAGCTAGTGTGGTGCATTAGCTAGAGAGTGTCAAGCTACAGAATGAGGACACCTGGGTGAAAATTCCTGCTCATCTGCAGAGCTTAACTGGGGAATCTTGGCCCAGTCACTGTGTCTCACAACTCTTCGTTGCTGTGAGGATAAGATGGAGGGCAATGACCATGTGTACACATTTATTTGGGTTTTCTGGAAATTTTTGAATGAGCTTTCCACAGCCCTAAATCCAATGATGTTCTACTTTGACTCATTTTCTTAGTTCTGTCTACTAAATGTATATGATGTTAATTTCACATATGGTGTAAATCAGGGGTCAGTAAGGTTTGCAGGCCATGGGCCAGATCACTCCTATGGAGATCGTCCGTGGGCCGGACTGGCGCAGCGTGATGCCGGAAATCGCACCTGCACAGAAGCGATGTTCGGCATCTGGACATGCGCAGACGTGATTTCCGGTATCTGTGCGTGTGCAGACGCCATTTCATAGAAAGTAGAACATTGTCCAAAATGTGTCCCTTTTCCCACCACAGTCTTGTCGTGATTGGAACAGTGATAGCCAACATGGTGCTCTCCAGATGTTGTGAACTGCAGCTCCCATCATCCTCCACCATTGATTGTGTTCGCTGGGACTGACGGGAGCTGAAGTCCACAAACATCTTCAGAGCACAACTCCTGGGTGTATAATTCTTAAGGGAACAGGTTCCTTCTTGGGAACCAGACCTGGCAAGCTGAGCATCCAGCTCTTTGCCAAGAAAACCATGGATCACATGAGTGACTCTCATATTTTCATAAGTTCTGGAATTTCCATAAGTTCTGGAATTTCCGCCTGTGGCTGGGGAAGATCCTGCCGTAGAACAGACACCCCTTTTTCCTGATCTGATGACCAGGAAACCAAGATCACCATACACTGAAGTTCAGTGCCCTCCCTTCACTGTGAGGTAAGCACAGAGTGTTTAAATATCTTGGCTCCAGGGCCGTCTTAAGTATATCCGGTGCCGTGGTGCAAACATCCCTCCAGCGCCCCCCCCTCTATTTCCCAGAGTTGCTGACCTTTTTACCTCGCTGCTAGCAGCTTTGCGGGGCTGGAGGAGGCGGGCAGCGGCTGGAGGGTGGCTTCTCCGGCGGGGAAGAGGCGGAGGCTCCGGGCGCGGTGCTGCTTGGGCGAGGCGGGCGAGGGCGGCGAGCTGATGCCGGGGGGTGCCACGTCCAGCCTCTTCCCTGGCCCCCTCCAGAACTTGGCGCCCCGGTGCCACTTGCCTCTATGGGCAAGACTCTTGCTCTACTGTAGAACCAGTTTTGGCCCCTTTACTCCCTCACTCCTTGGCAGTGGGGCCTATACATGTGTGTCATCCTCCTTCTTGTTGCATCACTGGGTGCTGGAAGGCAAGGTGCAGAAAGGCAAGTATCTGGTAACCGAACTGGTACTGCAGCTGTTCCTTGGACAGCCGTGGTCATTCTAACCACTGTTAACAGACCAGAAATGCTATGTCTGCACCAGGCTGTTGTTAAAACGGCAGTGTTTCTCCTTATGGGGGATTTTTAATGGTAATTAGTATAATACATGCCAAGCTTTCCTCCCCCCCCCCACACCCCTGAAACCATGTTTTGATACAGATGCACAGATCTAGATATTAATGCAAAGCTGTTATATCTCTGCATGCACTAGAAATGTTGACAGCCAATTTTCACTCTTCCCAGATTGACAAATAAATGTCAACGAGCCGCTTCCCCCTCTTCCACCCTGCTCCATAGAGGTTTAGCTTGTCAGTTTGTACATGACAACCAGGAATGTAAAAGCTGCAATCAGCATAAATGTAGTTTAGCTTTGGAATTAAAAAAAGTACAGTACAACATTTTTAAAGCATAACATTCTACCTCTCAAACATACTGATTGTGTTGGTCACATCTGGGCAATGTAAGTTCCTTCTAACTTGTAAGGAAATGTTTTTGCTTTCAGAAGATTCTGTTTCTAAAGTAGCTTGTGTTTCTTTTTCCCATTAACTTTTAATTTTATGAAAATTTAAAGCCTCAACCATTTCAGTTAGTCCCTTTAAGTTCTGTTTTTGTAGTGTATTAAAATTGGCACTTTGAAAAGCGTGGTTGATGGCTTTGTGATCTAGTCCTTGCAGGGCTAACTTTCTAGAGACTATGAATCTTGAGCAGTTGTCTGGTGAAACTGTGGCTGAGTCACCACAGCAGTTAATACAGGCATATAACAGATGCAAGAGTTGCTTGTGCCTACTCACTAACTATTACGGTTTCAATAGTTGGGTAATTCATTAGACTGCTCAGTTGAAAGCATAGCGACTGTTGAAAAAGGTGCCCCATATTAATTGCTCAGCAGATAAAAACGCAGTACAGTGGTACCTCGGGTTACAGATGCTTCAGGTTACAGACGCTTCAGGTTACAGACTCCGCTAACCCAGAAATAATACCTCAGGTTAAGAACTTTGCTGCAGGATGAGAACAGAAATTGCGTGGTGGCAGCAGCATCGGGAGGCCCCATTAGCTAAAGTGGTACCTCAGGTTAAGAACAGTTTCAGGTTAAGAACGGACCTCCAGAACAAATTACGTTCTTAACCCGAGGTACCACTGTAGAAGCACAAAGTGTGTATTGGTAAACACAGATAGCCAGTGTCATCTTAAGAGGAGTTTGCAGCCCTTGTAAAACGAAATCTGTATTGGTCTCCAAGATGCTTCAGTGCCATTTGTTGAATAACATAAAGACTTTATTATTTATTCCATTTTGATGGAAATTTCTTTTTCATACACCAGCAACTTGCTGTTTGTTTGAATGACAATCATTTGCTGTTTCTATCTCTGAGAATTTGCCTCTATCAAACTTGGGAAGATTTGCCCTTCAGTTAATCCTGACCTTTCTATACTTCAGCCTGGTCTAAATGCGCAGAAGAGAATTGTAAATCTGGCTTCCATTGCTGTTTCTATGACAACTTTGGGAGGTTTCTAAACATGTCAGGAGTGCCCCAAAATTGCATCTGTATTGTGACTTGATATTCGTTTTAAATTGGAGTGTTTAAGGTGTCTTTTTGATTTCTGACAATAAAATGAGTACTCTTTTTATTGAAGCCTCCATCTAGCATTCCATTATATGTTGCACTGAAGTAAACATAAATAATTGTGTAGGGCTTGGTTCATGCATTTTCTCTGTATGGGGCTGTTTCTACATTCAACCCTTGTGCATAGTTGAGTTCTGCATACTTCTTCAGCTCTATGGGTAATTACATTCCCCCACTCCTAGCCTGTGTCATTCACACTTACATGGAGAAACATCCAAATGCATTAGGGAGAGTTAGCATCTTGAGAAGAACAGACCTTTTCTCATTGGTGGAGAATGCAAATATTCCACACCTCTCCCGGCTTCTATCAGTTTGAATGGATGTAGCTCAGCAAGAGTGCATCACGTGGTTCCCCTGATAATGTTATCAGCTTGGATATAATTGGGATTTTTTTCCATGCACCATGTAAGCTGTCTGCAAACAGGTTTAGTTTCCCCAAAATTTTAATAAAATGTGTGCTGCATTTATCTTTTTTTTTTTTTAAGCCAGCATCAATTGGTGCCTAATTTACTTCTTCACTAACTAGCTCAAAGTTGTGCTGTGGGCATATTGTAGTCCTGCACAACTGATAGTTTTGCACACATGCACCCCCACGTTTTAATCCATACTTATTGCTGACAAGCAGGGTGGGGAGTGGCAATGAAATTCCGTGTTTTGATGAGAACATATTGGTACCTACTGTGATGCTGCCTGCATGGGCTTCCCTGTAGTAGTAGTAGTAATTGGAATGCTTTGCGCCCGCATTTCAAAGTGAACATATGTGAACTCTGTAGGCTTAGGAATATTTCCAAATCTAAATCATGGAAAGCAGCTTGGCTTGATGTGAACTAATCTGTTATGTGTGTGGGATTTCTTTGTCACATTGGAGTAAAAAAAAATGTCATTTCTAGGTTATTTACATTTGGAAAAATGTGATGTGCATACCCCCCCCAAACCAAGGGTCCATCTTATTCATTATTCTGCTCCCCCAGTGGCCAACCAGATGCCTGTGCGAAACCCTCCCTGTAGCAGCAATACATGTGTGAAATTATGGGAAGAGCTTTCTGCTCTGCATGCAGAAAGTCCCAGGTTCAATCCCCAATATCTCCAGGCAGGGCTTGGAATGTCCCCTCCCTTTAAAAAGCTGCTGTCAGTCAGTGTAGACAGTACTGAGCTAGATGGACCAATCGTCTGATTCTCTTTAAGGCAGTTCCCTGTGTTCCCAAGTTCTGCAAGTACATGGGCTGAGTTGGTGGTATTTATCATTCCTGTCTGCTGGGTATCTTCTCTCCTAGCAGAATCTCAGTGTGGTCTGCAGTTATGGAGAGAGGGCTGGAACAACATGCCTCCACCCGCCCAAATTTGGGGTGGCACAGTGTGGAAGCAGCTCCCCATACATACATCTGGAGAAGTGCATGGGTGAGGTCGTGTGCTGGCAGTACTTCCATTTGAATGGTCAAAGGAGGGGTGTACAATAATGACATGCCTGTTGTGACAAGACTAGGAAGACATTTTTCTGGATTTTTCCTTCCCTGAAGGAAAATCAGTTCCTCTCTGTGTATGAGCTGTTCCGCTGCCGGATGTGTACCACTCTGCAAAATCTATATATTTGCTCAATTCGTTTGAGGGCTTAAATGTGATTCGACGACTTCTGCTGTCAGATACTTGGGTTTTATTGTGTTTTATTTGCACACCGCTGCTAGCTGAAGATTCAGTCTCTTGGTTTTCATCTGTCCGCTTTTTAAGATGTGCCTTCACTTGCTTGTGCAGGCTTTGGTTAGAGAAGTAACACCATCATAAAATCAGTCTGCCTTGCCCTTGACTACTGCTTGAAAAATTTAATCAAATCTAGAGAATTCTCCACACCCCAGACTACTGGGAAAACGATATGCTTTGGTCTCTGCAATAGAACAAGGTATATGTTGCTGGGTACCAGACAATGGCATTGATATGCAACAGGTAAAGTTCACTACCCACTTGGTGAGGGCAGAAAGTTGGAAGCGTGATGCACTTTCCTACTTCCTCTTTCAGCTCTATGTGCTTTTTAAGGCTCAGATTAAGTTCTATGGGAGCCAACTTTTTCCTTGGAGAAACGAAGTGCCCGTTTCCCTTTTCTGTCTCAGGGTGGAGTAGGGCTGATGTGGCAGATTACGAGTTTCTTTTATTTAATGAAAATATTAGATTTAAAAATCAAGATATCCAAGCAGTGCGCAAAAAGAAAGTTGATATGAAACAATAAACTACTGTATGCAGATACTTTACAGCACATGGCTTCCCTCAAAGAATCCTGGGAACTGTAGGTTGTTAAGCTTTGTGATGGGGAAACTACAATTCCCATGATGCTTTGAGGGAAGTCATGTGCAATGGATGTGCTTTAAATGCATGGTGTGGATCTGCCCTAAGTAGAAGTGTGCTACATCCGATTTTTTTCTTTCATCCTTTCCTGTTTTATAAGTTTATAGTGTTGTAGCTGCCAACTCTTTGTAGGCCAATGACTACACAGTTGCAGCCAGCTAAAGGGGTGTGTGTCTGTCCTCTTTTAGAAGGCTTTTTAGGCATGCTTGGGGGGGGGCTCACGAGCGTTTGCCTCCTGCGTGGTCCGTGACAGTGATGGGACCTTCTGCCTAATAAGTTGCATTGTGCTTATGTATTTGACTGGCAGCTTTCCAGAAGACCAGTGGCAGTTCTGCTTGTTGCTGTCTTGGTAGATTCCAGTGGCTTCTCTCTCTGTATGCCTTCTGAATATCTTTGCTTTCCTTACTGAGCTTTCCCTCCTTTCCTTTCTTAAATGTACACATTTTTGAACCACTCATTAAACTTTTCTTTGACCCATCTGATCCGTATTAGTATCCTTATTAATTTATTAATTTTCAACTTTAATTTATAAATAAACAAGATAGGCGTATCCCTGAGGAGACAAGCTTTCTTTTCCCCATCCCTTCCCCACGACATAACTCTGCATGATGCTTGCAGCCGTGAAATTTCAGAGAACCATGTTGTGTTTGTAAATAGTTGCTGAAGAACTGCAATTCATTCTAACACTGTTACCACTGGATTAAAGCCAATGGATGTTACTTTGTGACAGCGCTCTTCTTATCAGTTGTGCTCTCTACACTTAATGGGTTAGTTTATTTAATGCATTTTTTTTTTTTTGCTAAAGTGTATACTGTAAATACCCTTTAGCAAAAATAAAAAATAGTATACTGTAAATGGGACGTGGATAGCGCTGTGGGTTAAACCACAGAGCCTAGGGCTTGTCAATTGAAAGGTCGGCGATTCGAATCCCCACAACAGAGTGAGCTCCCGTTGCTCGGTCCCTGCTCCTGCCAACCTAGCAGTTCGAAATTACGTAAAAGTGCAAGTAGATAAATAGGTACCGCTCCGGCGGGAAGGTAAACGGCATTTCGCCAGAAGCGGCTTAGTCATGCTGGCCACATGACCTGGAAGTTGTCTGTGGACAAACGCCGGCTTCCTCGGCCTATAGAGCAAGATGAGCGCCGCAACCCCAGAGTCATCCACGACTGGACCTAATGGTCAGGAGTCCCTTTACCTTTACCTTTATACTGTAAATACATTAAATAAATTAACTCATCAAGTGTAAAGAGCACAACTCATAAGAAGAGCGCTGCCACCAAAGGCCTCTTGGAGCACCCACCAGAAATCAGTCACAAGATGGCCCCTACTCTCAGGTTCACAATCTAAAGAGACGCAGCACACAAGGAAAAAAGAATGGGAGGAGAGAGGGGAAAGCAAGCTCAAGCAGAAATACTTCTAAGTTCCTGTTCTTTTAACAGTTATATGGGCTCTGGGTGTCTTTCCCTTGATAAAGAATGGTTCTTCAATGGAAGCACTCTTCTCTCCCAGATCAGATCCAGGAGCAGGGCAAGTGACCGTGTCCGACCCTGAAGAACAAGGCAGCTTCTGCCACACAGTTCTTCCTCAGGCAGCTGCCTTGATTCAAACAGCCTGTGCCCTAAGTATCAGCAGCACAAGCCTCTTGGTGCTATGGGAACTAGCAGTGAGCTGCTGCCTTACCCAACAGCTGGCTCTGCAGAGGGGGAAGCTTATCCTTGACACGGATCACATGCTTCAGGGCTTTCTTGTTTAGATAGACGATGGCGCAGAGCCCACGTCTGTGTTTTTAGACTTCTTATTTGCAGGTCTCTTTAGAAAACAAACAAACCATCAAACAAAAGATTTTCTATTCTGGGCGAGCACTTCCAAGGTGTGCAGTGAAATGCCTTCTCTGCCCCTCACCCCCAAGGTTTGCTTTTAACTTCTGCCGATTATCTCTCACCCCAGCGACCTGACTCCTAGCACTTTTCAGCTAGGAGTCCTAGTTCCTAACTACTACAGCATTTTCCATGTTTGTTGCCGTCCTTTTGTCTCTAATTTTAGCCCAGGGTTCTCGTGCGTGGAGGGCGGGGTGACGGCAGCTGTCGGTCTGGCCCCCCATCCTGCTCATTCTCCTTCCTGGCAGGGACCCTACGCCCAAATGGTTTCAGGACTAACCTGGCATTAGGCCAGATCCGGAGGCTTGCAATTGCACGGCGTCACCAGCAAAGACTGGGGAGAGGCAATCGCATGCATGAATAACGGCACTGCCTTGGATGCAGCTCTTGTGCATCAGCTGGAGGAAGGAAGATCGGGTGTGGGGCACTGCTGGAAGTATTTTACTCTGCCTGCCTGCTCTTGAGTTGCCAGACCTCTGTGGCTCCCCAGTGGGCTGACTCATAAACAAATATAGCCTGATCTGTGGGGCACGGCAAATGGCAGCACCTTCCACAAAAGGGCAGCTTTCTGTTTGGAGAGTGTTGGCCTCTTCCACTTCAGCTTAGCCTCTTGTTTGGTGTGTGCCAAGGGATGGCACTTTCGGAATGTAAATTCTAGCCTTGCTCTTCCTTTTAGTGTGCCGGTGGAGCTGGCCGTGCCAACCGAGACAAGGATCTGGGCACAGAAGGAAAGCTGCGGCTGGGGATAGACTATTAGTATGGATGTTTCATGGAGGGATTAAGAGGACATACTAGCCAGGAAACCGTATACAGTAATGATGCTGTAGCGAAACCAGATGCCTCTTCATATTTTAAGCTTGTTCTTTTGAAGAGCATGAGTTCCCCCCATGATATTTTAGCAGAGAAGCTGGTAAATTGTGGGCTGGATGATGTAACTGTTGCGTGGATTTGTAGCTGGTTGGCTGACCTAATCCAAAGAGGGCTCACTGATGGCTCCTTGTCATCCTGGGAAAAAGTGACAAGTGGGATGCCACAGGATTCTTCCCTGGGCCCATTGTTGTTCAATGTCTCGTATAAACGACTTGGACAACGGCATTGAGGGGATGCTCGTCCAATTTGCAGATGACACGAAACTGGGAGGGGTAGCTAATGTCGTGGAAGACAGAATTGGGATTCAGGATTAGAGGACTGAGCCCAAACTAACAAAATGAATTTCAATAGGGACAAATGTCAGGTTCTACTCTTAGGATGAACCAGCTGCACTGGCTTCTGTTCATTGCTCTTTTTCTTTCTTCCACAGGCACCAATATTTTTATGGTTTTTATGTGAAGCAGCGTTTGCCAACCTGGCACCCTCCAGATGTTTGGACCATGGCTCCCCGCAGCTGATGGGAGTTGTGGTTTAAAACATCTGGAGGATGCCAGCTTGATATAGCTGCCTTATAGCACTGACTTATTATCATCCATCTTGACTTCTTTCTTGCTTTCACTTCTGGACTTTTACACTCTTCTCAGGATTATTCATTCTATAATGCTCTTTTAAAAACGTACAGCCAAAATCTGCATGTTGCAGTGTGTTTTATTTTTTCTACTTAGACTGCACAAAATGTTTGAAGGTTGGCAGCTGTTCTAGAGCCTACCACATTAGCTTATCTGGACATCAACATGCACCTATGAAGATGAGACTTGACACAAAGCTAGACATTTTAAACAATACTCAACTGGAAGCAAATCTGATTGTAAACTGGTCCGGGCCTGGTGTTCACAGACCCAGAACCAAGCTGTTGACAATCACTGGCTATTGACAGTCACTTCCTTTCCTTTTGAAAGAGCAACTTAGCGAAAAGAAGGGAGATGCTCCAGCAACAGGGGTGTCTGGTGACAGGAAGGGATTGGTTTGTTTAAAAGGAGAGGTGCATTTGGTCACACAAAGCACAGAGGTGCCTCCCCGTTTGAACCCTGAAGCCTTCTGCAAACAATGGTATTTGCAACAGATTTACAGTTATGATATGAGATTGCATAATTTGTAGAGGCTTTGGGATTCTTTGTACATTATTCCGCCCCCCTACAATCAGTGAAATATATCACCAAGCTACAGCATGTTGCTCTTGTAAAAGCCTAGTGTTTTATGGCTGCATGTAATCTACGTTTTGATAGAATCTAGCCTTCATAGCTAAGTTCAGCATTGCCCTTCAACTACCAGCCTGAGTCTTCTTCAAACTTGGGCTTTTGGTGTTGTTGGATTCCAGTTCCCATCATCTCTGATAAGTGGCTAAGCTGCCTGAGCATGACACAAGGGGACCTAAGGCAGAACAACTCTGTAATACATAGAATCATAGAGCTGGAGAGTTGGAAGGGACCACAAGGGTCATCTAGCCCAACCCCCTGCAGTACGAGATTATGCGTCTCATGCTATACCAGCTGAACTATCCACATGTTCTTTTAATTTTTTGAAGAGTCCTCTCAAGTTCTAAACATGAGCAGAACGGAGCAAACTTTTCTAGTCTGCTGTATTTGTTTGCACAACCTGATTATTGAGTGCAGACTCTTTAAGTGCGTTTTTGTGTGTGTTTTGTTTTAGCTGTGGCACAGCACCACTACGTAATGGTACGCCTGACAACCAGCTGTGTGCACCGGTTACCTGACCATAAGTAGCTACTGTAGTTATCAACCATTATTTATAAGCACACTGATTATAGTCATTACCTTGAAACACAAATGATAATCACTGTAATAGAAAGCTGGTGCAACACAGTGGCTTAGAAAGAGTGAAGGAATCCGTATTTCCTGACGAATGGGAGATCTGAACTTGCCCTGTGACCGTAGGAAAGCTCACTCTGTTCTCAAGGTTGAATCCCTGCCTCCCGCAGTACAAGGTTGGTAAAGTGTGCCTACCTTAATAGCTTGTTTGTAAGGATTGGGGTAATTGTAGAATTTTTGGAGTTGGAACGGGCGTGTTCAACCCTGCAATGATAATGCAGTTCTCCTTTAATCTAGTTTTTAATAAGTCTGCATTTTGCTGTTGCTTGTGGTTGAGGGACTGTTTGTTTATCAGGGACTGTTTGTGTGTATAGAACTCAAGAGTTTGTTTAGGCCCTTTACAGATTTCAAGTTGCTTCATAAACATTTATTGCAGTGGTCCATGTGTCTTGGGAGTTTTGGGGGTCATTTCACCAATATTTCAAATATGTGCCGTCCTAGTGATATGCCTTTCTGTGCTCCTCGGGGAAGGCGCAACATATTGTCTTGTGCCCCTGAGCAACGTGTCATTTTATAGGGCAGCTATAGGGCAGTTTTGGCTTTAATTGTCAGGAGGTAGCCAAAGGATGGGCAGATGGCTCATAGTGTCTGTATTTAGGTTTCTTGGCAGCGAGCCAAACTTGACAGCTCAGTTTGTATTAAAAATACACAAAGAGTTTCAGATCTGGGGAAAAAAATATCTCACAGCTGCAAAGTCTGGGGCAGTTGTTGGAACTGATAAATATTTACAGTGCTTTAGAGGCTTCCCCCATGTGTATTGTGCGTGCACATAAATGCGTTCAGGGAACAAACAGGCAAATCCCTGCAGTCAGTTCTATACCCAGACAGTTTAAACCCAGAGCTGTCATCTTTCAGAAGACGGTGTTAAGATTTCCATCAGTCTTCCCCTCCAAGCTTCCTGTTGTGCAGAATCTAAGACCCTTCTCCAGGAGGCTTGGAGGAGAATGACAAGGGAGAGAGCAGTTTTCAGTTGTGGCTCCCCCTTTGCTGAACGCTGTAGCCCCCGGTGAGGTCTGCCTCATGCCTATACTGGCATGTTTTCAGTGCCAGGTAAAAACTCACCTATTTTTATTCTCAGGTTCTTGATTGAATAGAACAATGTTATTTGCTGCTAGTTGTGCTGCCCAAGATCTTGTTGTGCTGCTGTTGGGTGGATTTTTATGAACTGCATGTGTTGTTAAAATACATTATAATAAAAAACATTCTTAAGAGCAAGCAGATATGTTGCTTAGAGACCTTGTTTGGGTAAGAAGTGGCAGGTTCAATAAATAATAGTAATAATAATAATAATAATCATCATCATCATCATCATCATCACATGTATATATGTGGTAACCTTTTTTTTAAAAAAACCCACTTGCCTATGCAGAGTTCTTTGTGGTCCAGCATGTTGTCGAAAGGGTTCTTAACCCCAGTGCTAGCCCCTTTGTTGTCCGCCTGTCAGCAGTCTTTGTCCTAAAGAGAAGCTGTGCTGGATCAAGCCAAAGACCAGGCTAGGCTGCATCCTGTTTTCTCAGTGGCCATGCAAGGCCTAATGCAGTTGCCCTCTCTCTGCTTCTGATTCTGAACAACTAGTGTACAAGAGGTTTACTGCTCTGGCAGTGGAGGTATCTAAACCAGGGTTCCCAAACTTGGGTCTCCAGCTGTTTTTGGACTATGATTCCCATTATCCCTGACCACAGGTCATGCTAGCTAGGGATGATGGGAGTTGTAGTCCAACAACAGCTGGAGACCCAAGGTTGGGAAACCCTGAATTCTAAACGAAAGGCCCCGAAATAATCTGATACTAGGTTATATTAAAGATTACAAGTTCTGCTGCATGTCCCAATTGCAGGACATCATATGGCTTAGGGCAGGGGTAGGCAACCTAAGGCCCGTGGGCCGGATGCAGCCCAGTCGCCTTCTAAATCCAGCCCGCGGACGGTCTGGGAATCAGCATGTTTTTACATGGGTAGAATGTGTCCTTTTATTTAAAATGCATCTCTGGGTTATTTGTGGGGCATAGGAATTCATTCATTTCTTTCCCCAAAATATAGTCCGGCCCCCCACAAGGTCTGAGGGACGGTGGACTGGCCCACGGCTGGAAAAGGTTGCTGACCCCTGGCTTAGGGACACTTTGGTCATAATCTATCCGTGCTGTAGAATGCCCTCCTCAGAGAGACCTGCCAGGCCCCTTCCCCTTTGCTATGCTGAAAAGGCATGGCTATTTTTTTTATAGAGCATTTTGTGGAGGCACTCCATAACAGTGGTCTGCTGTATCTTACACAGCTCTGTTGCTGGTGGTTTTTAATGTATATGTTGATTTGCTTTATTGACAGAGGTGTTGTTGCTTTCCAAAAATAGCAAGGCTCGATACAAATATCGCTGAAAAACAAGTGTATTTTTAATCTGTCTGGCACTTTGTAAATTGGTTGTTTCACGTTCTCTTTTTATGTGAGGCTCCTTTGGAAGAGTTTGGTATTTAAAAGCAGGATAAAAGTGCCCTAAATAACTAACTAAATGATATAAATAAATAAGTAGGTAGTCTTGCTGCAAACACTTCACTTCTGCTACCTACACATTAACCATGAATAAGCCACCCTAAAAACACCCCAACAGTTCATGATATCCCATTGTGATATGTCAGGTGAAGGTGTGAATGGGCTTTGTGGGAAGTAACCTCTGAAGTAACCTGGTTTCTTGTATCCCACTACATTGGTGGTTTTTAAAATGTATTTTTTATTAATTCTTTGGGGAAAAAATTTATCACATACATAACTCCAAACTACAGTTCTACCCCACTACATTGTTGACATCTCCTAGGATTTTGCTTTTAAAGAGAATTTTTTCCTAGATGAGTTGAAAGGGCTTGACAGTCATGCCTAAGCTCACACCCTTGATTTTAACTGACATGCCGATGGAGGGGAGGAAACATTGATGTGCTGGCTGCTGGAATAAGCAGTGACTGCCTTGGAAAAATGGTTCTTGAAATGTAGACTTAAGAAACAGGGTGTGGTGGTGGTTTTTTTGGGGGGGGGGTCATCTCTAGGCTGTAAGCCTTTTGCAATCCTGCTTGATTGTTCCACGCAGAGATTGGATAACATTTGGAGAAGGGCTGTAGCTCAGCAGTTACATAGCTGTCAACTTACAGATTTGAAAATAAGGGACCAGGAGCCTTGAAAATAAGGGATTTTAGTCGGCCAGCTCCCGAGCCAAAGGCAGAAAACCCAGCCAGTCCAAGCAGCCAAACGAAGCCTCAAGTGGTGGTTCCCACAGCACAGCAAAGCGGCAAAGGGGGTGCAGCAAGGAAAACCACCGTCACCTTTCCACTGGGAAGCACTGAGCAAAGGCGAGTCCCCAGGCAATGCGGCCGATTTGATTGGCACAAGGCATGCAAGCTCCACCCCCCAGTTGTTCTTAGACTCCTTATTGGGTGAGCAACACAGCCAAGAAACACAGTTGGAGACTCCCTCCTCCCTGGCTGGCAGGGAGGGAGAGGAGCTGCTTCCTTTGAAACCCGGGAAATTTAAGGGAAATCATCAATAAGGGACAACAGCAGGACACTGCGCTGGGATAAGGGAGTTTCCCGCCAAATAAGGGACGGTTGACAGCTATGAGCAGTTAGCATCTGCTTTGCATTTGGAGAGTCCCAGGTTTGATTCCCAGCGTCTTGGGAATGTCCTCTGCTTGAAATGCCGGTCAGAATGGACAATGCTGAGCTGTTAGGTAGCTTCCTTTGTTCCTCATGCTAGGGTTATTTCTACTTTATTCCCATATTTTATAACCTGCTTTTTGCCCTCTAACTGGAGCCCCCAGGCATGTTTATGAAACTACAAACGTATTTTCTGAATATTGAATGCATTCACTAACACGTTGGGCTGAAAAAGTGGCTGTGTTCAGAGGTACTCATTGCATCTTGCTTGCAGCCTGTGGTTTGGAGCTGACCAGGGCTGTCAAACTCAGCAATGCAGACCATGGTTAGCTGTGAAAAGGAAAGGTGGGAGAAGAGGGGGAAGAGGAAGGAGCATGTCAGTTCTCAGAGCAATCCATGGTTTGCTTTGACAATGCTACAGCTGCACAGTTTCTCCGAACTATAACTTCCCTCCTCAAATATAGACTGGACAACGTTTTAGCATATTTAACATGTTTCTGTAGTAGAATTTTAAGCACCAAACCACTTCATTTTCATGAGTGTTGTACATCATGTACCTGAACTGCTTATGTAGGTGCTAGGATTACCAATGGTGATAGACAGCATCTTTTGTCTCCCACTTCCATATTTCCTCTGTGGCTTTTGTCTAGTCATAAACAGAAAACAGAATATATGGCTAGTATGGGTGTGACAATATAAGCAAGTTTCTCAAGCCTGTTATACAGTGGTACCTCGGGTTACATACGCTTCAGGTTACAGACTCCGCTAACCCAGAAATATTACCTCGGGTTAAGAACTTTGCTTCAGGATGAGAACAGAAATTGTGGTCCAGCAGCGCGGCGGCAGCAGGAGGCCCCATTAGCTAAAGTGGTGCTTCAGGTTAAGAACAGTTTCAGGTTAAGAACGGACCTCTGGAACAAATTAAGTACTTAACCCGAGGTACCACTGTATTAGGGTTTGAGGGGGGCAGTGGGTGGTGTTGTGAAACGGTGCTGGACCTGGACTTCAAATCCTTGCATTTATGTTTGAGATCTGTTTACAGATCCATTCTCTGCTTCGAAGCACATTAGGTTGCCTCCGACAGAGTTGGGATCCTTCTCAGCCTCAAGCTACCTCTTGCCTTACTGTGAAGATAACGAGGGGAACCAGATGTGATCACGCTGAGCCCCTCAGGAGGAAAGGCAGAATCAGGCTTTGGGGGATTAGGTCATAGGTCAGCCAGAGGAGATGTGTTGATGGCAGCCTCATAAAAGCTAGTGTCATTCCTGGATTGGAAAAATCTCCACTTGGAGGTGGCGGTGATAAAAAGGCCACCACTGTGAGCATTAACAGTCTGGAAACATTTTGAATGGATTTATGGCAGCCGTCCAGAAATGGCCTGTGCTGCAATTTTATGGTTCATGTCAACAAAGACAATCAGTTAAATGAAATTAAACCCTGCTGTTGACTCATAGCTGTATAGTTCTTCTGAATTAACTGTGCATGCAAAAGATTGCAGGTTCATTACTTGGCAATTCTAGGTAGGGGTGGGGGAGGGCTGTAGCTTGGTGGGGGGGGGCATCTGCTTTGCATGCAGAAGGCTGCAAGTTCAACCCCCAGTATCTCCAGGCAGGGCTGGCAGAGATTCTGCCTGAAACCCTGGAGCGCTGCTGCCAGTCAGTGTAGACAATATTGCGCTAAATGGACCAACAGTTTGGTCTGGTTTAAGGCAGCTTGCCTATGTCCATTCCTTGTTTCCTATGATACAAGATAATAAGATTAACTTTGGGTTGTTCCAGGTGATCATCCCTCATGAACTTGCCTTCTTGCAAGAGTGACAGTGCTGTCTCTTTTAATGGGTATGTGTGCTGTATCGAAGCTTCACTCCGTGGGTGTGCCTTAAATAAAACGTTAGCAATCCTATGCTTAGAATGCTAGGACAGAGAGGCAACAGAAAGGAAATGTCTCAATTCCATGCGTGTTTGGCGTGGAGAAAAGAGAGGCTGGGGGCGAAAAGAAAATTGCTCTCTCCCATGCTTAGAATTCTGAAAATGCCAGTTCTGCACCTGCTTATTGGTGCCTTTTGGTATAAGCCTTGCGTGTGCCAAGAGTATTATAAAATAGCTTGCAGCTAGCAGTCGAAATGCAGTGGGGGTGGGGCGTTGAAGCCGATATATGCATGAAGTGGAAGTGATCGTAGCTCTGAAAATTATGCATATGATACGAACTGTAATTGAGCTTTTAGTTCCTCAAGGCAAAGCACAGTTTATGTATGTTGGGTCTCTATTCTGCAAGCAGCCGTGTTGTTTGTGCTTGTGTGTGGCTTTCACTTGAATATTGTTCAGCTGGAATCTTAAGGTTTGGTCTACCTTTCAGATTGCAACACCGCCCCCCCCCCTTGAATGTCTTTGTTATTCTGCTGGCATTTGGATGTGTAGCTATATTAAGAAACCAAAGCTCTTGGTTGGTGTAACGTTACTCTCCAGGCAGACAGTGGAGATCCTTCAATTGAGGTCAGAAGGTGGAGGATGGGAAGGAAGTCTAGAATAAAACGCTCTTCTCAGATTGTATTTTTGAAAAGCTGTTGTTTAAAGCAGTCAAATTATTCTCTGCTGGAGACAAAACACACACACGGAGAGTAATTTGAAAAGGATTTCATGTGCTCTGTGAATTGTGTTATAGACCCAGTGAATCAAAATATGAAGAGTTTTATTGTACTCCGTGAATTAATATTCATTTTAATGGGTCTTGCTGATCAGTTTACTTTAGGGATTTGCATAACTTGTAGACTCAAGCAATCACAGTGAACTCCTTGCGTTAAGTGCATGAATACTTCATAGCAAAATGGGGCAGCCCCTTATTTATAAGCCCAGTAGACCAACATTTGATATAACTGAGCTCTTGGGGAATGAATGAAGGAGCTTTATTTGAAAATATTTGGGTGTCTTGTTCCTAAGTGTATTTGTAGGTCTTGCCTGTGCGTGCCTCAGTTCTGTGTAGAAGCTAATCAAAGAGGAATGGCTTGCGGTAATGAGATCTCGGAGGCCATATAAACACAACCATTTTTGTCTGTCGTTATAGCACCATTAGTATACTGCTCGTGTATTCATTTCCATCAGCAGTGCAGGTTGACACTTCTAAGTGTTCAACCTGTTCTGTCTCTCTCTCACTTTTCTGTCTTTTTTGCAGAGCAGATGATCTCTAGTTTAAAAAACATGAAATGAATTAAAGAGGGCTGCCCAAATGATTAGTCTGGCTTTAGCCAATAAACTTGACCTTTGGATTTTAAGTGTTCATATTACAAAATCAAATCAAGGAGTATTTTTTTATAATTCTGAAGGAAAGGGACAATCTATTTAAAAAGGGGGTGCCTATTTGCCCACTAAGTACCACTGAAACAAAAGGTCTCTGTAAGCATCATCTCAAAAAATCTGGAATGCACAAGAGACTGTTTACATTGGCTCAGCCTCTCCTACACTGAATGTGCCCCCTTCAACAAGCCCACATTTGGATGCGAGAATCAGACACCCACCCTGCCATCCATTCTAAGCAGGTGGTTTCAGGTTGCTGCAAAGATGTGCAAATCTCATGGGCTGCATAAATTTCTGTCAGAACTTAGCACCATAGTAAACCCAAATCGTATAGCAAAGAGAGGTGGAGTTTGCAATGTGTCTAAAATTATGCATATTTCTCCCAGCTTAACCCACATCTTTAGTACAGGTAGTGCGTTCCATTTTTGCCAGTTGTGGCGAGGAGCAAAATGCTGCAGTAGGTGCTGAAGCTCTGTCCCTGACCACGGAAAATATAATGCTCTGTTTTCTCAGGTTTTACTGGGCTTTGCCCTCAAATTTTCATGGCTACGTCTTTTTGCTGCTGCTGCGAACTAGAAACTTTTTTTCCAAATGGAACCTCTGGTTCTCAGATTACTCAATTTTCATGTAAAGATGGCCCGTATGGAATCGTGCAATTGGTCCAACTAGCCTAACACTGTATATGGCGGGGATGAGAAACCAGCTCCCGCAATCCCTACCTGTCAGCCATGTGATTATGTTTTGTGTTTTCTTTGTTTGGTTTCTTGTTATTGAAAAATTGAATAAATACCAAAAAGGGGGAGAGAGAATGGCATTACGTGTAGAAGCTTTCCTTGTTCTAAAATACTAATTCCTTTTCATTGCTGATTTTAACATCTCATCTTTTGTTTGTAGATGGGGCAGTTCAGGTGTTGGCATAGCCCATGGTGGCAACCCACACCTGTTGAGAGCGTTGCTTTTAATACTAACTTCCAAGTATCATCCAGTCGCCAGCCTCCAGAACAATGGGCAGGCATTCTCCTTGCAATTTTGAGATCGCCCAGTTAATGCTGCCTCCTGGTATCCAGCCCTTCTGTTTAACCCTGTCATTCAGGGCCCAGGGATGGAGAACCGTATCCCACCCTCCACACATTTGGGGCTGCAGGGAATGCTGCCTTGGGGAATCCTTGCACTTCCTTATTTTCTCACCAGGTCAGGGAACCTTTAGATTTCCAGACTCCAGCTCCCACCAGGTCTAGCCAGCATGGGAAATATTCATGGATGATTAGAGTTGTGCTCCAACAACACCTAGACACTCAATCCTGAAATGGCTTTCCCATGTGCTGGCCAAATGCTGTACGTAAGTAAATATTCCCAGGGTATTTTTGGCCACTACATGGTAGTTTGATCACCATAGTACCTTTCTCATAGTAGGTGTTCCTTTAGTCCAGGCATAGAGAGTGTGTAGCCCACCACGTGTTGTTGGACTACATCTCCCATCATCCTCAGCCAGCGGGGCCAGTGGTGATGGGAATTGTAGTCCGGCAACATTTGGAGGACCGCAGGCTTCCTATCCTTGCTGTAGATGATGTCACTGTTCCGTACATTGGTAGGGACGGAGAATCAGTGCCTCATGGGTGGCTTCTGACATACTTCTAGCATTAACTTCTAAACTGTACTGTACTGCACTGTAGCCTCTTAGAACACAGATTAAGGATCACTTGCTTAAACTTTATAGAATGCTTCCCCTTCATTGATGCTTGTGTGGAGGCAGCGATATCTGAACTACCCTCTAGTGTGTTCCATTGCTGTTTACTATCACAGACAATGCACAGCCCATTTGGAAAAGCAGCACAAACAAATATGAAATGATTGAGCACATTAAAAAAAACACCTATTGTTTGTCTTAATTGGGTTCCTGCAGGAGACTTTCCTGGTGGGCTGAGCTTTGTGTGGATATGTGTGTGTGTGTCTGTCTGTCTTAACATGCATTGTTCCATTCTTTTGCTTTCTGTCAGAAGCAGTGAAAGGAAATATTGCTACTTCATGGTGCATGTCTCCTTTTCTTAACCATGTTTTTGTGTGTGTCTGCACTTTCTATTCATTTTGTTCATACGTGCTTTTTGTTTCTGTTGTGTTATGTAGTCTTATACCAGTGGCTAGAAGCCGATCGTCATGGCAGGAGCTCAGATACTGCAAACAGAACATCAGGTAAAAAAAAAAAAAAAGATGGCGGATGCTTACTAATTTAATCTCCAGATTTCCTGTAATCACATCCATCTTGCACTTTAAATTCAATTGAATACTCTTCCTTTGATTGGTTCGATCTTAATTGATTCCTTGTAATCAATAATCAATAAATCTATTATTTCCCCTCCCACCACCCTGTATGGCAGATGTGGTTATATGCCAGAAGAAGACAATCTTTTTCTTCGGTCTGGAAATGTCCCCTACAGCTACCCTGAATACTTTTTTGGATTTCCTGTGAAAGGTCATAACAAGTTTGTTTTGTGCTTTAATCCTGTCCTCCTACCTTCAACCCAAGTTCCCAGAGTGGCTTTCAGTGCAAAAAACTGAAAACAGCATTGAATTAAGAGCAGCATCAGTTCTAGCAAAACATCATTTGCCTAACTAGATAGAAATTGAATCAAGATTCCCCACCCCCCAAAATTCTGGTACCAAAAAGATTACAGATTTTGATACCAGGTGTACCTCTCCAGGCGAAGAGTTGCAAAACTTTGGCCACCATCAAAGGTGCCACCTGCCTCGCTGACAGTAGTGGAATCTGGAAAAGAGCCCTTTAGGCAAGCATCTGAGTTTATAGGCAAGTTCTTGTGGGAGGATGTAAGGTGCATAAAGTAATGTTTTATCTTCTGGAACAAAGATGGCATGCTTTGGCATGCCAGCTACTGGGGGGAAACTGCGGGAGAAGGAAACTGCTCTCACATTCTAACAGTTCCTAAGGAATGGTCTGCAGTAATAACTTTAGACTTCCTTTTCTTCTTCCTTGTTTCCTTGTTCCTGCTTTTAATCGGCATCCTATTCCTGCATTGATTACACATTTCAAATACTCCCAATGTCCAGGTTCCCAGTAGATTTTCAAACCCATTTGTTTTTGGGAAAAGTGAAATATTTTAATGTTAAGCATATTTTAATCCTGATAAATATATTGTCTGCAATATTCTTGAAGCACTGTCGGCTACTTATCTAAGAACACTATATGATGCAACTTTAATTTACAGCTTAATGGAGACCACTTAGCTCTCCATATAAAACAGAGAGGTGCTAATTTAACAGCAGCATCCATAACATTTAGTTACACATTTGTAAGCCTAAATTGCCCTAGATTTTGCAGGCAGACAAGAGAAAGGAGTTAGCTAATTATAAATGTTTATTTTGTTCATTTTTTTCTTTCCTCCAAGGAGCTTGAGGTAGTATACCTGGTTTTCTCCCTTCTCATTTTATCCTCAAAACAACCCGGTGAGGTAGGTTAGGCTAGAAGACAATGGCTGGCCAAAAAACAGGGTCTTGGGGAATGCTCACTATGCACAAAAGAGGAGCCCGATGTGCACAAAGGACATCATGTTCTTTTCATACCCCCTGCACATACAAAACTTTCATATTGGCATCAGAGTCTCTAAATAAATGATGATCTTGCAGTATTTTGCAGAGGGAATGACTTATGGCTGCACAAAGTTGCTGCCCACCGGCCCCCTTCAGAAGGATGAATACAATATATGCACATTCAGCTGAATGCAAGGAGGTTCTTCCACATTGGTTCCTGAGCACATAGAGAAGGCTATGTTTGTGTGCTCAGGCAAACATGGGTCGGTTTCCCCTTCAGACCTTTTGCTTAGCAGGTGAAGGTCAGGGTGGGTCCCACGAGGACACTGGAGCCAGGGCATGAGGGCTCCCTGCTCCATGTGTCCTTAATGCATGGAAGAATAACTTCAGAAGGTGGATACTGACTAACAGTAACAAGTATGTTGCATTTAAGAAAGTCTTAACTTTAACAATGAAATCTGACTTGAAAGCCAGTGTAGCACAGTGCCTAAAAGTGTTGGACTTGGACCATAGTAATGTGTGCAAATCTCCATTCACTCTGGATGAAACTTTAACGGACACTCAAAAAATGAAATGTTACACTAGTAAGCCAGTATTTACCCTTATTGTTAGCCTAATTTTACAACATTTGAAACTTCTAAATCGGAGAATCCACAACACAGAGAGCTTGTAATAAAAAATACTGTATTATATATATATTGTCAGACATTCACAGTTCTGTTTTCTGGAGTCTCCTTTTTAGTAGAGTTTTCCCTTCAGCTTTATCTTCATATATTCACAAGAGGAAAAAATGGCAACAGATTAATAAAATACAACTTTATTGCATCACACACATTATTATTTCTTCAATAATTTCTAGCCCTATTGCAGGTCTGCGTTGGGTGAAATCCTCTTATTGTTTTATGCTCTGCAGTTCCCATTAGTTTGCATATCACTCAGAGTGCCACTGCAATGGTAATTTATTATAGTAGTTCTCTCTTGGATTAGGACGTAAAGGCTTACTGCCATAATACTGTCTATTATGTGATTTTAGAATGAGTGTGAGTGGGACACAGCAATATTTACAAAGGCTTAGAAAGCAAATAAATTGCACCATTTTCTGTATTTCAGAATATGAGTTGGAGTGCATGGCTGCAATCCTGTGCACAGTTATCTAGCCAGGTAGTCCCAGTGAGTGCATTCAGACTTACTTTTGACGAATAGTTTTTCATTTCCTGCATCTTGCCAAATGTGAATTAAAATAAGTTACTGAGCCAGTGCAATTTGTAAGTTAATATTATAATTATTAACTTATGACACCCCCAAGACATGCATTCCTCACCTTTGCAGGTGCTTGAAAACGTCTTTATTTTTGCAGTCCAAAGTAAGCAAAAGTAGAACTACTGGAACTCTTCTCAGTGTTTGGCTTTGTGGATTATAATTTTTTCAGCTGAGAAAGTAATTCATTCCAGTGATATAGTTATCCAGCAAAATGATTTTTTTTCATCTTTAAAATTTCAAAATATGCATGTCTCAAATACCTAGAAAAACCTACAATTATATATTAGACACCAAGATCCATATTTATTGCTATGAAGGTGGTGGAGCAATGCTTGCTCCAATTCTCATATGAGTTTTCCAAACTTCAAAGCACTGGCTGCCCTACACCACAACATATGCACCAAGCAGATAAGTCTACATAACTATACAATGTTGCTCTACAACAAGCAGTAATCTGCACCATTCGTTGCAGCGTTTTCAGTCCTTTGATTGGCAGCCTGTATACACATGTGTATTTCTCTGTGTTGTATTTAGTCCTCCTTTGCAATTGCTTTTCCAAACTGGGCCTTACTACACATTGCATCTTTTTGTGTTAGTAGCTATTATTTTTTCTAAAAAGCAAAAAATGAGCAGGACATTTTTGTCCAATTTAAAGCAGAGACAGGAAAATGTATTTAAATGCGTTGAGGTGTATATGTTCTGGGAAAATAACAAACTGAGAATGGCTTTTATGAGTCTTAAAATATGTTTACTTATAGGTGTATATTCTAAACAGATATATTTCTGAAAAAATGAAAGTGGTGAATTTGATGAGAATCATAGCTGGAGATGTGTTTATTGTACGTCTTTGCTTGATGGGAAGCTGTTTTATCGTGATTTTAATATTCTGTTGGGAGCTGCCCAGAGTGGCTGGGGAAACCCAGCCGGATGGGCGGGGTATAAATAATAAATTATTATAATATATTATATTACAGCCTTCCCCTGGCATAAGTGTATTACAAGATAAACATTGGCTTGCTTCTGTGTGAAGTTTCAAAATGATCCTAACCCGCAGATTGTACCTTGCTGAGTTGAGTGAGAAGTTCAGCAGTTAACGACAGGCCATTCTGTAAGGGCAGGTATGGTTTACTAGAAGTTGCTAGACTACAGTTCCCATCCCATTGGCCATATTGGCTGGGGCTGATGGGAGGTGGAGTGATAACAGCTTCTGGGGAGCTGAAGTTTCACCACATGAACTATGGGGCTTGAGTGTGCCTTATGTCTAAGGTGCATTTTTAATGTAGTTTTTATGATGCATGAGGATTCTGAGATAAACTTGGGTACTCCTGAAGAAATGTGGAACTACCCCAACAGAACCTAGTATCTTTCTTGTAGGTGATAACAAGTATTCATTGTTTTCTATCTAGCATTTTACAGTTGGGATGGGGAACCTGCAGCTCTTGGAGATGGGGAACCTGCAGACGTTGTGGAACTCCCAATTCCCATCAGCCCCAGGCAGCTGGGACTGGGCACAGAAGTTAATTTAGGGTCTTGCCATCAACCCAGAGCAGAGGAAGGGTAAGCTCCGTTGCACAGTAGAAATCTGTTCCACCAGCAGAGAGGGGGGATCCACCAGGACCATATAACACTGGTCCTGAAGGATCTTCACTGGCTCCCAGTACGTTTCTGAACACAATTCAAAGTGTTGCTGCTGACCTTTAAAGCCGTCAATGGCCTCTGTCCAGTATACCTGAAGGAGCATCTCCACCCCCATCACTCAGCCCGGACACGGAGGTCCTCCTCCGAGGGTCTTCTGCTGGTTCCCTCACTGAGAGAAGCGAAGTTACAGGGAATCAGGCAGAGGGTCTTCTTGGTAGTGGTACCCTCCCTGTGGAACACCCTTACTTCAGACGTCAAGGAGATAAAGTATTACACAACTTTTAGAAGACATCTGAAGGCAGTCCTGTATTGGGAAGTTTTTAATGTTTGATGTTTTACTATGTTTTTATATATGTTGTCAGCCCCTAGAGTGGCTGGGGAAACCAAGCCAGATTGGCAAGGTATAAACATTATTATTGTTATTATTATTATTATTATTATTATTATTATTATTATTATTATTTATTACTACTACTACTACTGCTACTACTACTACCACCACTACTACTACTGCTACTACTACTACTGCTGGATATTGTGCTATACTTTTGGGGTGGGTGGGGAATGAGGGGCCAGCATTGAAACTGATGGTGCTTAATTGAATGCCCTTTACCTTGTTTCTCAACCAAGAAGAACGTAGTGGGTTCACTTTTCCTTTCTGAAGTTCCCATCTCCTGAGGTTTGGTGCTATCACTGTCTAGGGCCAGCCTGAGATATTTTGCCACGTGAAGCAGGTGGCATAAAGCACACCACCATAGGCAAGTCTCCTGCGCAAGCCCAGTTGAGATGAGCTGTGGTCTCCTTATGCAACTTCTATTCAGTTGCACTTTCTGCTAGAGGACTCTGGTGACGCCATACCTGTTAGGCATTACAGTGTTCAACATGGAGGTTTTCAGAAGTGCAAATAGCATCTGCTTGTGGTGGGCTGATAATTATCACAATCCTACCAAGTGACTAGAGAGAATTCAATGCTTTCCTCCCTAATGGTGCCAATGGGGCATTTCCTGGGTTTAAATCACCTTGGCTGCTTATTAGGATCCTAATACTTTTCAACCCCTTTCCCTGATGCTTTTCTGCATTAAAAACAACAGGGCTGCACGGTCAGTGCATAGATGCAGTTAACATGGTGTCTGTTTTGGCCCTTTGTAGAGATGCTGAAACTTCTAGGTCTCATTGAGCAGGAGTTTTTTGGAGTGCCTCAGTGGACCTTTCTACCAGCTTTTTCTTAAGTAGACAAACATGAGCATTCCTCCCTTGTGATGGGGAGCTGATCCCTGGATCACATTTTTCCACATTTGTTTCTTATTGCAGACACTGTTGTATACCATGCAAGTTCATGTGTCGCCCTTCTTCCGCTGATCTTTTCGCCACTATGCCGGAGATTAGACTGAATACATTAAACTTGGGCAAGAGTATTAAGTTGCCAGTTTGGCTCACAGCCATTCTACAGCAGCCCCTAATGATGATTGTGAGTTTTCAGCACTGCTTTTTGTAGCTTTAAAATGCACCCACATCAGTTCAAATTACAGAACCAAGTTAACTGAAGGAAGAAACGGCTGAATGCATCTTGTGCACGTCCTTTAGACCTTCCTTTTCTAAAAGCCGATGAAGTAAAAACATACATGTCCTTTCCCTCTGTATTTTCTTCTTTGATCAGATGTTGAGCGGGCCAGATGTATTGCAAACCAGTTGTTGTAACTATTGTGGCTTTTTTTTTTATTTGTTACAGGAGAAAACTTTGACCAGAGCCCCTTAAGAAGAACTTTCAAGTCCAAAGTCTTGGCTCACTATCCCCAGAACATAGAGTGGAACCCCTTTGATCAAGATGCAGTCAACATGGTATGTAGAGAAGACTCCTTCCAAAGAGAGAGATCCTCCTTCCATTATTTTTCCCATCTCTGTTGGAAGGCTGGTTTCTCTTGCATGCTTCAGCCTTACTCTCTTTCTATCTCCTTCAGCCACAGTGTGAAAAGTAGGCTGGGGGAAAGTAGCAGCTTAGGATTTTGGTGTAGTGATTGTTTAAGGCTGCATATCAACTTGCAGTCCTCCTCCCCCCCCTTTTTTTTTTAATGCGCCGAGACCCACTGAGTTCCATGAGGCTTAATATTGCCGCCTAAATTTAAGCAGAGAAGCTTTGGGTTAGTTTTCCCTTCTGTTTCCTTGTTGGCTTTTAGGCTGTCACACTGAACTGGTTTTCTGTTTGAAAGTATTCCTTTCAAAAAGAGTACGATTTTCAGATTATCCTTTGTCAACTGCTATTGGTGGAACACTAGTTTTGCCAGTGAATATTACTATTGTGTAAAGCAGTATTGGGCAGAATTCAGGCTTGGCAGAACCTACTGTTTTGCTTTGTTTACTAGATGCCAAATTTAGAGCTAGGTACAAAATAGTGGCAAGGGATTTATTATTGGAATTACGGAGCAATCTGTCTGTGAAGCTTCCTCCCTTACTTCTTTGTGGTCCCAAATGCATTCAGAAATTCAGCATGCCTCTTGTGTTCAGAGCCACCTGGTGATCCCATCTACATTTCAAGGTTAAGGCTCCTCTTATCAGCAAGCACAGACATAGAATCATAGAATTGTAGAGTTAGGAGGAACCCAAGGGTTATCTAGTCCAACCCCCTGCAATGCAGGAAAGCACCCATGACAGATGATGCCCAACCTCTGCTTAAAAACCTCCAGGGTTTGTTTATTTATGCTCCTGACTCTTAAGCAGTCTACTGCCTCAGACTTTACAAGCCTCCTTCCCTCTTCCCTGTTTTCTCTTCCTCCCGTTGTCCCCTTATGTAAGCTCTCAGTTCACCACGTTCATGCTCATTTCCCCTATTCTTGCTTCAGTCAGTAATACCCATGTAAATACAGAAGTTCACTGTGTAGTTTTTATTCTGTGCAGAATGGTCTACAGCAGGGTCAGCAAACTTTACCAGCAGGGGGCCGGTCCACCGTCCCTCAGAGCTTGTGGGGGGCCGGACTATACAAATAATCCAGAGATGCATTTTAAATAAAAGGACACATTTTACTCATGTAAAAACATGCTGATTCCCAGACCGTCCGCTGGCTGGATTGAGAAGGCGATTGGGCCAGATCCAGCCCCCAGGCCTTAGTTTGCCAACCCATGGTCTACAGCAGGGGTCAGCAACCTTTTTCAGCTGTGGGTCGGTTCACCGTCCCTCAGACCATGTGGTGGGCCAGACTATATTTTGGAGAGAAAAAATGAACGAATTCCTATGCCCTACAAATAAACCAGAGATGCATTTTAAATAAAAGGACACATTCTACTCATGTAAAAGCATGCTGATTCTCAGACCATCCGCGGGCTGGATTTAGAAGGCGATTGGGTTGCATCTGGCCCCCAGGCCTTAGGTTGCCTACCCCGGTCTACAGTCCTCATCAGAACCAAGTCGAAAACAGAACAGGCTACTTTAGGCCTTCTTCACTTCCTGACCTATTAATGACACCATTCTATATGATGATGGGGTGAAAACAATGTGCTAAGATAAATAATCCTTATGGAGCTGCTTCTGCCCCAAATCTTGTTTGTTGTCATTTTAAGGGCTGGGGAATAAAAGCCTCACTTAAGAGAGCATTTCTCTCTCCCCTGCTAACAATAACCATAGGCGGTTGCTAGCTTTTGTTGCTCTTTTTCTTTCAGTATTAGTTTTGTCATTGCCTTGCTTTTCTGCCTGCCTTTTATATAAATAGCAATTGGTGGTCTTCCTTGGAGGCGAATGCATGAGCTTTTTTGAAGGTTAGCCCATGGGGGAAATTTCTGGGACTGCTGGATGCTAAACGGATTGCAAATGGCTTCTGAGAAATCTAGTTCATGGAAAAGGAGATGGGAAGGGGGAATCCTTTTACTAAACTGCAGCTCTCCATTTGTACTGAACCATGCAGGATGTCACACACGTTGAAAACTCTGTTTTCTCACATACAGCAATGGCTGCTTTTCGTCCTGCACTTAAGTTGTGGGGAAAATCCCAGGTGACTCATGTCCTTATCCATTGGCAAATGTAAATGTTCCCAAGCTGTTGGTTCTTATCCTTTCTTGCATATTCCCCACCCCCGCCCTGGGAATTAGTATTAAGTCCTTTCTATGTGACTATTTTAGGATCTATGAGCCTGGAAACGTAAGGGTGAGTAAGTCATAGCCCTGAAAAATGGTAAATCCTGCCGCAATCACTACCCTTGCTTGATCTACTCCCTGCTGGCAGAATATTATTGGCTAGAATTACAGCTGCCAAACAGTCTAATGAATATATGTTCATTTAATGTATTATTTCTTGGTTTGATTCCATTTGTGAATCACATCCCATATAATATCTCAAAGCATTTTCACAGGAAAAAAAACATCAATGAAAATGTGTGTTTATGAATAGACATGCATTTTCCTAACTTGTAAGTGTACTTTTGACAAGAAAGAGTTGATTCCTCACTCTGGACAGTGACAAGACCCTTCTGCAAGTCCCTCTCACCACAAATCCTCAGGAGGACCACAAACAGAATTCCTTCCCCATCATTAGGATTGCGTTCTCTGGCACTAACTTGTGCCCTCAAGCTCTTTAGGGCTTTATAAATGATTGTGGCCACAATCTTACAGGCAGTCCTTGCTTTGCAGTTACTAAATGCCCAACAAGACTCCGTCTCAAGGTTGTGGGTTCAAGCCCCACGTTGGACAAAAGATTACTGCCTTGCAGGAGGTGGGACTAGATGATCCTCGTAGTCCCTCCAAACTCTACAGTTCTGTGATTTTGTATGTGTGTTTACTGTGGGTGTACACATCCCACAGGGGCTTGTGTTACACATGACCTCTCTCTCACATACACACACCCAGGCACATGCAAATTATATATCAATATTTTGAATCTGCTGTTAAGTGGCAGACAAGCCCACATCATATACCTCAGTGAGGCATTTCCAAATTTAGGCTTCCTTCCATAGATGTTGTCCAATATACCCCAAATGTATTTTGTTGTTGTTGAATCAATCTCAATTTTAAATCTAGCCTGGAAAATCTCTGATTGCAAGATGTGGTGGTAAAAATGCTGCCCTGTGAGCATTAACAATCTGGAAACATTTTGAATGAATGCGTGGCTGCCATCCAGAAATAGCCTTTGTTGACATGAACCATAAAATTGTAACACAGGCTATCAGTTAAATGAAATTAAACCCTGCTACTGAGTCATAGCCATACTGTTCTATGCATTAACTGTAAAAGGGATTTTGAGGACCCAGTCTGGATGACTCACGGTGATGACAGTACTAGATCTACACTTGTACGTCTCACTGTTCTGCTTCCGGTGCCAATGGTTGAGTTGCATTTCACATCTGGTAAATCAGTAATTTTAGTGTTCTCTGTAGTATTCTCACTCGGCATTGAGTGAGAATAATGGGATTTTACCTTGTCGCTGCTGAATACAGTTATGCTTTGCCTTTACCTTTACCTTTACAGTCAGTGGTGTCCAAACTTTTTCCGAAGAGGGCCAGATTTGATGAAGTGAAGGACTTTTTAAAGGATTGAAGTTGTTGAGATTTTTTAGGATTTTACCCCAGGAAATAAACTGCCAGAGGCCGGATTAAACCGACCAGCTGGCCGTATTTGGCCCCTGAAACGGACTTTGGACATGCCTGCTTTACACCTATGCTTCCACTACCAAAATTAATAAGAACATACATTTCTTTGTAACTTGTATAAAGCTGCTGCAGCTATTTGTTCCATGGGGAATCCTGCTTGGGTTTTCCTTTCTTCCTTTTTTCTGATTCCAAGTTTCCTTGAACAATTCAGCTTTTGCTTGCTTAATTTTTTTACCAGTAAATTTTGCTCCCTTTTAAGAATTATGTGTACTCCACATTACTGACAAAGGAAATAGAGGAGCTCTTGTTCGCTGCTTTATTGAGATACTCACATTCAACTCATGAGGCTGTAAATGAATTTATGAACGGTGGCAAATGGCCGTTGCAGTATAATTGTGCAAAGTCATTCCGTTTGCTTCATAAAAATTACAAATTAAAGGCAATGTCCTTTTGTGCTTGAGGCTGGGAATCTTATTTTCAAGAGTGCAGATTTTTTTTTAATTAACTGGTTTAACAAGATAGCTTTCTCCAACTTCTTCTGCCAGAAGCATCTCCTGTGCAAAAACCCTCTTGAACCAAACAGGAATTATACAAATGGCGTGAGCTCCTGGACATTGCGTTGGGGCCTGCACAAGAGAAACATCCTTGTGGGTTATACCAGGTGAAATTAGATGAGCTACTGATGTGTTGTGTTTCCCCTCCCCACTCTTCTTGCAGTTATGTATGCCCAAAGGGCTATCCTTCAGGACTCAAACCGATAACAGAGACCCCCAGTTCCACTCGTTCATCATTACCCGGGAAGACGGTTCCCGCACTTACGGGTTCGTACTCACCTTTTACGAGGAGGTCACCAGCAAGCAGATTTGCACAGCTATGCAGACGCTTTATCAAATGCACAACGCAGAGCAATGCAACAGCGTCTGCGCCTCGTCGTCGTGCAGCATGGACTCCCTGGCAAGCAGCCTCGACGAAGGTGACTCCACGTCGCTGGCCAAGATGCAGCGCTACAACTCCTACGATATCAACAGGGACACGCTCTACGTCTCCAAGTGCATTTGCCTCATTGCTCCCCTTCCTTTCATGCAAGCCTGCAAGAAATTCCTCATCCAGCTTTACAAAGCAGTCACCTCCCAGCAACCTCCACCTTTACCCCTGGAGAGCTACATCCATAACATTCTTTATGAAGTGCCCCTTCCGCCTCCAGGAAGGTCTCTCAAATTCTACGGGGTCTATGAGCCTATCTTTTGCCAGAGGCCTGGGCCTAATGAACTCCCGTTATCCGACTACCCTCTCCGGGAGGCCTTTGAGTTATTGGGCTTGGAGAACCTCATCCAGGTTTTTACGTGTGTTCTCCTAGAAATGCAGATCCTTCTTTATTCTCAAGGTAAGCTGACTTAACTTTTAGTTCAATCAGGTTGCTGAGTTTTCCTCTAACTTGGCCACACGAATGGTAATAGCGGGTGGTGTTTTTCCCCAGAAACAATGTTTTTAAAAGAACAGACCTGAAACAGCCAAACAATATATTTTAGAGCCAAATGCATATATCTTAACAGAGTGCTCTGCATTCTCCTACAAATTTAGTCTAAGCACCAACTGAAGATTCACCATCGTTGCAAAGGCTGTGAGTGTCTTCCAAGAAAATTATAACCTTCAGGAGTACAGCAGTTTCTGTGGAAAGACATTGTTTATTTTTGGGTGTTAACCCTTTTAACTGCTTAGCTCAGAGCATTTCACACCAATATTTTTCTTAACATATTTTAAATAGTTTGCAGGGTCTTCTGGACTGACTTTTAAAAGCAATTACCTCACTTTTTAATTTTTCTTCTGCATCTGAATTTCTGTGCTGCCCCTTTGAAGGCATGTGTGTGTGTGCATGCATGTATTTTATTTGCTTATATATCGTGTGTGTGTCATGAATATTGTGGGAAAGTGTGTGTTCCAACATTTTCAAACTTATCCTGTTCTGAGGCTGTTAGTACAGCTTCCTGAGGATAAGTGACAAATGCTACCAGCACAAGATTGCTACCAGAGAGGGGTGAATTAAATTGTTAACTCTGCAGAAAGGAGGAAATCTGTTTCGGATGTGTGCCTGCAAGCAATTTAAGAAGAGTTTGAATTCTCCTGGCCTTGCAGTTTAAGCCTTTTTCTGTTCATGGGCATTTATTTGTTGTTATTTAATTTAAAGATTCATATTCTTCCAGGGCAGTTTACAAAAACAAAATACTACATAAAATTAAAACATAACTAAGAACTAGGGGGTAGGGGAGAACTAGGGGGTAGTGGAAGAATAAACATTTCTTTGCCTGCATTGAAAGGACAGCAATGTTGGTGCCAGATAGATGAATTCAAGCAGGTTTATCCAATGTGCTGCCATCCAGATGTGGGGCTACAGCCCCCATCATCCCTGTCTATTGGCCATGCGGTCTGGGGACATTCCATTGGCTACCCCCTAATTTATTTATTTTGCGTATTAAATGTGTAGCCCATTATTCCTCCCAAAGGAGCCCAGAACTGCAACCACCAGAAAGTTAAGATAGAATTAAAAATAAAACAACAACAAAATAACTATGTTTTTAAATAACATTTAAGAAGAAAAACATCTGAAACAGTTTTTACAACAAATAAGGTAATATATACATTAAAAAAAAAACAACTCTCCAAAACTTTTTCCATCTTTTCACATTTTGGAACATTTTTCTTTTATGAAATTGGTGATAAGTGTTCAGGATATGTGAGGAAGAGTGTGCATGATTGTTGCTTGCCAGACCTTATGGGAGGAGCCACATTTTCACATTCCGCCACTGGGGAAAACTCACTTTGTGGTTTTGTAGGACAGAGCTTTCTCCGTGGTGGCACCCTGTCTTTGGAAGGCCAGTATTGTCATCCTTCTGGTGCCTGGCTAATTCTTTTTTAATTTTCTGAGGCTTTCGAAGTTTTGGTATGTATTAATACATTCAGATCCTGCCTTTCCTCCCAGGAGCTCAAGATGGCATATGCAGACCTCACAACCACCCTGTGAGGTAGATCAGGCTGAGAGACAGTGCTTGGCCCAAAGTCACCCAGTGAGCTTCGGGGCTGAGTGGTCTCCCAGGTCCTGGTCCAGCGCTCTTAACCCCTACACCACCTTGTCCCTTGATTAATGTTTAGCTGATTAGTAGTTCAGCCTTCTCAGCTATTTTTAGGCGGCTGTATTTGTTCTGATGACAGGGACACGGGTGGCGCTGTGGGTAAAAGCCTCAGCGCCTAGGGCTTGCTGATCGAAAGGTCAGCGTTTCGAATCCCCGCGGCGGGGTGCGCTCCCGTCGTTCGGTCCCAGCGCCTGCCAACCTAGCAGTTCAAAAGCACCTCCGGGTGCAAGTAGATAAATAGGGACCGCTTACAAGCGGGAAGGTAAACGGCGTTCTGTGTGCAGCTCTGGCTCGCCAGATGCAGCTTTGTCACGCTGGCCACGTGACCCGGAAGTGTCTGCGGACAGCGCTGGCCCCCGGCCTCTTGAGTGAGATGGGCGCACAAACCCTGGAGTCTGGCAAGACTGGCCCGTATGGGCAGGGGTACCTTTACCCTTTACCTTTTATTTGTTCTGATGTTGAATTTTATTATGTGTTATTTGTATTATTTGGGTGTTTTATAACCTGTATAGCTGGATTTATTTTCAACAAATAATTAAATTGTTTATTTGCTGTTCCCTTTCAAAAAGTACATTTTCCTAAGCTTCCGCCCTCCTGAGAAGGCTTCATTGTGCCAGAGATAAAGAGGGAGTCTGGGCTGCCAGTGCCGCCCCTTAGCAATTTTAAATTCCTGGCTGAATACTGATCAGATTGTTTTTCTGTGCTGAAAGCCTGGCAATATACTCTGATGTAGATAAGGCATAAAAAGAGATAATATACTTGAGAGGCAGTGGTTTTTATTTTGCTCATTAACGCTCCTCCAGCAGAGAGGTAATAAATAGGAAGCTATTCAGCTAATGGGAGGCAGTATAAAAGTGTAGACATGGCGCACATGCATTTAGAATGGATTTGACCTGTGTTTCCAAGCTAATACTTTTAGAGGCCATTTGAAACTTAGTTTACAATGGTAGCTTATCTCTTCTAAAGTCATATATAAAGCTGTGTAAAGTTTGGATGCGGGTGGCGCTGTGGGTTAAACCACAGAGCCTAGCGCTTGGCGATCAGAAGGTCGGCAGTTTGAATCCCCGTGACAGAGTGAGCTCCCGTTGCTCGGTCCCTGCTCCTGCCAACCTAGCAGTTCAAAAGCACGTCAAAGTGCAAGTAGATAAATAGGTACCGCTCCGGTGGGAAGGTAAATGGTGTTTCCATGCGCTGCTCTGGTTCGCCAGAAGCGGCTTAGTCATGCTGACCACATGACCTGGAAGCTGTACGCCAGCTCCCTCGGCCAATAAAGCGAGATGAGCACTGCAACCCCAGAGTCGGTCACAACTGGACCTAATGGTCAGGGGTCCCTTTACCTTTACCTTAAAGTTTGGGAACGGAATACTTGAGAAGAGGGTTCATTTCATTCCATATGGCACCCTGGTGGAGTGCTCTTAGTAAACATTTCAGTATTTCTTTTGACCCCTTTGGACCATGCGCTTGTCAGTCAGAGGACTTTTTCTGTTGTGGGAAAAGGCACAAGACCTGTCCTTGTTAATCTGACTGTGTGTGTGTGTGTGTGTGTGTGTGTGTGTGTGTGTGTGTGTCCCCACATGTGGACACACACACAATTAATAGATGTGAAGGAGTCTAAACTGTGGGAATCCATTCTTAATTAACCAGCTAGAGTTAATATGAATACAACTCAAGAAGAGAAATTCAATCACTGTTAACGCTGGTGAGCCACTTGACCATTTTCAGTTGGGATACATTTTACATTCATGTTAAACCTTCACTTAGAGCCCCCTCCCCTTCAGAATCATTTGCACTTTCTAATATGGAAGAAGTAGTCGAAGATCAGATTGCAATTGTTGGAACAGTATTGGGTAGCATCAAAAGAAGAACACTTTATATCAGTTATTGTAGAAACATCCTTTCTGGCTAGAAACTTAATAGAATACACAGGAATAAAATGCTGACAGGGTACTGGTGAGTTTGAGAGTACTGGCTTGAAATCTTGTTTTAAAAATAAGTCCTAGGGTGCATTTCACGTTTGTGTAGTTAGTTCTGATTTTCCGTCAAGGTGGATTTGCAGGCTGCCTTGCTTCCTGGAGCCTGCTAACACGTGAGCTGAAAATTCAGCCTAATGAACAATTGTGAGCAAAAACGGGCATGACAGCCATTGCTCCCCTTGCTGCTGGTTCCTTTCTTGTCCCATCTGCATATTGCTGTTCCTCTGGCAATTCAGCAGAGCAATGTACATAAATCCGCTTTGCCGTTCTCCTGGTGTTCATCTTAAATTCACTTTTTAAATTTTGTATCATAGCTGGATGTGTCTATTAAAATTTCATAGCTTTCTTTGTGTAATAGTTCTGGAGTTAATATTTCAATCCATTTTAAACAAGCAGCGAGCTCGTGCCACACACTTAAATCAAGCTGACGAATAGCTGCAAAACGTGCTCTGTGGGTTTAAGAATTGCTCTGCACTTGCCATCTGTCTAATGCTGATGTGTTGATGGCTTTTTAAGAGGAACGATATAGTAATTCTGTGTTGGTTTGCTGTGTTTAGACTACCAGCGTCTGATGACGGTTGCAGAAGGGATCACCACGCTGCTGTTCCCATTTCAGTGGCAACATGTCTACGTCCCCATCCTCCCAGCCTCTCTCCTGCACTTCCTCGATGCTCCTGTACCTTACTTGATGGGCCTGCAGTCGAAGGAGGGAACAGACCGTTCCAAACTGGAGCTTCCCCAAGAGGTGACTGTTGCACACTGCTGAACCTTAGGGCTGTGTGCAGTGCTGAATATTGGCAACCTGAGTTCAGGATGCCTTCTTCTGTTGTTAAAACTTGCCGTGAGCTATATAATTCCACATGGGTATTCCAGGTTTTTCTGTGCATTTGTAGCAAACCCATGGGCTCTGTATTTGGACATGGGTCCTCTCTGGATAGGAACATCAGAGTAAGGCTTTAGGAATGCAATCTAAATACTGTAACTGTTTCTCTTTTTACTCAATCCAAGAAGAAGACCTCCCCCTTTTTTATACAAACAGCAAAAAAAAAGAAGTCTAAATTAACATTGCCTTCTACTGATAAGAAATAATAATAACTATTACAATAATGAAAATGCTAAAAGTACGTTTACTTCCCCTTTTAAACTTCTATTCTGGTTACAATTATTACTATTCTATAAGAATCTATTATATCCTTTGCTGTTCCATATATTATTTTATTTCCCAAATTCAACCTAACCCCGCCTCCCCACTGCTTCCCTTCACCTGTGTGAGATCTTCCCATCATAATATATATTTTTTCTAGTTGCTTTGATAAAATAGAGTAACTTGAAAACTCTTAAATTATAATTACTTCTTTTGTCGTTACATGCTTAACAATTGCCTATTAAGAGTTCTGCTTTAACACCATATTTCTTCATGTATTCCCCTATGCATTCCCATTCTGTATAGAATTTTTGATTGGAGCAGCCCCTGATTGCTGCAGTCATTTTTGCCATCTCGGCAAACTCACAAATCTTAACTAGCCATTCTGTCATTTGTGATACTTTTTCTGTTTTCCAATATTTTGCCATAAGTATTCTTGCGGCTGCGGTTATATACAAAAATATATTCCTTTTGTCCTTGGGTATGTCATTTGTCAATAAACTCAGTAAGTATGACTCTGTTTTTTTTGAAATAGAGCTCCTGAGGATCTTTTTGATCTCCTCATGTATCTCATTCCAAAATTGTCTTACCACCTTACACCCCCACCACATATGGTATAATGTCCCCACTTCTTTCTTGCACTTCCCGCAGAGATTTGGATGCTTTTATAATTTTTGCTAATTTTACAATATCTCTTTAGATGCAGCTGTGGCACAAAAACACTGTCATTGTTTTCAGAAGTTTTTTGTTTTTTTAAAATGGTCTTTCTGACTATTGGGCTATGAAGAAGCATATTCCCTGACTAGTTTTGTACCATTTGTTGTGTGGAAGTAGCTCCATCTACCCAGCCAAGCCCCAGTAGCATTGAATTGCCTTTTCCCAGTTTGTGTGTGTGTCCCATTTATTAGTGCTGCTGGCCAACACCAGTCATTTAATTTAGTTTATTACTGTTGACAGCTGTTTCCCTGCATCTCTTCCTGTTTCTAGCGAGGTGGTTCAAATATATATTCATGCCACTTGTTAGGATTTTATCTCAAGTGCACAAAGGTTTTATTTTTAGCCCCAAGAGTGTGGAGCTTGGCCTGAACAATGAAAGGAACACTGAAATGAACCTTTGTTCACTAGTATTCGTGTGCCAGAAGACGGAATGGTTTTATCATCTTGTGGAAAGTGCTGTTTCAAAATGCCACCATTAAATGCAGCCCCTCAGCTCCTCCCCTTCTCTGTTACCTAGAGTCATTTTTCAGTGGATGTAGGAGTAGAAAGAAAAGACTAAAAATCAGATACCATTAACAGTTTCAGTCTGCCTTGCATAAAAGACGACTTCACCTCCCTAGTGTATGGGAATGTGCAACATGGAGTTGAGCTTATCTTGTAGATCCTCCTTGTACACTCAATTTATTTTGGCATTTTATCTCACCCTTGTTATTATTGACACAAGGGTCGACTATAAAATAATAAATGCAGGTCCTTATCCTCACAATATAATATGTAAAACAAACAGATAAAGCTAATGCTCAAATAAACTAGAATGCAGTTTTATAAAATCTCAACACCTAATGCTTGGGAAAGTAATTAAGCTGACACCAAAAAGATAACACCGTAGATGCCAGTTGAACTTCTGAACCTTGCAGTCCTTCCCTGCTTCATGTCCTGTTTTTAAAATATATCTCTAAGCATATGAGGCAGCTAATTAATGTAATTTGGGGATTTAGTTCAAATTCCTGCCTTTTCCTTCCTGTGAGAAGCGCATTGCAAGTGGACTTCTTCAACACACCCTAGAGAAAACAACCGAGTGCTGGTACCAATTAAATATCAGTTCAAAGACTGACTAGAGTGAGTTGCCGTTGCCCTTGTGAATATCTAGGTCTCCTGTTATGCTACTTTGTCATGGTTGGTACATCTGAGGCCTCAGCTCCCTTGCGGGGAAACAAGCTGGATTCAGCACAGCAAATTCATGAGCAATGAATTTCAGACTAAAGCTGAGTCGTGGGGGTGGGGAATAGTAATCTCTTCCAAGGCACCACGCTTTATTTTGAGGGTTTACAGGTTTATGTAAAAGTTGGATTACATTATATTTCCAAACAAAAGATCCCTGTGTATGTGGTGAAACCATTGTGTATATTTTTGAAGGCAGCCTCACTGTTGGACAGGTGGCAAACATTTGGGCACTACTAGAGGGGAGCCAATGGCTCATTCTTGGATTTTCTATATTAGTACTTAAGTGGGAGAGAATATTTGGATTCAGCTGCCTCTGGCATGGATATTTTGCCCATACCCCAATCAGTTGGAAAGGTTTGTTTTGTTTTGTTTGTTTAAAGCCTTCCCAAGGATTTCCCTGTAAAGACATCCCTGCCTATTCAAAGTGACTTCTGAATATTTTATGTGTGCTGATGGGTTATCATTACCTATGTATTTCTTATGTTGCCGTTGTCGATGTGATACTTGAAGTTGCATTTTTTAGTGTGTTGATGATTAGTATATTTCAAACACTTTGTCTCCAAGAGACTATTTCACACCCCCCCAAAAGAGACTATTTCTGTATTAGGCAACTAATACATTTAATAATAATATTTGGCTTTCCCCCCCTCCAGGCTAACCTCTGCTTCGTGGATATCGATAACCACTTTATTGAGTTACCAGAGGAACTTCCTCAGTTTCCCAACAAGCCAGATTTCATCCAGGAAATCTCCGAAGTTCTGCTTCAGTTTGGAATTCCCCTTGAGGGCACCCTCCATTGTAGCGAGAGTGCCACCAAGTTTAAGAACCTAGTCCTCAATGACTTGGCCAATGACAAAAAAAATGGGAACGTACCAAGCAACACCATCAACATGTATGAGTTGCTCAAGGGCAATGAGACTATTGCCCGCCTCCACGCTTTGGCAAAGAGAACAGGGGTGACAGTGGATAAAATGAGCATCAACATTCCTCTGGAAGAGAAGGAAAGGAATGTTAAGCTCCAGTGTGAAGACGGGGAGCTGAGGGACTACAAACTGAACGTTCAGCTACGAGAGGTCTTCGCCAACCGCTTCACGCAGATGTTTTCTGACTATGATGCTTTCGTCATTCAAGCGGCGCAAGACAGGGAATCGTGGCTGACCAACAGGGAACAGATGCAAAATTTTGACAAAGTAAAAGCAGCCAAATATTTTCATTGTAACAGTCAATTCAGTTGCCTTGCCTTTTGAAGGCTCGGTGCTCAGTGGTACAGCACATGATCTCATTTGCAGCGTCCTAAGTTCAGTCCCCTATCTCTGGTTTAAAGGATCCCCAATCCTTTAAAGAGAATACTGAGTTAGATCAGCCAAACGGTTTGGCATTAAGGCAGCTTCATGTCGATCGTTATATTATGTATTTAGATTCTCTTCCCATTCAAAGAGCAAAAGCTCTTTTCGAATTTTGGCACCACAAATTGCTTAGCAAGTGTAAATGGGGATGGCTGTTATTTAGGTCAGGAGTGAGGAACCTATGGCTTTGCAGATGTTGTTGGGCTCTGTTAACATCCAGACTCCCACCCACTCCCACATGGCCAGTTGTCAGGAGTGATGGGAGCTGAGGTAAAGCAGGTCCCCTCACCCATGATTTAGATGCAGCCTGGTTTTGTCTAGGCCTTGTTAGGTGACTGGTTTATTTTTCTTACTAGAAAATACTTCAATTGCATGTTGAGTAAGAGGAGGAGTACTTGAGGAAGCAGCTGATGAAATAACTTCTCAGATTGATCCAAAATGATGCTGACATGGATTCTTCTCCTTTTTGAACCATAGATTTGGTGTGGAAAATTTATCAGAATCTTGTGGGATTTCTTTATTGCCAGTAATGGCAAAGGCGTCCTTCCTTTGTTCAAAAATATATATATTTATGGAGTAGTCTTTGTGACCAAGTCAAAGGTATCGTTTCCATGGGTGAGATATTTGGCCCTGAGTATCTGCCCTGAAAAAAGTGCCTCTCAGCCAACTATGGTAACCATTCTGTGTAATAAGAATAAAAAGTAGCAAATAGGAACTCTAGACTGGTGAGACATTTTGGACTGGAGATCTTGGTGCAATGATGTTTTTTATTTTCTTATCTCTGACACTGTTTGTCATGTCACATTAAACCATAGTTTAAAACTAACTATGGTTAAATGTGAACAAGTTCCCATGATGCTCCTCCCTCTCCTGTTCTGGCTGCTGCACTTAAGATGAACAGACCATGGTCTGGCTTGTGTCCTCTGAACTTGGGCTTATGAATTGTTTCCTCCAAAGAATCTTGAGTATTAAGACGAGAACAGATCTTTGTTTCTGCTTGTAGCTTTATGGGAGGAAACAAACCACAAGTCTGGGTTTGGATGACGTTGTACGCCAGACTGTAGGCTGTTTCATTCATAGTGCAGCTTGAGCAGGGAAGGAGTGCTACAGAACTGCCTGAGCTCATTGGCATTAAACCATAGTTTCTTTTCAATTTGGTTTAGTGTGACATGCCAACTAGGTCACTGTTTGCTATTGGGCTATGCATGCTCCCTGTGAAAGTATGCTTGGGACATAATTGGACAATTACTGAAATGGAAAACAAGTATACTGCAAGGTGTAACTTTTTATTTTGGGTTCCCTCAACTCTAGGCTTCGTTTCTCTCTGACCAACCTGAGCCTTACCTCCCATTCCTCTCACACTTCATTGAAACTCAAATGTTTGCAACATTCATCGACAATAAAATTATGTCCCATTGGGAAGAAAAAGACCCATTTTTGCGAGTGTTTGATTCCCGAATTGAGAAGATAAGGCTGTATAATGTCCGGGTTCCTTCACTAAGAACGTCTACATATCAGAAGTGCAACACACTGAAAGAAGCAGGTATGTACAGGTCTATCAGTTGTCAGTGTACAAGCTTCAAAAGAGAGAGAGAGAGAGAGAGAGAGAGAGAGAAAGAGAGAAAGAAAGAAAGACCAGCTACTCAGAAGTTGTATTTTACCCTATTTGATTTAGTTTATGATATTAATTTGCTTTAATTTATATCCCTCCTTTGAGTCCCTTTCACCACCTTTGAGGCACCTTACAGTGCAGTAAAACAAAAAGGAGCAATGCAAAACACCTCAAGAAAAATAAAGCATTAAATTGGGTTAGTACAATCTGAGAGTTCATGGAAACCAGCAGGAGAATCGGAATTAAAAATCTAACTTGCCAGCCCACCCCCTAAAACCTTCTAAAATAAAAAATGTTGACTGGATCCATTTAGAATGTAAAAGTCCCCATGGAGGGATTTAGCTGTGCAATTCCTTTTTACCTGTGAAAGCTATGCTGGTGTCACTGAAGGTATTTGTTGCAGCTGGCTAGATATGATCTGTCAAACTGTGTTGTTTTTCCGTTTTCTTTTATCTTTAGAAATGAAACACTGGGATTTAAATAGCCAAACAAAAAAGTTTAATTTGTGTTTGAAACCATTTTAAATTTTCAGGTCTGCTTTTTCTTCGGAGGCTAGTTTCGGTTGATATGGTGGCACCAGAACCTCATGCGCTTCAAGTTGATAGTAGTATCAAGTTTCCTTCTGATCTCTTAACCCCACAGATCTGAATCCAACACCCAGTGTTTGACTAACACACAGGCATGGAATCTTGTGTTCCTTCACCTCCAGCGTTTTGCTCCAGTTTTTCACCAAGGAACAGAGTTGGTTTTGAATATGGACATACTGATATTTCAGCCCACATTTGAGAAGCAGCTTCCCTCATTCCCATTTAGCAATGATGACTCAAGCGATATGCTGTCGGTGAACATATTTTTTATGAGTCCCTAATAGTAAGCATGGTCCTGTCTACTAATGGCCTCTGTTCTTGTCATAGCTGTCAACTTTTCCCTTTACTTGCAAGGAATCCTATTCGGAATAAGGGAATTTCCCTTAAAAAAGGGGAAAGTTGACAGCTATGGTTCTTGCCTCACCTATATAGACTGACCACAACTTACCTCAGGTGTGCTGGCTCCAGAGATAGATCCTGCCTGTGGAAGAAAAGTTCCTTGGTTTCAGTTAACTAAAAAAGAAATTGTTTGTGTGTTAATTGCTATTTTCAGCTCAGGCCATTGAACAGCGGCTGACGAAGATTGATCACACTGCAATCCATCCTCATTTGCTTGATATGAAGATAGGCCAAGGCAAATATGAACAGGGCTTCTTCCCTAAGCTTCAGTCAGACGTGCTGGCAGCTGGGCCTACCAACAACAAGTAAGCTTTTGCAGCCGTAATAACCCCTTGGAATGCATGGGAATAGTTCTTTCAGTGCAGTCTCTAGGCTGCTTTGCCACTTTAGGATTCCCTTCCCTCAGTCGCTGAAAAAACCCCCAGCGATACCTAGATATGAGCTTGTCCCTTCCCTTTGGCAGCATTACTCCAGCTGTTTTGGGCCTACAATTCCCATCATCCCTGACCACTGGTCCTGTTAGCTAGGGATGATGGGAGTTGTAGTGCCAAAACAGCTGGAGGGCCAAGTTTGGCCATCACTGCGTAGCGTACCTTCTATGAGGCTTTCCCGTGAAGAGTATCCAGTAGCTTCAGGTGCTGCAGCCTGTGCCAAATCACTTTGAGGATATATTGCAGAAGCCTTGTGTTAAACACACTGGTTAGCTACAGGTGACCAGAGATTTCATGTAGCTAAGTTCTATGTGGGTGAGTGAGTAGACTGGCTGCAGTGGAAGAGAAACTCCTCCAGCCGCAGCCTGAATGGAAATGCAGGCTAGCTGTAAAAACTGCCTTTTAACCAAGTAGGCTAGCAGAAGAGGGACAAAGTTCAGGTATGGGGCTTCTCTTCCTCTGTGGAAACACAAGCTTTTATAGCATCTTAGCACACTAGAAAAAAAATTACAATTTACATGCTAGTTGCTATGGGCTTATTTACAAGGCTATATTATTCCAGTACTTTATCATCTGCACTGACGCTTCCTGTTATCCCCTGGACATTGTATTTTGTTCTTGCCAGTTACAAGCTTTGTATTTGGAGCTGAACTATAAGCACTTAACCTGTTACAAAATGTTGATTTTTCAAGTTCCAATCAGAGTCTCCAGATTCTCTTTTTCTGGTAACAAAAGGAGTTATAATCAAGCAGGAGCAGACATCTTCATTGGGTTTTCTTTGATTGATTTTAAACTGCAGGTTAACTTAGAGGGAATCGGAACACGTATGCTGTGAAATCAAAGTAATTAAATAAGCTCTCTAATACACTAATCTCCACTGATTATCCTGTAATTCTTTGTAATTACTTACAAAGGAGCATAATGCATCACATGTATTGGTTTGGTAGAGCAACCAGCAAAATGAGCACAAGAGCCATTTACATCTCTGAACGTTTTTGCAGATGGAGTAAAAAACCCTGGATTTTTATCTTTAGCAGTGTCCTCTATACTGTACATGAGGGAAAATGATTTTGATACTGGCACCCCAATTGTGGAGTACCCTTCCCTTGCAGGTTTAATGGGCACTGATCCTGTTGGGCCTCAGCACCAGTTAAAAACATGCTTGTTTGCCCAGGCCTTTTGCTGAATTATTACTGATGAAAATGCCCTGACTGATTTGTTGTATTGAGGTTATATTAGTATTTTTATATAGCATGGTTTTATTAGGTGGTATTCAACCAGGTTTTATGTTGAGTAGACCCTCAACATAATGGACCTAACTTAGTCATGTTCATTAATTTCAGTGGTCTGCTCTGAGAAAAACCTAATTGAATTCCACCCATTATGTTTTATGCCTCTTGTTTATTATATTGTATCCTGCCTTGGACTTGGATTTAATGAAGAGTGTGATGTTTGGGTGTATTCATTCCAGTGTAGGAAAGCGTGGGGAAGGGGGAGTTAATGCAGGGAGAAGTTCCTGCCCTCTTTTTCTTTTAAGGAAACCAGTAAGGGGCACATTCCAGTATGAAGATTTGGTAGTATTGACTTGCTGCCCTGGAAGAAAACTTGTTTCTCCTTACCAGGCATCTATAACAACGTCAGAGCACTAGTATTTGTAACACTTATGATCTCAGCTGACTTTGGCCTTTGTAAATGTGTTTAAATGTAGACATTCTCTAAGAAGGCCCTTAGAAGAGCTGAGATCCAGTGTGGCCTGGTGGGTCTGTGAGCTTACGGTAGGTATTCTCCTGCAGCTGGACAGGGGAATACCTAAGACAAACCCTTTCCCACCTAGATGGCCTGTGGAAGTCTCTTCCAGTTGGAATTCATTTAATTGTTCAGAAACAGATGAGAGTGGGGGCGTCCAATGCTGGCATCCAGCAAAATGTGGGCATGAACAAGTGGGCGTGTTCAGGGTAGGAGAGGCTGAGTCAGTGCAAAGAGAAACTGAGCAGGAAGCCCAAAGAGTCTCCCATGTGCTGTGGATTTTTGAGAGGCTATTTAGTGAGACTTTCCATGGCCATCATAGGAGACTCTGGTTGGGCACACAAACATTTGTAAATGCCACATTGGCAACCTCTGACCAAGCCAGTGAAGAGTAACTTGGAATGTCTCCATGGCATCCTCTCTTCTCTTCATTTTCTCTCTGTCACCATCTGTCTAGTTCATGGGTTCGCAACCTAAGGCCCGGGGGCCGGATCCGGCCTGCGGACGGTCCGGGAATCAGCATGTTTTTACATGAGTAGAATGTGTCCTTTTATTTAAAATGCATCTCTGGGTTATTTGTGGGGCATAGGAATTCATTCATTTCCTCTCCAAAATATAGTCTGCCCCCCCAACAAGGTCTGAGGGACAGTGGACCAGCCCCCTGCTGAAAAAGTTTGCTGACCCTTGCTCTAGTTTGTAATGGACCCTTTTGGAGTCATGAGGCTTGTATTAGAATATTAAAAAATAAATGGGTCTAAGTTAATCATGTCCATTACATTCAATGTGTCTGCTCTTGAGCTAGTACCTGTGCTAACCTTTTACCCCTCCAGAATTGGCATGTAATGGTTTCTTACAACTCTTTCTTTCTTTCTTTCTTTCTTTCTTTCTTTCTTTCTTTCTTTCTTTCTTTCTTATAACCTCAGTCGGTGGGTGAGTCGAAGCGCTACAGCACAGCGCAGGAAAGATCGCCTCCGGCAACATTCAGAACACATTGGTTTGGACAATGACTTACGAGAGGTAAGTGCTGTGGTTAATACCAGAGACACCCAATACTTGTTATCCATTTAGGGTTTGGCTGCATTAGCTTTGTCAAAACTTAAGAGCAAGACCTCCGCATAAAGCATGTACCTCTCCCCACAAAAAAGAAAAAAACCTGGGATAGGAGCAGATAACAGGGTCCAGGTTCCTGGAAAAAAGAATTACAGGGCCTCCTTAGTGGAGGTTCACTTCAAAAGCTGAGATCCCATCTTCCAACCATCTCTATCTAGAAAGAATTGTCCTCTCCCTGCAAGCCTAACATGTAGACTGGCTTCCTTTCTTGCTTCCCCAAGGGTCTGTTCTCTCAAATCAGAAATCATTGCTCTCAGTCGGTTGTATTTTGAGATAATTGTTAGCCTCTTTCTATGGTTGCACTCCCTTGCTCTTCCAAAGTGCATCAGTATGGCTTCAGGGAAGAAGAAGGAATGCTTCTGGGAATGGGAGATGATAGGGATTTAATTCCCAGGAGGAACTTGCTTTAATGTCCTCCCTTATCCCATAAGATCGCTAAATCCATTCAATTTAACAAAAGGCTCAGTTTTCAGAAAGGATTACAGACCCCCTCTGATCCGCTTGTCCAGTGTGCTGAACATCAAAGCAACTCCTGAATTATGCATTTAAATGAATGCTAAGCTTCCATCAACTTAATTATGGCCTCTAGTTGTACTGAGGGCCCCGTGTGCATATAAGGCTCCTCAAGCTGCCTCTAGTTGGCAGAGCCCCATAAACGCATGGAAGTCTTCTTCTCATCGATAACAGTCCTTGGGTAAGTTGTCCTTGGGCATGCAAGGCAGTCTTACGGGACCTTGAGGGGTCTCTCCTTTTGAGCTGTGCATGATGAGCTTCTGATTCCACATCCAATTCTGTAGACAGGAGGAATGCTTGACATAAAAGGGCACTCCCTTTCTGTGCAGAGTTATAAACACGTAGAACTCTATATCGGGGTGGAAGTGAGTTATGGGCAAAGTGGGGGTACCATCAAAAGTGTCAAACTGCATTATGTGTACTGATTGTGATATTGCAGCTGTGTGTGTTTTTCCCCAACCATGTTCCGCATCATTGGCTGGTGGTGGTGTGGAAACACACAGCCTGGTGACATGACAGTGTAGGAGAAATCTTCCTGCAAGTTGTGGGTGAGACGTAGCAGGCCAAGGTTGCCCGCAATGAGTGGCTCTGGCCTCAGAGCCCCAGATTGCAGTTCTTTTCTGCCTTATACTTAGCAGTTGACTTACAAATAAATCTTTCCTGGAGATTAAGTGCTTGAGCAAAACAAGCACGTTTTGCTTTGGTTTCATCCCAGCAACTTGTGTGCGAGTGGCATGCTGCTTAGCCTTTTAAATGGGAGCGTGCCAGATTTATAGCTGCACCTGAAGGTTAGGGATTCCTGCGTGGCTTGTTAAAACACCATACGTCTTTGTCTTATTCCTATTTATCTTTTTTTGCCCATTTGAAACAAGCAGGAACAACACAGGGTTTTCGCGAGGACCAAAGTCACTGTGCTTCTTTCTTTTTAGTTACCTTTTTATTCTTAAGGCCATTTGGTCCTTGCAACATTGCTGAATTCTGCATCCAGTACAGTGAGTGCAGTTTTAGGGAGGGCAAGAAACCCTGCATTTTATACATACCCAAATGTGAAAGCTTATTCTGCTGAAACAAAAGGAATGTGTTATTTGTGAGTGTTGATGCTATCGAATGTGATGGCTCAGAAGCATTTCCTTGTGACGTTTTATATGAATTGCTTCCATGCTTTTTGATTTCTTCATCCCTTTACTGTATTTACTCTTTCTTTCTGTTTTTGCTTTGACTCTTATGCATGCATGTTCTGCCGCCTCCTTTTTCTCCATCTGCTGCTTCTGCCATTCGTTACATCCACCTTCCTCTTAGCCTTTGGAGGAGTTCTTGATCCGTCAGAACTCACTGGCATTCTGGGAGTGGGATCAGGGCCCACCTCCTCCTGCACGGCCACCTAAAAAATCATTCTCTGAATGTTGTCTGGTATGTTTTATTTAATTTTGCCCAGAGCTGCTTTCCTTCTCACGCTAACCGCTGCTTTTTTGGGTAGAATTCTGTGCACCCCTCTATAGCAGTCCATAAAGTGTGGTTCTGTTCAGGCAGATGATTCTCGCAGTGCTACAGGGCCCTGACTTGTGTTGGTTTTACAACAGGAGGCCTAAGAAAGATGTTCAAGTTCAGCCTCTCATTTTCCAGAACAGTTTGTTGGGCAGGCAAAAAAATTGAGATGCATGGCCAGTCGGGTCCTGGCAAATGCAGAGCTAGTTCTTTTTGTTACATCTAAAAATCCTGATTCCCATATTAATATTGTCAAGGTGGCTTGCAAAGACCAAGGCCATATAGGTGGTCATTTTCTGCTACTTATCTGAATGGAACCACACTTTGAAAGATGACTACCACCTTTCCTCGTCCTAATCCTCACCCTTTTCTCTAGCTTGTCGCTACGTTCTCTCCACTGTTATTTTTCCAAAGCAGTTGCTGTTTGATCCTTGCACAGTCACTTTATTTTGAAAAAAATAAATACTTAAAATGGTTGTTGCAGAACCTTGCTCAGGCTTGTGAGCATTCTGATCTTCTCTCTTTGCCTTTCTCCTTTGCATCTCTGCCATCAGGGGTGCAAATGAAGAGGGGCAGAGGATCATCAAGAGCTTTTTCAAAGCCATCCTGCTCTTCTTCTTTGTGCCTCCAACGCAGGCATCCCCAAACTCAGCCCTCCAGATGTTTTGGGACTACAACTCCCATCACCCCTAGCTAACAGTGGTCAGGGATGATGGGAATTGTAGTCCCAAAACAGCTGGAGGGCCGAGTTTGGGGATGCCTGCTCCAATGTCATAGGTGCAAGGTAGAAGTGTGGAGAGGATCGCAAATCCCTTTCCCGCAAAAGGATTCAGGCAGAAGCCTTACTGTGCTTCCCCTTTCATCCTCCAATTATCGGGGTGTCAGATGTGTCGCAAGAATATGAGGGTGCATCTCTCCCACCCCTCAGTATGGCCAGCCCTGCATTTCATCAGGCTGAAGCAGTGCATTTTAGCAGATCTGGGGGTACAGTTGAACAGCAGTAATATCTAGGATATCTTGTGTGTGTGAAGATGTGGGCTTTCTGCCTCAGGCACCAAAATATATTTGGTAGTCTGTTGCATTCGACTCCACTAACAGGCAGAAAACAGATGTGAGCTGTGTAGCCAGTTTGACAGCCCATGCAGTTCAACTGCAGGCTATCTTTCTCTCCCTACCTGTGTATTTATAAGGCTGATGCCTACTGAAAACCATCTACACAAAATTTACTGTTTGTGCAGGTATTATTTCCACGTCTCTGACCTCTCACTTCCACCTTCTTGACGTTTGAGGGGGTGGGGGGGATGACCTTGGCCCCACATATTATTTTTTGTTTTATTTTTAGTGCAGAGTTACTTTGTCGATTAAGGAGGGCAGAGGTGTTTGTGCTGTGTTTTTGGTGTTCATTCTAGTTGTTTTTTAATTATCATTGGATTAGAAGTACATGCAAGAAGCAAGGACCTTGGGGAAAAATCTGAGGCAGCCCAAACTCTCCGATCTTTCTCCTGCTGTCATTGCTCAAACAAACTGGAAATTCGTAGAAGGTTTACTCAAAGAATGTCGAATGAAGGTAAGTATTTTGAGCGTGTGTGTGTGGTAAAAATGTGGTTTGCTGAAACAAAGACATCTGTGTTGCGAGGCGTGGTTCCACTCCCCTCATTCAAACCCTTCACTGTGGAGTGGCAGCATTGCCCTAAAAGAATGCCCAAATTCTTGCGAGTGTACTATAGTTTCCTGTCAAAATGTGTTGGAATATGGCTGTTTTTTATGGTTTACTTACTATGAATGGGATAGGAAGTGGTTTGCATGTAGAGGACTAGTATTTTCCCCTCTTGTGTTAGACAGCAGAGGATTATCCCTTGGGAGAGTCTACAAATCTGATCATCTCACTGGTTCTGCACATACTAAGAGGGAGTCCTGCTTTGTAGCTTATTTCACATAACGATTCAACCAGCCTCAGTGAGGTTCACATCACTAGAAATTAAAGCAAAGCATGATAGATTATCCAGTTGCTCTTTCGCTGCCTTTTGTTTACTAAGATGATTCTAAAGCACCTTTTGCCAAATTTGGGCCACTTGCAAAACCTGAAAATAGATCACAGGAAGAAAGGCAATAAAGCAACAGACAGCAATTAAAATCAGCATAAAAATCAGCTCAATGGATTCCTTGGGCTACTGTTCTGAGTTTCCTTGCTTTGCGTAATGATGCTTGTAAATCCCTTGCTTGTTTGCAGACTAAACGTATGCTGGTAGAGAAGATGGGCCATGAAGCTGTTGAGCTTGGACATGGAGAGGCCAACATTACGGGTCTGGAAGAGAATACGCTCATCGCTAGCCTTTGTGACTTGCTGGAAAGAATTTGGAGTCATGGGCTACTGGTCAAACAGGTCAGTGTCTTGGAAGACACAAAGACCCTCAGCCGCTATACTATTTCATACCCCCTTTTAGGACTAAGCTGTCACTCATCTTAGAGTGCTTCTGGGAGCGTATGATGTTTGCCTTACACTGCTAGACAATTGATTCACCTAGCCCAGGACTCTTGTCTGCTCTGTCAGTGGGTTGCTGGTGCCTCAAGCAGTTACCTGCTTTAGCCCTGATACCTCATGACTGGATGAAACCATGTATGTTGTTGCATGGAACCATCTCAGTAAAGGAGTCTTGAATCCTGAGTCAGACCACTGGTCCATCTAGGTCCATATTGTCTTCTCAGATTGACAGTATATTTAATCCTCTCGATCGGAAATGGTTGACCTGCACCTATCAATAAAATATTACATCTTTGGAGGCAGCTGTAAGGTGTTTGTTAGTGCTAGTGCTGTTTTTATACCCCCAGCAAGCTTATTAAAACATTTTGGTCTTTAGTATCTAATGGAATTCAGGCATTTTATTTATTTGCCAAGGTTTCAGGTAGATGCCTTTCCCAGCCCCTGCTACCTAAGGTCATTTTAAATGCAGATACTGAGAGCTGAACATAGAATCTCTTTTTATGCAAAATGCGCTTACCCACCGAGAGCTATGTTTCTTAATTGGTATGGGCTTGGGGCTTTTTGTTACATGGGAGTGCACTCTTTAGGAAAAGCATCATGATCAAAGCAGCCCTTGCACCTTTGTAGCATGGGTATCGGTGAGTTTGTGATGCAATATAAGGAATATAAGTACTTACACATGCAGCTCTAACTTTGTGGATTGGATGAATGGGTTGAAGTACCTAGAACCATAGAACTGTAGAGTTGGAAAGGACCCTGAGAGTCATCTAGTCCAACCCCCTACAATGCAGGAATCTCTACTAGATCCATACATATAGAATCATAATCAGTCTAGTTAATCAGTCAAAGTGTTATAGGTTAGCTGAATGCCATGGTGGTGATTGGTTCTGATGCTGGAGTCCAGATATGCAGGGCTCCAAGCCCCATGTAAATCTACAGGATAGAAAGGTGCAATTCAGAGCGTGGCCTGCGTAGTTCTTCCATTCATAGTTTCACTTGCTGCGTGGCAAGAGCCATTGTGGTGTAGCAGTAAAACTGTTGGACTCTGATACAAGACTCTCAGGTTCAAACTTCTGCTGTGAAGCTTATCAGGTGGCCCTGGGGGAAGCCACTCTCTTTAAACCTAACCTGCCTCTCAGACTAAAATGCAGTGTTTTGCTCTGCAGGGAAATATAAAAGTGACACCATAAAACTGATTTAGGTATATCTGCACTGTGCAGCAGGAAAAAGCTGCAAATGGTTTCTAAAAATCTGTTTTGTTTTTAAGGGGAAATCTGCATTGTGGTCCCATTTAATTCAGTACCAGGAGAGGGAAGAGAAACAGGAGCAGCTTGCAGAATCCCCAAGTGAGTACAGAATACTTTGGTCAAGTGGTTTTCTGCAGCATCAATAGCTGAACCTTATAAAGGAAATTTTAACTCAACTACGGGTGATGGCCAAAGAAGGAAGAGAAATAAATGTACTCCTAAAATTTGCTAAGCACCTGCAGAGATTTTGTCTTGGTGTGTTTTGCAGTAATTTCTTCTAGGACTTGATCCTTTGGATCAAAAACTGCTGAGTTGCCCTTATCAGTAAAATATTACAGAAGCAGTTGCGTTATTGTTTGTGGGTTGGGTGGTCTTGTATACCCACAGCAAGCTTATATGAGAATGTTAACTTGTTCTGAAGTATTTAATGGCATTTAAATAGGCTGTTTGTTCCCACAATTTTGAAGATGAGTTTTTGCTTCTGGTACAGCTGGAATCAGTTGACAAACACAGACTGTCCACACTGGCTGGTGCTGATGAAAGTTGGGAGTCCTAAGAACCTCTTGGAAGGCCACACATTCCTTCTCTAGTCTCTTCCATCCTTGATGCTCTTCCTCTCTCCCCCACCAGGAAGATGGGAAGGAGTTGTCCATATTGGCTGGGAGAGGGACAATAGCATGGAAAGATGGCAAATTGGAGGGGGATAAGAGTGGAGGAGAGAAGGGGTTGCGGGATGGGAGGCGATGATAAAAAAAAAAAGACCTAAGGAGGAAGGATTGGAATGAGAAGTAGAGTGTTCCCTTTACTCCAGCTCTAGCCTGTAAAACTTCAATGACATATTTCTGCTTCTAATATATAAAATTTTGTGATGTGTAGCTATTTAATGCTTGGAGCTAGCCAGACTGTTAGGGAGGGATCTGTGTGTTGTTCATGATAATGAAAAGGCTGAAGAGTAGGCACTGAAATTAGACTACACAATTGGGCATAATATGCCTTTTACATGATGGTAATAACTTGCATAATTCCAAACACTTTATCATTTGCATTTCTCATGTGTAAAAAAACACACAACAATGACGTTTGCACGGACAGGCTTGTGTAGCTTTTACAATTGTAAAAGTGGAAGCATTTTTTTCTGATTCTTCTTAAATCTACAGAGTCCAGCTCTGGATTAACTAAAGGGAAAAGTAACCAGTAAGCTGCCATGATGTAAAACTGTGGCAGACATGTAGAAATGTCTTTGCATGACATCCTTCTGCTCCTGGTGGAGTTCTGAAAGAGGCTTAGGATTATTTCTGCAGCTTCCTGATAATGTGTCGCTAACAAATTAATGCAGCTTTCCTCCCCCCCCCCCCACTCCACAGTTGCCGTAGGGCCAGAACGAAGGAAGTCTGACACAGGGCTTATGTTACCTACTCTGAGAGTCTCGCTTATCAGTGATATGAGGTATGAGATTCAATATGTAAAATGTTGGCTTAAAATGTTGATACCACAGCCTAAAACTGAATCCTGATGCATATTACAGCTCTATGGCCATCAAATATATTTTGCCTTGGGGTTGCTGTTTTTTGCAATACTTGGAGCATGGAAAGAATGAGTCAGGGAGAGGAATCTTTTCCCGCACAGCTTCAGGGATGTGATGTGATATGTCAGTATGGTGTAGTGTTAGATTAGGCCCAGGGGATATAGGTTCTGATCCCCACTCATCCATGAAGTTCACTCAACAAATCCCAATTCCTTCACTTGCTGGGGAAGCCAAACTGTGGTTCCATGTGAGGTGGGGGCAGCAGGCACCCTTTTCTGTGACCGTGGGGTATTTGTGCATGCTAGGTTTTAAAAAAAGGTACCCCTGGACGGTTAAGTCCCGTCAAAGGCGCCTATGGGGTTGCGGCGCTCATCTCGCGTTTGTCCACAGACAGCTTTCCGGGTCATGTGGCCAGGATGACTAAACCGCTTTTGGTGCAACGGAACACCGTGACATAAACCAGAGCGCACGGAAACACCGTTTACCTTCCTGCCACAGCAGTACCTATTTATCTACTTGCACTGGCATGCTTTTGAACTGCTAGGTTGGCAGGAGCTGGGACAGAGCAACGGGAGCTCACCCCATTGCGGGGATTTGAACTGCCGACCTTCCGATCGGCAAGCCCAAGAGGCTCAGTGGTTTAGACCACAGTGCCACCCGCGTCCTACAACCAGCTGGGCAGGAGAGCAAGGGTAGGACTGGTCTCTAGGAAGCCAACCAGAATCCATTCTTGGGCTTCTGTGGCTAGGGCCTGGGAGTGACAGAAGACATTGCTCAACCTAGTCTACTCCTAGGGTTTAAAAGGAGAGCCCCATCTCGTTCTCCTTATCTCAGTCCATTCCAGATAAATAGTCTCCCTCCCACACCAGAACTACTCAGTCTTTCAGAAAAAGAAATGTCCTCTTTGAAAACAGAAGTCCTTGAGCTAACAGAATGACTTTGCTGGGATAACCCATTGTGTCTTTGTACTGAATATTTAAAGTATCCTTGCCAAGAGTCTGAATGTTACCATCAGCCCCAGAGCATAAGGTGGCTGTAATACGTTTCAGTTTTGTGTTATCATCTGTTGTGTCTAATCTGCTTCCCTGAGCATATCTTTGCATGCAGAGGAGAGCATGCTGGGAGCAAAGTTTCCACCCTTTGGGTCTGAGTGGAAACAGCCGTCAATGTCCACCTCCATTTTCTTTGGCAAGGTTAGGGAAATTATTTATCTGCCTGTAGTGTTTTGGTACTTTTAAATGGAGCTCATGATCAAAGATGGGAACAGGGAGGCAACCGCTTTGATATAGTCCCCTATCAGAAGGCTTTAAATAGCTAAGCTGAATGTTTCAGCACGATGCGGGTGAATAATGTGTGTGCATCGCATTTCTCAAGGACTTCTGATCACATGCCCAGTTGTGTTGTGCTGGGAAGGCTAAGAGCTGCCTGTCAGAGACTGAGCCAAAAAAATGAGGGGGCTGCTTTGCAGCAAGTGTTGGGAGCGCCAGAAGCAAGGCTCTTTTGTAGTTATTTGGATGGTTGCAGTGAGTCACTGCTCAAGGAAGGGGGGGAGGCTGTGGGAGTTGTTAACAAAGGACAAAGGGAGCTGTAGGGGATTATCTCACTGCTTTGAAACAGCCTGCCCGAGTTTCAAGGGCTCGCTTTAGGTCTTAATTGTGTGAGGAGTTGGGAACCACAATAAATTTGTGTCATCCCAGGCAAAACTATTAACTGAGGTCAGGGATGTATGCGGAGCAAATCCTGGCAGGCACTTTGTTTTTGAAAAGCTGCAGGAAGCAATGCAGTGTTTGGGGCTGTGCAAATATATTGTAGCGTATTGCAGTTCTGGCATGTGATATAAGCAGCCTTCTCTTCTTAACTGTTGCAGCTCAGCTGCTGCTGCAGCAACAACAACAACACAACTCCTACCCATGCCAGCATTTATCCCTTCTGGAACTGGGGTAGTGATGGCAGAGGGAGCAGCCATGGTGTGTAGCCTCCTAATGTATAGCCAGTGTGGTGTAGTGGTTAGAGCAGTAGACTCGTAATCTGGGGAACCGGGTTCGCATCTCCGCTCCTCCAGCCTTGGGCTAGTCACACTTCTCTGAAGTCTCTCAGCCCCACTCACCTCACAGAGTGTTTGTTGTGGGAGAGGAAGGGAAAGGAGAATGTTAGCCGCTTTGAGACTCCTTCGGGTAGTGATAAAGCGGGATATCAAATCCAAACTCTTCTTCTTCTGTGTGACCCAAAGCTTCTCACATAGTTATGTTATTCCCAGCAGGCCTTGGTGCAGCCTGGTACCTGCACAACAACTAAGAAGTCTCATTCAGAGGTCTGCTACCTCCTCCCCTATTAAGTCTTTCTAAGAACTGGGAGGAAGCATGTAACACCTGATCTGTAGTAACATAGATGAAAATATGTAAGTGTACATGCAGGTCATTCTAGCACGGGTTTATGGGATGGAGAAGGTAATTGGCCCAGTCTCTGAACTATCATTTTGCATCTGTCTCTGATTGACCAACTTTGGTTCCAAAAAAAGAAGGAAAGTATCTCTTTCAAGCTTGAAGTCTTCTCACACCAGTCTCAGTTACTTAGCTGAAAATCCTGCAACATATAAAAAGTGCGTTTCTTTCTTTCTTTTTAACTTGTGGGTTTCTTCATTTTCCTTCAGGCACATTCAGAACATGAGTGAAATTAAGACTGATGTTGGCCGAGCTCGAGCCTGGATACGGCTGTCCCTTGAAAAGAAACTTTTGTCTCAGCACCTCAAGCAGCTTCTTTCCAACCAAGCCCTGGCAAAGTAAGCAACGTGGTTGTCACGGATCAGTCCTTTTTAGGGCCCTCATCTGAGGCAAAAAAATTCTGGGTACATTAAACTCAATATATAGGCTTGCTTCTGGATAAACGCATTTTGGAATGTGTTGCAGAGCTCTTTGGTTTCACCTGGGTACTGAAAGCTTCTGTTTTTGGTGCTTGAGGTAGCATGGTTTCATGGGAGTTGGGTGTCCCTGTTCTAGATCATCAGCTCCAGCAAGCATACCCAGTGACAATGGGACTTGTAGTTCAGCAATACCCAGAGGGCCAAAGGTTACTCATACCTGCTCTAGATGCTTAACGCTAGCCCAACATTGACCAACCCGCTGTCTTCCATGTATTTTCAAGTCTTCAATTCCACAGCCATAGTAGGAGTTGTAGTCTGAAACATCTGGAGGGCACTACGGTGACAAAACATGTTTTGGTCACTCCACCACCCTGAACCATTGGACATGGATAGCAACCAATTATGGGGAGACAACTCTGCATTTTAACAGATGTGGGTACAAGGCTAACAAATGGCTGCTTTACAATATATATATGTATATATCTATATATCTATATATCTATATATCTATATCTATATCTATATCTATATAAGCCACATACAGTGGTACCTCAGGTTACATACGCTTCAGGTTATATACACTTCAGGTTACAGAGTCCGCTAACCCAGAAATAGTACCTCGGGTTAAGAACTTTGCTTCAGGATGAGAACAGAAATCGTGCTCCGGCGGCATGGCAGCAGCAGGAGGCCCCATTAGCTAAAGTGGTGCTTCAGGTTAAGAACAGTTTCAGGTTAAGTACGGACCTCTGGAACGAATTAAGTACTTAACCTGAGGTACCACTGTATGGCTTTGGATCAGGGTCGTTGTTGTCATCGTCCTTAATAGTTCTCTAGACAACATGCAGTTTAATCAATAAAATCACTTAATGAAGTATAAAGACAAACCATTTCTTCCATACAATCTACTGTGCGTTGTAACATAATTCAAACCCCCCACTCCACCACTTTAAATGCCCTTTTGAAAACAAGTTAGGTGGCTACAAGGAATAAGACTGTACCTAGTATCAACAGAAAGACAGAGAAAGCCATATATCAAGAACTGAATCATCCTTCAAAGTGCTTTGTTTAGAGTGGTCAGTAGCCCAGCTTGGTATAAGGCCATTTTAGCCCTGGCTGTGCAAACATTTGCTTTTTTCCTAACAAGCTCGCAAAACTTACCTAAATTATTGCATGCTGGCATATTAAAGAAATGAAATAAAAACCGGAACTATTGCATTTTTTCATTATGTCTAAGAATTAACAGAAGAAGGAAAAAACATAGACAGGTGGTTTTGTTTAGATGGTGCAAGGACAATAAATCTACTTTTGCCTTTAGTTTTTTCCCCTCATCCAGCACTTCCCTGATATAGTTCTGTTGTTCTCAGGGGCATCTAAACATCTTCCCTGTTACTTGCAGGAAATTGTACAAGCGTTATGCCTTTCTGCGCTGCGAAGAGGAGCGGGAACAGTTCCTCTACCACCTCCTCTCGCTCAATGCTGTGAATTACTTCTGCTTCACAAGTGTCTTCACCACCATCGGTGAGTAGGGTGGAGTCTCATCCTCAGCTTGAGCTGCTGCTGTGTGATAAAGGAATAACTGTGGTCGTCTAACAAAGCCTGAAGTCATGGCTATTGCGATCAGCACTGCTCCCCATCTGGTGTCAAGTTGCTATCTCTTTGCACAAACTGTAGGCGTTCACCTCCTTTGCATGCACACCCCTCCAGATCATGATAGAATTCAACTCCGATCAGCACAGCCAGTGTGGCAGTGGCGTAGCGTGGGGGGTGCAGGGGGGGCCGGTCGCACCGGGCGCAACATCTGGGGGTTAGGGTTAGGGGGCGCAAATCCACAGGTTAGGGGGCGCAAATCCACGGGTTAGGGGGCGCAAATCCACGGGTTAGGGGTGCAAATTACTTGCCTTGCCCCGGGTGCTGACAACCCACGCTACGCCACTGCAGTGTGGCCAAAGGTCAGGAAAGATGGGAGTTGTGGTCCAGCAACATCTGGAGGGAGCCAGGTTTTGCATCCCCATTCAGGGTCCTCTTCCACTGTTGTTCCCACATTATTCGTGGAAATATATGAAAAGTTTTGACCCATGTCGTTTGCCTTTCCTGCATGTTTACACAATATATAAGTGAAAGAGGCATTGGTTGCCTTTGACATAGTGAACTGCCCTGACACCTCCAGGTATAGGGCGGTGTATAAGTTGAATTAATAATAATAATAATAATAATAATAATAATAATAATAATAATAATAGTGATCAATTCTGTAATTATGGCTTATATCGGGGCAGAGAACTTGTGACACTCCATATGTTTTCAGACCACATCTCCCATCAGGCCCAATGGCATGGCTAGTGGACAGGGATGATGGAATTTGTATTCAAACAGTTATCTGGAGGACAGTATTATTAGCAACCCCTGCCCATGAAAGATGCTATATTTGAGGCATTGTGAGAAATTTAAATGGCAGTCCCTTGACCCATCTGCCTAATTGGAGCATCAGGAAAAAATGTGCTGAAAGGTAGTTCAGGTTTGATAGCGGGATAGATTGATAGGCACATGGGGGGGGGCAGGTGCCATATACATCTCAAAGCTGCACCAGTTTTATGACAGTTCGTTCAATTTTGCCAGAGAGGTGGAGGCACCAAACTTGCATCTTTACACTAATGGCAATGTGTACAGCAAAGCTCTATGGAAATAGAACAGCAAGTATGAATTTTTGCCTCCTGACATCCACCCTACCTTCTAAAAATAGCAGCTAATTCCTAAATTTGCTTGCTCTTTAATTTTGGTTGTGCAGTCATAGCAACACCTAGCGGCTACTTGCATTATTGCATGATAAAAGCTGAACATATACATAGCTAATTCTGTGCTGAAATCAGCAAGGTAAGAAGCACAACCTATTGACTGTCCGTGGGAGGGGGAAATAACCATGCAGAAAACTTTGTCACTTATTTATTTATTTATTTATTTATTTATTTATTTATTTATTTATTTATTTATTTATTACCAAAACTTGGCACTTTCCCAAAATACTGTAAAAGAAGACCCCTGCATTTTAAACCCCACCCCCCAAATTGAACAGTAACTAAAGCTCAAATCAGAACTGATGCTGATTGCAAGAATGCAATTAACGTGCACGTTTCTTTGTTATGTAAAGAGCAGCTGCAGGGAAGCCTGAGCAGCCTCCAGGAGTGGAAGTTACTCGTCTCTCTCCTTCCCCACCTCCCTGCCAAAGTTTGCATTTCAAAGGAGGCTCCATTGTTGCCAGTGGAGGCTTCCCTTTAAAATGCAAAAAGCAGCTGCAGAGAGAGAAGCGAGGGAAGAGGATTAAACCTGCAGGAGCCAAGGGCAAAGTGTTGGCTTACAAAGAAGAGCAGAGATACGGGGCGCTTCCAAGTGCTTCTGAACCCAGGAATGTGTTTTCATTTAAAAAGTTGTTGCTTAACAACAGGGAGTTGGAATTCCCTGCTGATCTACTGCAAATCCCAGAGATTTACCCGGAGATCCCAGTCAGCCCAGTCAGCCTATCTCTGCAAATGACACTGTTCGCTTAAAAAAACAAAACAACCTTGATGTATGCATCCTGCTACATATTTAGTAGCAACAGTGTTGTTCCTAGTGCGCCTGCAGTACTGAATTTATAATATGAAGCCACCCTTTTCAATGTTCTTTCTTTGCTATTTGCAGTGATTCCATATAGGACGGTGATAATCCCCATTAAAAAACTCAGCAATGCAATCACCACGTCAAACCCATGGATTTGTGTTTCGGGAGAACTGGGAGATACTGGAATAATGCAGATCCCAAAGAACCTTTTAGAAATGACATTTGAGGTGAGTTTCGTGCAGGAGAAGGGAACCTAAGGCCCGGGGGCCGGATGCAGCCCAATTGCCTTCTCAATCCGTCCCGCGGATGGTCCTGGAATCAGCCTGTTTTTACATGAGTAGAATGTGTGCTTTTATTTAAAATGCATCTCTGAGTTATTTGTGGGGCATAGGAACTGGTTCATTTCCCCCCCCCCCCCCAGAAAAAAAAAATAGTCTGGCCAACCACAAAGTCTGCGGGACAGTGGACCAGCCCATGGCTGAAAAAGGTTGCTGACCCCTGGTTTAGTGCATTGCACTTCCGCCCTGTTTTCAGATGTTGGTTGCTGCTGCTGTCAGAAAAGCCTGGTTTAAAATTGCGACATGGGTAGAATTTTAAGCAGCACCCAGTGGTGCTTTTTAAAAGCCTGCAGATATAACTTGATGACCAGCAAAAGCATGGAGCTTTTTGCTGCAAAAGGGAGCCTGCTTTGCTCTCTGATAGACAACCACAATATATTCTGGTCTCTCGGGGAACAGGGAAGCTTTATAGCTCCTTGTCACTTTCCTTTTTAAAAGCTCAGTAAGGATAATGCTTGGCGAAGAGATCGCCATTTCTCTGCATTGCTCATAAGATGGCGCACTCTCGTGATTCTTTGGGGACCCATTATGTTTTCATTGAGAGTTATAAACACTGGAAATGATTAAGGGCTCACACGGAGCTTCGTTTTGTGATGGTGGCTGGTATTGTATTGCGGCACCAATTTTCATAATAAAAGAGGCTGAGTTCCCTGAGAGTACAAGGAGTTTTTCCCCCATCACAGCTGATAGTGCGTGATCCCTGCTTGGTGCATGGCATTTGGCCATGGTCAGAAGTGCCTCACCAGGTACATTTGTACCGTGCTGGCCTCCCCTCTCCCTCCTGAGAAGCAACAGCAATCTGTCTTCTAGAAATCTAGCAGAGCAGCTATGGCTCATGTGGTGAGTTGCCTCTTGACTCAGCTCACATTTATCAAGCTCATTTTGGTATGTCCTTGTTTACCAGAGGTGTGTAGGGCAGCAGGGTGTAGGGCCCCCAAATTAGATGATGATTACTTGGCTATGAAACACACTGTTTGATCTTGTGCCAAGTCACTATCTCTCAGCCTAACCTAGCTCACAAAGGTTGTTATGAGGATAAAATGAGTGGGGGACAGAATTATGTATGTTGCTTTAGAGTCTTTGGGTTTATATGCTTGTGTTTGACATACATAAGGCTGAAATGAGCATTGTATCTGTGCTGTTAGATCAGCAGTGGTTCATTCACACACTTATAGGTCATTGCTTGATATTGCAGTCTTTTAAGTTAAGAAGATTCATATGTGGACCAGATCGCATTTGGTCTGATTATAACATTTAGTTATGCTTGGATCATCTGCAATATACATCCAGGGGCTTTGAACTATAGAGACCGCTCTGAGGGAGCAAAGGCTGCCATATTTTGCTGCCTGATTTGAGAAATGAAATAAAATGGGGTGATTTTGGTTGTGTTTATACTAAAAGTAATTAAGCTTGTCCTTTTCTCTTTTCAGTGTCAGAACTTGGGGAAGCTAACTACTGTTCAGATAGGTCATGACAACTCAGGACTGTTAGCCAAATGGCTGGTGGATTGTGTCATGGTCAGGAATGAAATCACAGGGCACACTTACAAGTAAGTCTGGAAGAGTGAAGGAAAACATTATATTAAAGGCAAGCAAGGCTAAACTCTATCTTATTTAAAGTTGAGATGCTAAATATATGAATACGATCACTTTCACTTACTGCTTTGCAGATACATGTCTACTCAAAAGTAAAGTAAGTCCCATTGAATTCTATGGGGCTTACTCCCAGGTAAGTGGGTATAAGACTGCAGTCTTAATCATACTTGCAAATTAGTTCACAAGTTTTTTTAATGTGGGATTACCCTAGCCCTACAGTGACCCCATTCATATGAACTGATGCAACAAGAAATCCCCAAACTTGGGGTTTAACTGTACGTTAGAGCTTATGTGGTTATACATAGAATCATAGAGTTGGAAGAGACCACAAGGGCCATCGAGTCCAACCCCCTGCCAAGCAGGAAACACCATCAGAGCACTCCTGACATATGGTTGTCAAGCCTCTGCTTAAAGACCTCCAAAGAAGGAGACTCCACCACACTCCTTGGCAGCAAATTCCACTGTCGAACAGCTCTTACTGTCAGGAAGTTCTTCCTAATGTTTAGGTGGAATCTTCTTTCTTGTAGTTTGGATCCATTGCTCCGTGTCGGCTTCTCTGGAGCAGCAGAAAACAACCTTTCTCCCTCCTCTATGTGTCATCCTTTTATATATTTGAACATGGCTATCATATCACCCCTTAACCTCCTCTTCTCCAGGCTAAACATGCCCAGCTCCCTTAGCCGTTCCTCATAATCATACCTTTCTGACTAGAACACTGAAGCCAGTTCCAACTCCATTTTGTGACCCCTTAGGTTCCCATGTGGAAGATGGTTGGGGAAGGGTGTTGATGATGGTAGCCTGGAGAGGATTCTCATAGGAGAGTTGCTTTCAACAGCATCGGATGAAGATCTCGGGAAGCAGTGCCGAACCCCACCTCAACAGAAATCCCCAACGACAGCCCGGAGATTGAGTATCACTTCTCTCACCGGGAAAAATACAAGTAAGACATAACTTCTTGCGGTAACACCATCAATGATGACATTTTTAACAATTCCCTTTTATCATTTGAACCTTCGAATCTCTTGAGACTGAATTCTGCCCTCCTTTCTCCCCCCCCCCCCCCGCTCCTTTTTTCTGCAGAACCCAATGCAGGACAGATCCAGGAGGGGATTGGGGAGGCTGTGAACAATATTGTGAAGCATTTCCACAAACCTGAAAAAGAGGTACCTTCTCAAACAATTGCAATTATATTAATGTTTGCAAAGGGGATGTTAGCAAACCTCTTCCACTGGCTGCTGGGGTGACAAGAGGGTTATGTGGAAGAGGCGCAGAATCTTGATCAAATTATAACATTACAAAATTTCTGGATTCAGATTCATCATTGTGGCAAGCTTTGGAGTTCATCACCTAACTGCTCATTGTTTGTTAAGTGATCCTGCTCTTGAAGCAGACATTCAGCAACTGCCATTACCACCCCACTCTTTTTTATAAATGTGTTCAGAGTTTCCTGGTGGAAAGCATGAAATTAAGATGGTATCTGTCTTTCAAGCAGTTCAGGACCACATTGTTTTTGCCCACAATATTTGCAGTGGATGCAAAGGGTTTCTGAATCCATTCAAAGTTTAAAAAGCAGGCCAACTAGATTACAGAAAAGGAAAAGCAGAATTTAACAACCCCAGCATTTGACATGATGTTCAGATATTTGTTCCCATGTGAGCAAATGGGATGTAGACTTCATAAAGCAACTTTTGCAGCACAGAGATGAACAGGCAGTGACTTGGCCATAGCTCACTGCTGTAGCAAATCTCTACCCAACTCTAGATCCTTCTTTCTCAATTAGAAGAACATGCAAGTAGCTCCTGCAACAAAACGTTGGAAGTGTGGATTGGATCTGCTCACTGTTTTCATTCATGCCTTCCTCCATATCTCTGGGCAGATCAACACCACATGTTTAAAACACATCCAGTGCACTTTAAAACCCCATGACTTCCCCCAAGGAATCCTGGGAACTGTAGTTTGTAAAGAGTATTGGAAATTGTAGGTCGGGGGGGGGGACTACAGCTCCCCCACTTTTTGGGAGAAGTTGTGGGCTTTAAATGGGTACTGAATTCACTTTAAATGTTTGGTGTAGATCAGTCGTGTATTCCATCCCCTCTATCTGCCCCCAGCAAACCCACCCAGTTAGCATCTTGTGGTCACTGAGCACGGTCAGTCCATACTGGGCTATTTGATATCCCAGCACCCCTCCTCCCAGTCACCCTGATGCTTTGTAAAGAGGGGTATTTTTTGTGTACTTCTGCAAACTCAAGGTTCCCCCAAGTCCACTGACATCTTTCTCCTGTGATTGGGTGGTGTAATTTTGGCTAAACGGTGACCAGTACTCAGAATACTGTGGTTGTTATTAGTATATATGAGGAATAAAGAATCTGGGGCAGTGCCAGTTGTTCTTGCCTGTCGTTATCTTCTTAGCCCTTGCAGCAGAGTAAATCTCTCAAGTATTCGGAAAGGGAGCTGCATCAGCAACAACGCTCTCCCTCACCCTGGTATCTACTGGCTCCAAAACTGACTCATGAAATGCAGCTTTTGCAGTTCACAAGTGCCCCATCTCTGAACCCAGATCACCTAAGGTGCAGACATGGAAAACCAAGTTGCGCTCATCATAACAAGTCTTGAAAGCTGATTAAAAAGCATCCGTAGCTGGGGGGGGGGGTCAGAAGTAGCTTGTGTTGGTATGCCAGTGTTCACAACCATTATTTCTCTTTCTGTAGAGGGGAAGCCTCACTGTTCTCTTGTGTGGAGAAAATGGTCTGGTTGCAGCACTGGAGCAGGTCTTCCACCATGGTTTCAAGTCTGCTCGTATCTTCCATAAGAATGTCTTCATCTGGGACTTCATAGGTAATTGGCACATTCAGTTCCATTGGGGTTTATGGGCCCAATTTCCTGAAGCCCACACGTTTGGACTTCATGTCATTCTGGTGAAATTGAATGCCACCCATCTCTAACTGGTGGCTGCTTGCTGAGAGAACCATTTGGCCAGCCCTACTGTTAGACCATTGGACAATGTGGAATAGTCCACCTTGGTCAACAAGTGGGAGAGCTACTAACAGACTAGCAAACTGGCAATTACTTTGTTTTGCTTTTAAAGTAATAAACAGCTCAGAAAGAGGGGGAAAGTCTTGTACCATCTCTTGCCTTATTCTCACATTGCTTTCATAGTGTGGGTCATGCTTCTTGATGGACAGGTATCTTGCCACACTGGTAAGATTTTAAATGGGAAAGGAAATGGCACACATAGTTGCCTTTGCTACTTCCCACACCACAGCTGCCACTCCCTGAAATTCACAGAGACATTCCATATGCAATGAAAATTGGATTTTTCTAGGCAGGTCCATATCTTCCTTTGTTTGAACAGGCCTGTATTTGCCAAGTGACCCTTAACTTGCAAGACAGTGTAAAGCAACAGAATGTGCGAAATGCCTTCAAGGCAGTCATTACCTCTGAATTCATGGATACTGTGTGTTAATGTGTTAGGAATGCACTCTGAGGCAATAAATTAGCTGTGATTCTGGAACTGCCTAGGCCAAATTGTCACTCAGGAAATCACTTCAGACATAATGACAAAATGGTTACTTTAACTGTTCCTCATATAATAGTAATTTCAAAGTCCTAATTGCCATGAATCTGTGGCTTCTAAACGCTTAGTTACTGAAGAAGTTGTGCAATCACACTCAACTTGCACAACTGATACAGAATTGTTTTTCGTGGTGCAGGTTTTGGATCAAGCTGGGTGTTCTTAAAAGTTTAATACTTTTTAAAAGCACAAATACAGCCCTGCCCCTAGTTACATAGCTTCAGTGCTATGTGTTACTGTGAATCCTAGCTTCTGAAGGGTGTCACTCAACAAAATGGCAGGTTGAAAGGGCTGAGAGATTATTTGCATTCTACATTCAGTGAGCTTTTGTTCTCTCTCTCTCTCCCCCTCTCTCTCCTCCTACCCCACCATCCACCTTCAGAAAAGGCAGTTGCCTACTTTGAGACCACCGACCAGCTTGGGGACAATGAAGAGGATGTTCTTCTTCAAAAATCCTCCTGCAAAACATTTTGCCACTATGTAAATGCCATCAATACGGCACCACGGAACATAGGGAAGGACGGCAAATTCCAAATTCTTGTTTGCCTTGGAACTCGGTACGTATGTCGTTTGCTCACAAATGTCTTCTAAGATGCAAAAGTCTCCAAAGCTGTTCTCTTCCTTAGCAACACTCTGAGGTCATGGGCAACTCAAAATGGGCAACTGAGACTGCATGTGGCTTGCCCAAAATCACGGTGGCATCATTAGAAGCTGGCTTTTGGAGCCAGGATTTTCCCAGTAATACCTCTAATATTTTTGACTGGAATCTATTTTTAAGCTCCTCCTCTGTATACATTTGTTAGATCTCTTTTGAGTTCTTTAGTCTGGATATTTGAGCAGATTTCTGGCAGCTACCGGAAGCTGCTATAGCACTTACTGTAAACTAGCTGTAAAATAGCAATTTTGCCTTTTATATGATGTGCACAGATTATTAGGAAATGTATGTTAATTGACAACCATCTCTCTCAGTCCATACAACAGATACATTATATTATTTTATTTATTAAATTTATACTGCCTATCATCCAAGAATCACAGAGCAGTTTACAGTCTATGTCTCAGGGGCTTCTGATTCATCCAAAGGTACCCACCCAGTTCACAAAAGATGCTGATCTCTCTTGTTGCCAGCTTCAGCCACTTTGCATGAGCAAGATAGCGTCCTCAACAAACAGTTTCATTACACTGGGAGAATCAGCAGTTAAACACTCTGATTTCTTGGAGATGTGTCTTTCTGACACTGACACAAATAACTTGTTCCTTGCTTCTCCGTGGCATTTGATTTCTTTTTGAAACAGGCCATCTGTTTTGAGGCAACAATAATGCAAGTGAAATGGGTCTGCAACTCAGCAATTGAGCCCTTCAGATCCCATCCATTGTTTGGCCACATTCAACGTAATTTTCAGAGGCTGAATCAAACATCAAATATTATCCTCTGATTTGGAAAAATGTGCAAGTGCTCTTAGCAGCCGCTGCTGCGTGATTACTTTCAGTTTTGCTTTCCGCTGTTCTTTCCTCATGATCTCTTTTCTAGCCCGATGTTTTCAGGTGCTACTTTTGGGAACTCTTAGCGCAAGTTTGGGGAACCTGTGGCCTTTCAGATGCTTCTGGACTCCAGCTCCCATAATCCTGTATTCCTGGCTGTTCTGAGACTGATGGGAGCTGCAATCCAACAGCTGAAAGGCCACAGCTTCGCCATTCCGGTCTTAGTGGGATAGGATACAATGATTTTAAATGCTTCTTCAAAAAGATTCCTGCATTGTAAGGAATTGAACTAGATAACCCTCGTGGTTCCTTCCAACTCTACAATTCCATGATTCTGTGATTCACTGATATTACCATGTAGCTTCCAACAAAACCAACATTCTGCAAGTAATTACCTAGCAAAGCATCTTTAAAAGTACCGCTGCTCTCATCTGTGTTGGTTGCTGTAACCCTGGTTTAATATGCCAGTGTGCTGTGAAAGCATCGTTTGGCTTCTCAAGTTAAACTTTTTGGGAGATACCAACAAGGCTTGCTTTTCACCTTGCACAAAGACTCGAGAGGTTGGGGAAAGTGCCTGAACAGTGGTTTGCAATGGAGATTAAGCTTACCATGGTTAATGAAAACGGTTGTTGGAAGCACTGCATCAAACCATGGCTTTGGGCCCTGTCTGGCTGCCCATCTGTAATAATGGTTGAGGGATTTGCAGTGGAAGAAAGGAAGGAAACCCTTAATTAAATGTTATGTCTGCATAAAGTATATGGATGTACCATAAATTGGTTGATGATACAATTTCTTCTGCAGGGATCACTTCATCCCACAGTGGATTCCCTTACTGGCGGAGTGCCCAGCCATCACTCGGATGTACGAAGAGAACGCTCTCCTGCGTGACCGCATGATGGTGAATTCTCTCATCAGAGTCCTACAGACATTGCAGGACTTCAGCATTGTCTTGGAAGGGTCACTCGTCAAAGGGGTGGATGTGTAGTGTATGGCTTTGCAGACGCGCTCTGCCTCTCTCTTCTCCCAGGCAAATGTTGAATTTGGGAGAGGATGGATCTGTTAAAATGCAAATGCTGCTGGTATTGCCCCACTGTGTGTTTCAAAAAACAGCTTGTTGATAGGTGAGAGTAGGGGTTGTGGGCAGATTCTTTGCTTGTGTAGTTTCCTTACTGGTCTGCCCCAAAGCCGCAAACAAGCTACGCTGCAGTATTGTAGTTTTCAAACCAGAGGTTTAGTATAAAATAGAGTATTTTCGTGTGTTCAATGTGTGTAAATAGGCTACCTTACTTCAGAAATATTACCAATATGGAACTTTTCTTAGAATCAGTGTTTTTGGGGTTGGGGGAGGGAAGGAAATGTAGCCTAAAACAACTTTATAGGGTTGGGTGAAGGAGGGAAGCATCTCTTGCAAGTATGGGAAAAAGCCACTCCATCTGTAAATATTGTACAAACGTAGCGCGGGGGGCTTTTTTGCATATTGCAGAGGAACAACTGAAGACTCTCTGGGGTAGCCACTGCTGTATTCTTCTTGTGAATGTATATTGTTTGCTCTGTTCCCTGTATGTGTCGGGGGGTCTCGTTATTCCGTTTAGATCCAAACCTTTGTTTGTGTGCATCCAATAAGCTGTGAATCATAGGATTCTGGATCCCCTCCCTGACTTTTGTCAGTCAGTGCAAGTGGTGCAAAGGAAAGTCTTCACACTGGACATGAGAAGTTCTTGTGCTTTGAACAGGGATCCACTGGATTACAAAAAGAGGAGAAAAGCTGTACTAGAGCGTTGAGTGGTTAACTGGCCTTTCAACTCTCCCTCTCTCTCTCTCTCTCTCTCTCTCTCCCTCGCTCCCTCGCTCCCTCTCTCCCTCTCTCCCTCTCTCCTTTCCCCTCACTCCCCATTTGGAGTTTGGAGTTCTGTTGCAACACCTGCTTCAGGAGACATTTGAAAGGGGAGAGGAAGGCAATCTCTTATCACAAACATTTTCTGCATGATTGTTTTGGAAGGTTTAAAATGTCAGCAGCCTCCCTGCCCTGCAACTGTCTTACTCCAATGGGAGGCTGCTTATAACCTTTTAATGCTACAACTCTTCCCATGTAAACAGAAAGGGTCCATGTATAGCAAGGTTCTCTAGGCAAGACGACCAGGATGTGTGGAGTAGCCATGTAGAAATAACCTCCCATGCAGTTAGGTAAAGGCTCCCCTAAGGGATGATGCTTACATTGCCTTAGTGGTCCAGTAGCTACTTCAGCATTTCTCCTTTCCATGGCACTCGGGTAACAGAGGAAGCCAGTAGGTGCATGGGAGGGCTTGGCAATGGTACCAGCGTAGCCCTACCTGGGAGCAATGGTGGCACAGGGAAGTAGCTGCATGTCGGCTCCTCCTGTGTGAACTCAGCATTGCTGTGATGCCACAGTGGCATGTGAAAGCATCCCACTGGAACAGCGGTTTGTGCACCTCGTAATGTAAGGCACCCCTTGGTTTTGTGCAGAGGCAACAGATACCCAAATCTAGAGGCTATCCTGACAAGTGGATAGATGCAATATTTTGAGAAGCAAAACAAGTTGCTTTAAGCAGACCAATTTAAGTAATATTCTGCAAAAGTTAGTACTGGATAGTGAGGCAGCACAGATAGCAGATGTATCATATAATATTCTATTCCCCCACCCTCAACTGAGAGAGTCCAAGAGAGAGGGCCCCTTAAGACTGAAGCAGGTGGAAAACCCAGAAAGCAAAATACACTGTATTTGGGAAAGAAACCAGCCAGGAGAATAGTGCGCAAAGCCTCTATTCATTTCATTAAACAGATTATATTCCTAAGTAGTACGCTGACAGGGAATTCTCTTAGGGCGTGATATTAAGGGTGAGACAGTATGTTCAGTGACAAACACAGGGCTTCCAAGGCTGGGGTTTGCCATCAGTGTGCAAAGTGGCAGAGGGAGAGGGGCATTTGCAAGGGAGAAATGGCAGAGAGTTGCTTCTATTAGAAACTTGCATCCTGCACACAAGTCGAGGAAAAATGGCAGGGAAGGGATTTGTGGGAGAACATGGTGGATGGAAGAACTGCTGCCAATTTGTACTTCAGCAGCAGCCCTGACTTTCAGAACCCTGTATTTTGATGTGCAATGTGTCTTTCCACCCTTTTTCTGGCAATGATACCTGGGACCTCCAAAGGCCCTTCACCTGTGAATTTGTTATCCAAAAAAAGAGCAGAAAGCTGGGAATGTTAACCATAAACCGTAAGAAGATTCTGAGCCAACAAGTGGCTTGCACGCATCAAGATATTTCACCAATACCTCTGCTCCCTTGAAAAGTTAGGTGGTACCTTTGGCCACAACATTTGCTGAAATAGCACATGAATCCCAATGCATGAAATTTGCCCTGGCAACATAACTATGAAACATGAATGCATTTGAAAATATTCACCAAAATTTCAGAGCACATATTTGGGGGTGGGGAGAAATTTCCAGATAATCCTCAAGCAAAACCAGCTTCCTTTTTACCCTAACCATGTATTTACCTCACTAAGTAACCCCAGTCCGATGTTGATGGAAGACATGTTCCTGCAATCTCGGACATGATTTTAAATATTTCCAGAGCTAACTGTTTTGTGGAGTAACATGCAACCCCATTAAAAACTGGAGAAGTTATTTGATCTTTCATTCCTTTTCATTTACTCTGCTCTAGTTAGAAGAGAAATGGTTATTGCATTGGAAATCCAAGTATGTACAGTTACTAGATATATTTGATCCTTCCTCGTTTTCCTGTAATTTCCAGATAGCCAATACAATTTGGCCTTCACTCCCGTTTTTCTCAAGAAACAAATGGTGGATTGTTTGTAGTTTTATCTATATTTTGCCTGTTGATATTTCTGAAAAATTCCTTTGTACTAGAGCTAAGAAGACTGAGCTAAGAAAAATGAGGATCTGGTACAGAACCGAACAGGAGAATAAAGGAATTGTCCAGATATCAGTGCGCTTTGCTTTTACATGTCTCAAAACTGGCCCCAGTCATGGATGAAGTCCCACGTCTTGTTTTACTAAATGACAGTAAATAAAAAGCAATATGTTACTTGGATGGCTGCATTCATTCCAGAAGAATCTGAGTCAAATTGGAGACCTGGATTCCTTAACTGACTACCATCTTGCATCTACTGGTTTTCTGTACTATCCCCTTTCTGCTTTGACATTCATTTCATGACATGGGGAAAATAACCATTGATGCAGATAAAGAGGGACACCCGATAAAAGGTTTTTTGCCTGAAATTCACAGCGGGTCTCTATCCACCTCTAGCATGTGGTTCTGGACGTCTTGCTTCACAATATAATTTCTTTCTGTAAAGCATTTCATTGGAACTGGTGTGAAAGGGACTCTCTGGGTGTCAAGTTTCCTTTTAGGCAATAAAGCACTGTATAAATGTGTAGTATTATAACAACCTTAAGGTATTTCTGAAGCATGAGATTGATCTCTGGTAGATTAATTCTATTTGACATCTTCAGGAGTGCAGTTCTTCCGTTACATTTGTTTTATTCCTGTTGTGTGCAACTTTTTTGTTTAAGAAACAATTTTGATCACTTGAAACAGGTTCCCCACCCCTGTTGCAGTTTTAAGAAACTGTTCCAGTTTCTTTAAAAGAGTGAGGAAGACTTTAGTAGTCGTGGTTCTCTGGAATTTAATGTACCTTTTGAACATCAGTATTAATGAGCTTTTGTTGATTTTGAGAAACCCAACTTTTTAAGGCAACTAAGGCTTTCTGGTAACTTATCAAGAAAAAATTCTGTGTTGAAGAATAGCAGCTCTCAAAGCACTGTATGTTCTTTATAGCATTGCTAAGCTAACATAGTAAGAACATTTGAAGCTATGAAGTAGAATTGCAAAGTAGATCAATAATGTAACACAGTTTATGGGTCTTTGAGGCAAACCAGAATGTGGTTGTCTCAGAGCAGAGGAAACCCCACCACTTCATCTTTCTAATTAACACTTTAGCAGCCCATTTACTTGGAGGTAAATGCCATTATTTTTTTAACTGGGATTGATCTCTGAGTAAAGATGTTTGGGATGGGGCTGTTAGCTGCTTTTTCTGTTTAGAGCAAGTTTTAAGAGGTGGTGCAGTGTCATAATTAACATTGATTTTCCTCTTCCCAATCAAGTGAAGGTGCATTTCTCATAAGGAGACGTCGTATATTACACTTGAAATGTATAAATATACCTGACAGAGTTTATTGAAGAACTTCTTCTGCCCCCCACCCTTAAATATCTTCAGAATATGTTGCTGTTTTATCTTCACGTTATTCATAAATTAATCAGGACTGGATAATGTTCAGGAAGTGAATATCAGTAAAAGTATTGTTATTTCAAGCACTTTAGCATACATATCACAAACTGACGTGGGTGTTTTTTTCCAGGGTTTGGATTACTATTAAATGCAGCTTTTCATGCAATGGTATTTACAAATAAAACTGAGAACAACAATGTGTCATGTGATGCTTCATTGGGGGGGTTGGCTGTTTCCGTTTATATTTTGATTATGTATTTTGTGATTTTATATTGTAATTTTATCTTGTGAACCACCTTGAGACCTGCGGGTATAGGATGCTATGGAAATTATTGTTATTATATTTTATTTTAATTAAGGCCAATAAAATAAAAATACTTTGTAGAATTTAATAGGCTGAACTGTGGAGGTATAGCATCAACACTATTTTTAAGGATTGGGGTATGCTGTCAATATTTATTTTTCTCGTTTAGCCCCATTAAGTTCATTTTCTACTGTCCAGAGTCTCAAAGATGTGTTCTCCCAAGTCCATATGCCTGGCATCTTTGCACTCCTGTCACAGCGACATCTACACTGGCTTTGTCATGTACACAAAATGGAAGATGCCAGCATATGAAACAATAGGCAGGTATATTTAGAGGGTGGAGGGGTTAAAATGGCAAATGCAGACAATCCTTTTTTTATATTTTTTTAATAAAATATTTATTGAAGTTTTACAAAAAGCAGAAAATTACCAAATAAAAAAAACAAGAGAAAAAAGGGAAGAAAAATACAAAGAATACATAGAGAAAAAGATACAAAATACAGAAAAAGTAAATAGAAAAAATTAAAAACAAATCAATTTTTTCATATCTTGAATTTCGTTTGCTTATTTCCCTGATCTCCTCACACCTCCCTTTTTTGTATTCCCGTTCCCATAGTTAATTCAGCAAATCCTTACCCTCTTTCATTTATCTTAATTCTATATCTCAACATATTATAACTATATATTTTCATCTGTTATCAATCCATTTTTACATTTTCTTATTAACCTTGTTGCTAAGGCCGCTTAATTTCAATCCAGCATCATTTTAACATTCATTAATTTTACAATATTTCTGCAAATAGTCTTTACATTTCTTCCAATCTTCTTCCCCCAACTCTTCTCCCTTCTGCCAGTCATTTCCGCCAGTTCCATATAGTCCACAAATGCAGACAATCCATTTGGGCATGAATAGAGACAGTAATTTCCTTCCCATTACAGTTGTTAATTGACATAGTGCAAGTTTGGTTGTATTGTTACCAATTACTACTTTTGTGAAGTAGTCTGTCCCAGACCAAAGTGGAAAATATTGCAGAAGTAATACCAGCTGAACAAAAGGCATCTTGTACCCTAGCTTTGCTATTACTTCTCACTTTGAATTTTATTTGCAAGTCTTCAGGGTTGGCACTCTTGTAATATTTGACTGGTTGGTTGACCAAAAGACTGCCTAATATTTAAACACAGTCTTACTATTGTCTAATTTTCCATTAAGCTGATGATGCTTGTAGAATTGGTCTGCTACCTACTAAGTGCAATTGCCTTTAAAAAGTGGTGTTTAGATTTTAATGGTTGCATTAAATTTGCTTTTTCTGCCCGAATTTCATTTTTTTTAGCATAATGTAACTAGGCTGAACTCCATGTTCCAGAATAAAAGCCAACAGGAAAATCTCTGCAGTTAATTGTTCACAATTTATGTAAACCCTACCTATCCATGTTATAGTTACAATAATACCGTAGTTTTCTGTAACTAGCATGCATTCCAAACCTTGTCTGTCAGGGACTGCCAACCTTTTTGGACCAGTGGGCACGTTTGGAAATTTGAGAGACTGCAATCCTTTGTCTACTCAGAAGTATACTCCACTGCATTCACTGGGATTTACTCCTTACCTCTTGCCCACAAGTCTCCTTGTCCTTGCCTTCCAAAGTAATCACACTTTCCCCACCCACATGATGGCTGTGATAAACTAACCAGGTTGACTTCTCCCACCACCGAAACACAACAGCAGGTAGTGGACATGAAAATACTTGTTGGAAAGGGACCCCGAGGATCATCTAGTCCAACCCCCTGCAATGCAGAAGTATGCAGGTGGCCCATACGAGGATTGAACCTGCAACCTTGGCATTATCAGTGCCACACTCTAACCAACTGAGTTGTTAAAGGAAACACACACATTAGAAGCACAAGTGAAAATAAAGCATCAACCATCTCAGTTTGTTTGGTATGACTTCAGCCCTAGATAGTTTTGGTAGAATTGGAAGTCCGTATGCAACGCTTTTGATGGCCAGACTGGGCAGGGAGTTCTTTGTGCTCCAAGGGGCTTTTAAACTCCTGTTTGGCAAACGTGTTTCACAAATGTACCTGCTGCAGAACAGGTGAAGCGACACTGTGTGATAAAAGGTAAAGGGACCCCTGACCATTAGGTCCAGTCATGACCGACTCTGGGGTTGCAGCACTCATCTCGCTTTATTGGCCGAGGGAGCTGGCGTACAGCGTCCCGGTCGTGTGGCCAGCATGACTAAGCCGCTTCTGGCAAACCAGAGCAGCGCACGGAAACGCCGTTTACCTTCCCGCCGGAGCGGTACCTATTTATCTACTTGCACTTGGATGTGCTTTCGAACTGCTAGGTTGGCAGGAGCAGGGTAAGAGACTTGAAATAGCTAGCTAGATATTTAGCACATTTAGAAATGGTTTCTCCTTGATATTAAAATTAAGAGACCGTGAATCAGGACTGGGTGACGGATGTCACAGACTGGCAGCTATTAATTAGATATCCAAAATCTGTGCTCCAACACTACTTGCCTACACGCACAGTTATGTATTTTATTACATTTGCATCCCCTTGTCCCCTGTGCAGTAGGCTGGTCCGAGAGATTGACGTGTCCCAAGGTCATCCAGTGAGCTTCATTGGCTGAGCCGGAATCCCAGGTTCTAGGCGCCACGCCACACCTAAGTGAGAAGGCTGGGAGCCTGTGACACTTATGAAACTAAGGCAAAATGGACCTCATCATTGCCTGAATGGGAGGCTACAGGAGAATCAGTGATGGCCGGTGTGTATCCGGGAGGAAATCCTACACAGGAAGCGTTGGTGCTCTCACATTCCAAACCAAACCTTGAAGCCTCGCATCTGTGCATGAAGAGTAGAAAATGGGCTGAGAAAGGGAAGCGAGCTCATTCATTCATTCATTGCCCTACAAGATGATTTATGTCCTTTTACCCGAAGAAAATCCTGAATGGGCAGCGAGAGCATGAGCAACTGCGGCAAGAGACGTTCCTTCCCTAGCTTCGCTTAGAATCTCCCTCCCGCAAATCTGGCCCCGCGTGCGTGCAACGTCACTTCTGGCGTCACAATGACCGGGACCTCCCCCGTGCTTTTCCTTCCCATGCTTTTCGCTCGGCCCTTTTCTCCCTTAAAAGGACAATGGTACGCGCATGCAAAAGAGCTCGATTGAGGAGTACGGAGTCGTGGGAACCGCGCATGCGCACACCGCCTGGAAGTTAAGCCAATGACTCCAGAGCTTGCATCTCTCCAGACGCAGGAGCGAGACAACGAGACCGCGCAGAGAAGGAGGGGGGAGGAAGATCGCTCCGCACAACCCAGCACGCTATTGATTCGTTGGAGGTAAATCCTTTTAAATGTTCGTCGTTTCCAGTTGGGAAAATATAGATTTAAAATAGTAGCCGTACATCTGAAAGACGGGGAGCGGGGTCGGACAAGTTTTGTGCTCTTTTATTTGTGTGTTTTAAATTTTTTTAATTAACCTGCCTTTCTGCAAGCAAACTAGTTATCAAGAGGATGTCGTATATATGCAAGGGGGGTGTTTGTAGGTGAGAGGGTGTGTAGCTGGCGTTATTCTCTGGAATGCTTTGCATTTTGGAGAGGTATCCTGTGGCGGAAGAAACGGGGGCAGCGGAACGCTGCTTGTATTGTTGTAGGTCGAGCATGTGGCGGAGTGAGGAAAACAGTTGTAGGATGAGTTTCTCTATCTGTTCCACTACCCCTCCCAATTGAATCCGGTTTGTTCGGCACGACCGTAAAGAGAACTTGGAAATCGCTGGGTGTTTTAATGCAGTTAGTGCTTTGGACCGCGGTCGGGCCCCGGAGCGGGGAGTTCCCAGTTTTAAAAAGTTGTTTGTTCGCTCCTCTCTCGTAACAGAAAGGAAGCGAGGTGATTGCTGCAATCCCGGCTACCCTTCACAGTGGAATGAAAGTTAATGGGTTTCTACTTCCGAGTAATAACATGTGGGATTTGGGGCAGCAATTTGCTGTGCACGGCGTGTTGGCGGCGGTCAGATTTGTGTTGTCCGTTACAGCTATGGACGCGGGACCGGCGACAATGGGAAGCAAAAGGGAGGGGGAGGGGGAATAAGGTTTGCAACAAATCCCTCGAGGTCGGCTAAACCGGCTTAGGATTCGAGGCGAGGTTTGGAATGTTGGCGACGCGGGCGTTCCATTTCCGAACGTTCCCCGGGGTCCGCGTTCCTTTCTGCGAGTGATACACCTGTAGATCGATTCCGCGAGGGGAAAGTTGCACCGCGTTGCATGGCAAGCGGGTAACAGCCATGGCGGTGTCGGGGTATGTTTCCTCGGAGGAATGGGAAAGACAGCAGGACAGAGGCGGGGCGGGTTGCCCTTGGGGTGGTTTGCCCATGCCTTTTAGAGGCGACTCCAGTTTCAGCCGCAACTGCGTTGCTTGAAACGAAGGGATCTTTTGTTTTTGTGCAATCTGTCAGGACACGTGCTCCAAGCTACGCAAGTCGTTTAAAATTGCAATCCTAAAGCTACTTACCAGGGGGTAATCCTTATTAAACAAAACTGGACTTCTTTCTGAGTTGACATGGTTAGGTTTGTGGTGTTAATCTCGGGTTTTTTTAATATAAAAAATTAAACAGCTTTTTATCAGACTACCATGTCATAAACCATCTGAGTTGGGTGGGTGGTAATGCGGCCTGCCACTTTGAAAGCAGACACTCTTTAAAGTACTGTACTATATACAACTTTGATCGGAACTTTTGTTTTTTAACAGTCGCCTCGCTGCACATCCGCCTCTCCCCGCCCGCGCCGCCGTGCAATACGAGTCTTGTTTTCCTTTAAAGTCGACCTGGAACCTTTCCTCCCTTTCCCGTGCGTCTCATAAGTGTAATCTTTTGTTTTCGAATTCCACTCCGCGGAAGCAAACAGCCCCGGCTACTACCTTGTTTGCCGCATGTAGGCAAAACAAAGGGCTTATACAGAGCATGTGGCTGCTGGGCTTTGCAAACGGCGCGGCGCGCGAGAGGCGGGGCGGGGGGGGGAAGGCGGCGCGGCCGCACCAGCAGCGCTGCTTTCTATCCCTTCGACACAGAAACACGCACGAACCGTGTTGCATCCGAAATCGGAGCAGAGAAATACGCACGAGGTCGCATCTGCTTCTTGAGGACTTTTAAAATTTTTATTTTGATGTTAAGATACTGCGTGCGCCCCCAGTGCAAGGTACCAAGCCGCGTGCAGGGAAGAGGCGGCGGAGGAGGCGTGTTTAGGTGGCTCAGGCAGGAAGCGCCTTCGAGGGACCCAGCGGAGTGTTGGAGCAAACACATGCTCTGGTTGCTGCTGCCTGTCCCGGGCTGTAATGTCGCTCGGTCATTAATTAACTGGGAAAGTGAGAGAGCTGGAAGGAATAAATGTCACGTTTGCCTTGTTGGTACACGCTTTTGTGCCTCTGTGCGGGGTTAAAGCGCGTTTCGCTCTCCCCTCGTGGCGCGTGTTTATGGGAGGTCTCGCCGATCCCGCTTTGAAGTCGGAACTGTTGCCATGTTTGAATTACGTCAGGGCAAAGCCATGAGGAGGAACCAGTTCCTACCATCGCGGGCAGATCGCGCGCTCACACCCACCCGATGTGCAGGCAGGAGCTTAGCGGGGCGCCGGTGGGGGGCGGGCGGCATTAGTGAGCAGGAAGTGCTGCTGGTCGCGGCGGCGATGGGATGGAGGGGGCGGGTGGGAACCTTTATCGTCTCTTTGGTTCTGCGAGAATGCGAAGGAGTAAAACTTTCCCTGCTTACTTAATGAGGGTCCATTCCTTTGCTTTCCATCTCCCACCGTTTGTGTGTGTGCGCGCAGACACACACACACACAAATTTGGTGAGAGCGCCAGCGCAACCTGCTGTTTCTCATTATAGTTTTAATAAAAAAGCGTTCGAAACTCAAGTCACTTCGCCTGGGATGCCACTTTCCCTCTTTCTGCGTGGGAGGCGTGCTCGTGGGAGGGTGGAAAGCTGTGCTCTCGCACATTTTTTATTTTTATATATATATATAGATATAGAGAGAGTGTGTGTGTGTGTGTGTGTGTGTAAAATCCGTGCCAGTGGCTATGAAGACCCCGATCTCTCGCTCGCTCTCTTCCAGCCCCCAGCCCCCCCCCGCTTGCGCAGAGACTACCACCAGTAGCACTGGAGATTAGTCGGCCTCTGGAGGGGGGGGATGTTATGACGCTTCCTTCCATGGCAGCCCCTTACTGCAAAGCTAGTCGAAAGCGGAACAGGAAATGTGGACAGCTTTTGATTGCCTTTTATTTGTTTTGTGTGTGTGTGTGTAATGATTTGCAATGCCTATGCATGAGTGAGTCCCTTCTCCCACCTCCCTCCATCGTTGGCTTCTTTTAGCCATCAGATCCTATGAGTAAACAACAACAATATCCTCTCTCTTGTCCAGTTGCACGTTTGCGCATTACATGGAGAGACCTCATGGCAGTGGCTGAGCTTGGCAGGTAGATTGGCACATTCTCCTCTGGCATAAGCATAGCTGTGAATGTTGTTGCTGCTGCTGCGGCTTCTTTGCTGCTTCCAGAGAGTGTGTATACATATTTTGTTCCTGGGCAAGCAGAGTTCCTTGCACCTGTGCCTAAGAGAGATCTCAGAGCTTGGTGTCTCTCTGATCATTATGGCCTGTTTTGAAAAGTAGGTCGTCCTTGGCTGAGGTGGGTGTGGGTGGGTGGTCTTTGCTGGAGGCTGGGCTTACCTCTCCGCGGTGTGTGGTGTGGTGATCTTCTTTTGCACAGGGTTTCGTTTAAAAATGGCTTAAATGCTTGGAAACTCTTTCCTACTTTAATCACTTTATATATATGCACGCATGCAGCTTTCAGTGTATGGACGGAGACACTTGAGGGTCTTTTAAAACATGATTCTCAAAGCCCCTTTGTATTTTCCCACCTCTTTTGGTGCTCATTTACAATACAGTATTTGAAAATGTATAGAGGGGTCCTTAAGAAGCTCTCATCTAGTTTTCTCCCTCGCACAGAGAGGAGCATTCACATGCGACTTTCTATACTACAACAGAAACTCAAAGGTCATTTTGAGTGTTGTGTGGAAAATGCTATTATTCTTATTCAGGTATTAGCAGCAAGGTAGGCATCATGGGCAGAAATTAAAGGACCTCTTTGGTAAAAGAAAGTACAGTCATACCTCAGGTTACAGATGCTTCAGGATGTGCGTTTTCGGGTTGCGCACCGTGCCGAACCTGGAAGTACTGGAACGGGTTACTTCTGGGTTTCGACACTCGCACATGTACAGAAGTGTTAAATCGTGCTTTGCACATTTGCAGAAGCACTGAATCGCAACCTGTGTGTGCACAGACACGGCGCTGCGGGTTGCAAACGTGCCTCCCGCACGGATCATGTTCGCAATCCGAGGTACCACTGTACTTATTCATACAGTGTGTAGTTAAAACTATGGAACTCCCGAAGGGGGTAGTGATTCTCACCAACTTGGATGGCTTTAAAATAGGATTGGGCAAGTTCATGGGGGATAAGGCGATGCTGTCAGAGGCAGTAGGGCCTCTCTATACCAGTTGCTGGGGTTTGCAGATAGGCAAGATGCTCTTGCACTCAGATCCTGCTTGAGGGTTTCCTACAGGCATCTTGTTGGCTACTGTGAGAACAGGATGCAGGGCATCAATAGGCTCTTCTAAGTTTGGGATTTAGGCTCTTTGAACTCCCTGGAGTTTCATCGCAGGTAAACACGTACAGAATTGGGCTCTATGTATCTCCTCATCTCCAAGTACTTGGAACTGTGTTTGCTTAGGTTCATCCCCTTTATAATCTTTGGATTGCATCCAACAAAGTTGTCTCATTAGTGCAAAGACTTCCACCAGCGTGGTGGGACTTCCTTGCCCGGCAGGCTCCCAGAATCTGCTCTGGAGGGTGTGTGAGGAGGCACCACTGAGAGGGAGAAGAAGCCCCATTATGCAGACAAAAGACCTTGCTCCAGGAGGACAGTGTCATTGGATGCAACCTTTTCCGTTCTCTAGCATCAGAAATTAAATTGTCAACATCTCAGCAGAGGGACCTGGCTTGCTTTGCATTTCTGTTACTCCATGGAGATAAAGTGTGGGTAACTTGCACCTCATTTCAACAGCCCTCTGCAGGCAAGCAGTTCAGACCTCTGACAAGAGCAATCTGTCTCCTGATGGCCCACCAGGGAAGAAGGGAAGAGAAGGGGGCACTGGAAAGAGGAGAGGGAGAGAAACAGGGAGTGGACCCACCCATTTTTTCCACTTTTGTCCCTTTGAGCTCCTGCCCCACCCCTCGCAGATTACTCCCAAAGGAATGCAGGAGAAAAGTGGCCTGCCCTGTGTTTTATAGGCCACACCAATACATTGCAAGGAAGTATTGCTCAAGCAATCACAGATAATCATTCTACACCCATTTAAACTTCATTGAATAAGCGAGAGAGAGGCGGTTATCTCTAACAAACTGTGTGAGTCCAGAGTTTTAAGAAATTGTTCTTGCTACTAATAGCATTACCTAGCCGTGCAGTCCATGCTTAATTCCCACAGGATCAACCTTGTGAAGTAACTTGCTGTTGATTGAAAGGCTGAGAGAGAGAGAGAGAGGCTTTCCTGTGACCACCCAGGGAGTTTTCGATAATGAAGCTTCGTAATCTGGTGATCTTTCGCAACTGAAAGAGCAAACTTGGGCCAGTGAGGAACCTGGTAAGAGTTTTAGCACATGGGTTTCTGGATCTGCAATGGCGCATTCTCTCCTTGGGATGGATGCTCCTTTTAAAGCAGGGCTAGTCTGAATTGATAATTTATTTTTTCTACTAGAACCCCATTGATCCACCTTGGAGGTCTCTTGAAGTTAAAACACGGTTGTGTTGCATGGTCCTGAGTGTGCACCCTTGGTGAAGGATGTAAGCATCTTGCTGGATCAGGCCACGATCCACCTAGTGGCAGAGCATGGGCAGGGCCCCATATTTGATCCCTGGTATCTCCCATCTGTGATGGTCTGGGAATCCTAGAAAGCTTTTGCACCGGTTGGTGTGGACTCTTAAGCAGCAAACCCACAGCATAGGATCAGAATCCTGCTGAAATAGAAGTGGCTTGAAGGGAAGGCAGATTCAGGTGTGCAATCTATCTTAGTCCTAGAATAGTAAGCCTTCTATATATTATAGGATTTTACCCCACCCACTAGTATGCTGACATTGCTAATTTGTTTGAGGGATGGGAAAAAACAATACAGTAATAATCATTGATAAGGGGACGCGGGTGGCGCTGTGGGTTAAACCACAGAGCCTAGGACTTGCCGATCAGAAGGTCACGGTTTGAATCCCCGTGACGGGGTGAGCTCCTGTTGCTCGGTCCCTGCTCCTGCCAACCTAGCAGTTCGAAAGCACATCAAAGTGCAAGTAGATAAATAGGTATCGCTCCAGTGGGAAGGTAAACGGCGTTTCCATGCTCTGCTCTGGTTCGCTAGAAGCGGCTTCATCATGCTGGCCACATGACCCGGAAGCTGTATGCTGGTGTTGTAAATAAAAATATGCCCTTTCCCCTTATGGGGTATCCAAGAGCCCATATAGAGTCCTTACATAGGTTCCCTATTGGTAGGAGAAAATAACAGAGGCCAACCAGAGAATATTGAGAAGCAAAGCAGCTAGTAAGCTTGATCTTTATTGATCTGTTGCAACAGGGTACTCCCCTCACACGCAGGAGAGGAGGAGGACCCCCAAAAAATGCTGTGCAAGGGCTTATAAAGACTTTTGAAATTCCCATCCTCTAGATCCAGACCACCCCCAGAAACATTATGCATTCATCACAGAAGGGTGTAACCTAAGACCACCCCTCAGATACATCCCACCTACATCACAGAAATTTAAATGTTGTTTTTCTCCTGTCACAGTTTATCTCCTGTCTGGCAAGTTACTTGATTGGATTTCCCGGGGAGCCTGGCCATTCTTTTGTAGTGGTAAAATACTTCTCACACCTTATTCATATCTTAAATGTGTCCTTAAGACAGGATTTGTGAGGAAAGAGACAATGGGGAGACTTTTCCAGTTTGACCTTGCAGAGAAAACATTTGGTCAGTTTAGGAATCAAAATGGTTCCAGGTTGGTCTTCCTGTGTTGATCTATGTATGTGCAGTTATGAACATTACCATATATCTAAGACCATAAAATTCCTATCACACCGGCTCCCTCGGCCAATAAAGCAAGATGAGCGCTGCAACCCCAGAGTCGGCCACGACTGGACTTAATGGTCAGGGGTCCCTTTACCTTTTAACAGTCATTGATGGAATTGGGAGAATCACAATCCCATATTGAGATGGACTGTGTGTGTGTTTAAGAAGCATTGCTTAACATAGTTTTACAAGTATTGCATAGAGAGCATTTAGATTTGCATCAGGCCTAGTAAAATATTGTTTTATTGGACAGTCAGTGAATACGATTGCATGTATCCAACCCAGATGGTCATGGGGATGAAGCAATTCCCCTGTCAAGAAAGGCTGCAGCATCTGAGACTTTGTAGTTTAAAGAAAAGCAAAGAAAATAAAATTATGGATAGAGAAGCCAAATGAATTATACATTCTTGTATAATGTACATTATGCAAGAAATAGCAGGGTGCAATATAACTAGGAATTCCTGCAAATACCTTCCTTTGTGCTATTTGGACAAAAGTAAAACAAAACAAAAAACCCTGACACTCTACTATTGCAAGTCTACTAATCTATGCAGGAATAGTCAGAACTGGAAAAAGGACAAAACACCTCCTGTAAAGAAATAGCTAAAGAAAGTATGTGATGCTACTTAACTGAATTATCAAAGACGAGAAATGATTAACTTCCAAGAAGATAAGTTTACAAAAAGATGGGTCTTACACTTCTGGAACAAACTTAATTTGTGCTAATATCCCCCCCCTACAATTACTACTTTTTAAAAACAGGTTGGAAATACTGGTTTAAAAGAATATATAAGCCTGTACAGATGCATATCTTTTGTAAACTTCCTTCTGTTGGAAGATAACGAAGTAAATAATTTCCGTGCCTGGAGCCAAGGAATTCTCTGTCAAATGGGAGGTTTGTACTGTGGCTTGAAGATCAGTAAAAGGTTGGTGGGAGGGAAGGAAATTCCTGAGCCCAAGGCTGTCCATGATATTAGCTGCAAGGGCTCTGCTCCTTTTATCCACTTGCAGATCTTACGTCCAGCAGTTTGGGGCTGTGCTTGGTATCATCCAGTTTTGAGGGAGAAATGGGAATAAAAGTGCACGTAGATAAATGACAGGCAGCTCTATGTCCTGCCTAGTATGATTTGAAGTTTGGTGGAGAGTGGCCTTGCATAGCGTAGGCTTAAGTTAAAAATAGTCATCTGCCAAAGGAAGAAGGGCCATCACTTGCCAGTGGGAAGCAGCAGACTCTGTTTCTGTGGCCTCCAGTTGTGGTTCAGTTTGTTCATTGTTACCCTTCGTTCTCAAAATAAAGGCTCCAGGTGTTTCCACACATGGGTGTTTTTCTCCCAGGCAAACTGTATCAAGGCTTATCTCCCACGGTTGCATTGCAGAAGGGTTTTGGCAGATGAATTGGCCTTGTGAGAAAACAGATTATCAGGAGGGGGTGGGATATAAGGCTCTTTCATGTAAGCGTGACTCTTGCAGACAGGCCGGCATGAAAGCAATACAGTGGTACCTCAGGTTACATACGCTTCAGGTTACAGACTCCACTAACCCAGAAATCTTACCTCAGGTTAAGAACTTTGCTTCAGGATGAGAACAGAAATCGTGCTGCGGCGGCAGCAGGAGGCCCCATTAGCTAAAGTGGTGCTTCAGGTTAAGAACAGACCTCCGGAACGAATTAAGTACTTAACCCGAGGCACCACTGTAGTCAGTTTTGAAATTGCCCCTAAACGGCTGGATCTGGATTTGGAAATGAGCACCAGCATTCAGCCCAAATTCCTAGTTATGGTTTGTTTTTGTTGCCTGTAGATCACTTTGAAATCTAAACTTGGCATTACTCATGTGTGTGCAATCATAAAAAAATAGAATGGGCCACGACTGGGCTGTTATGAATGAGAGAAGGATTATAAAGCACTTTGGGAGACTAAACATTCCACCGTAAAACCACCATAGAAACAGAATATTTCTTTTATTACCTTTTCTGTTTTGAAGTCCACTGGCTTTTAGTTGCAATGCTTAATAGCTTCCCAAGATGACCCACCCTTACTTTCCAGAGATAAATGCCCTTAATGTACATCGGCATATTTGTTCCTTGTCCTTTGTGGTACACACAGGTGTGGGGAAAAAAACCATAGAATTGTGGAGTTGGAAGGGTCCCAAGGGTCATCTAGTCCAACCC